>NC_133158.1:167251942-167552775 GCF_040802235.1 Manis javanica | reverse complement strand
TGGACTGGTGAATGAAGAGACAGACCTTTGTCAGCCAGAACTTGCGATCCTACCCTGATTTGATAAAATTCTCCCATAGTATTCCCCTTATAACATTCCCAAGAAATGGGTGACCGTGCACCCTTGGTTCCCCCACCTGTACCATCAGGCTTCTGTCTGCCAGGGTTCCTCATCTTTTCTTCCCCCTTTTCCGTTACGAAGCTCTGCTTTACAGTGAGTGCAAGCATGTATCCTTGGACTGTGACTGTTCTGTCTTCCCAGCTGACTCAGAACAGGCCATACTCTCTCCTGCATGAAATCCTGAAGAGAAGGCTGCTCTTTGTGTCTTCTGGGTGTTTTCTGAGCCCAACCACCCATTTCTTCCCATTGTTCCTCCTTAGATACTGTCTTGCTTCCCCTCCACCTCCTGAGGGCTTCCTATACTCCCCGTGATGCGGTCAGAGCCCAGAACCAAACCCAGCACTCCAGGCGGGAAAGGTTCTCACCTGAGTTCACTGGGGTCATCAACCCGTCCATAGGGCACTCTGCTGTCTCCAGCCCTCTCTGTATCTCACTTTCCTGATCTGTCAAGAGGGGATAAACATAGTACTTACCTCATAGGGTTGCTTGAGGGTTAAAGCAGATATCCATGTAAAGTGCTTAAATCAACTTATTAGCATGGGTCACCTCTGGAGCCTGAGACAAGGATTTGAAGACAGAAAATTTGTTTTGGGAAGAGAAGATGGGGAATAGAAATGGGAGACTGGGAAGTCCACATGCTGCTCCAGAGCACAGTGAAACAGGAAGGAAGAAGACCAAATGGTATGTTCCTGCATTGGTCACCACTGGTGCCAGTTGGTGCTCAATCTTGCTGCAATCTTCTACAGAGCAGTGTATCTTGGAATTGCTCACCTGAGAGACAGAAGAGGGGAGCATCTATTGGTGCTCACTGGCCAGGATGGCCTGCTTGTGCATTAACTTCCTCATGCTCCTTGACTGCATAAGGAAATGCTAACAGGCTGTGCAAATGCCCCACCCTGAGGGAAACTGAGGGTCCCTCAAAAGCAAAAAATAAGGTGCAGCTGAAGCAAGGGGCTGTCAGGCTATACTTTTCTGGTTGTCCCAGAAAAAGCTGGAATAAAAGGTGGACAAAAAGACGTGAAGTTTGGTCCAAATATGTAGTGCTTGGTAAATTTTATTTCTCTTCTTATCTTCATCATCAAAATCAATGCAAGCCCAAGGTTGTACTCACTCTTTGTTGGCCACATGCTGACCCTGGTCTGCTGGCACAGAACCAGGCTTCCCCAGTATCCTCAGAGCTGCACGCAGCAACCGCTCCTGCCTGTCAGTGCCAACTTCATGGGGACTGCACACTCAGCCAAGCACTGTGCTCCCCTCTTCCACAGACTCTCTGGGTGACCCTAAGGCATGCTTACTGAAGCTGAACTTCCTAATCTACAAAATGGGTGGGTAGGGGGAGAGGAGGGCGGCATCACAGAGCCTTTCTCCCCGTGGGAAGAAAGGACTTTTGAAGAGCACCTGCAAGCGGGATCTGTGCAGTGGTCTGTTCAAAGAAACGGGGCACCCTGCATCTGCCGTGGTCCCCGAGGGACACGAAGTGGTCCTGGATAGTCTCTGGAGCATGGAGAGAATGAGTTAGTCACCCGCTCTGCAGCTGCCTGGTTGGCCGCCAAGGGAGAGGCGAACACTGTCAGGAAAGGAGCCAGGCTCATGGGAGCTGGTTGACATGCCCTGGAGGCAGGTCACATTTTCCTCAATGCAAGTAAGAAATATGGGAAACAGGACTGACCAGGCTCTCTAGAGCCACTCTACTTCAAGCCCCCTGACAAAAACCTGGCCTATGACTCGAGAGAGGAAATCTAAAGTTGCTGTCTAGACTGCAAGTGACCAGAAAGTCCGGAATTTTCCAAGATATACTTGGAAGATGGGAAGGGGAGATTTGACAAGCACAGCTGAAGGCAGAGATTGGAAGAAAATCTCTTAATGCATGTGCCCTACAGCATTCAGACAGTTCAATTAACCGGTTACATTTGTGGAGCTGAGTATCCGAGTGGACCACAGCAGGAGCAATTCCCAGCATGCCTGCATCTCTGACTTACTTTCCTATAAAGCAGTCCATGGAGTAGAAAGGTTTAGGGCAGCCTTCCTGCCCAAATGAGAACGTCATGCTTGATTGTCTTCATTCCTTCCCTGAAAAGGATGCTGAATAAGAATCAGTTGGAGCCACTGCCGCCGAGTTTTCTGCAATTTCACCTAGGAAGGAGACTGGCCAGGGCAGGGTAATTACCCCTGGCCTTCCCTTCTGTGCTGGAGATGAAGCCTGGCGCTCAGCCATGGGTGCTCCGACCTGTGCTCCAGGCAAAGGAGCTCCTGACAAGCAACTGGCACTTCCATTGCTCTCAAGCCAGTGCGAGGCACAACTTTAATTAAATGGAGTTGCTTAAAACAGCAGCAGAAGAGCCCGGGCTCAGACAGCCTCTTCTGCTATGACATCACCCTGCTTGTGGGGGTTGTTCCTCCTTCCCTCTGGATTAATCTGCTCCTGGCAGCCACCGTTGTCTGACCAGAGACCACTGAGATTTCTTTAACTTCTGCCTTCAAAGCCCTATGCAGAAATCAACTTTGAGGATGTATCTGGTGGGAAGTGGGAGCAGAAAGAGCCTCCCCTCTGAGGATTACCCCTTTGGAAAGAATGAATTCTTTCTGTACCCCCTCCTCCTCCCTCCCTATCTCTCTCTGGCTGTGCATGTTTAATAAGAGTAGAAGACGTGAACCCCCACTTGAGCATTGCACATTGTGTAAGAGGCATCAGATTTGATCACATTCTATAGGCATGCACACACTCGATGGACAAATGTCTCCAGGAATCACCTTGCTGTGACATCCACGGAGGCCTGGAGAGGCCCTCCAGGACAAGCTGAGGAGAAGCTTGGTTGCTTGGGACCGTGGATTCCTCAGTCCCAAGGCTGCTTCCTCAGCACAATACTGGGGGCTGGGAGGAGGGCACAGTAACATTTCCATGTCAGTGTGGCCAGTTCCAGGGGGCTGACCGCCTGGCCATTGTGGCCAAGTTCCAGGGGGCTGACCGCCTGGCCATCGTGGCCAAGTTTCAGGGGGCTGACCTCCTGGCCATCATGGTCAAGTCCTAGGGGGCTGACCACCTGGCCATCATGGCCAGGCACTTCTGCATTGCTGCTCACTGCCTGCTAGAACCAAGACCCAGGCTTTATTTAATTTTGTATTGAGTAGTTTTAAAAGGGGTCCCTCTCTTTGCATAGAGGTGAGGATGTCTTTTCCGTCTAAGCAGGATATTGTAATTCTGCTCTGGTTTCTTGCAGTTGATCTTTTGTGGGCTGCCATATTTAAAGGAAGGAAAGAGTAAAACCGAATAAATAATCTCACTGTGCTTGATAGCTAGGTGTCAGAGATGGATAGGGGAAGATAAAGGCCTATTCCTGGAGACTTATTCTTGGTATGAAATTTGTCAGGACAGGGAGAAAAACCTTGGTAAGAATGTTTAATCAAAGAAAGCGGTGAGCAATGGGCAGACTCATTATGTCCCCCTCTGCCATGTGTTCCTAAGGAATGGGGGAAACAGTGCCTTTGCCCTCTTAATGGTTTTTAATTTTTAAATGCATTAAAATTCTTTTTAAATAAGTGAAGAGTTCTGAAAGTTTCTTTTAATAACTGATTTGACTAAAAGTTGGATTGAGAACGTTAGTTTTTTTCTGAAAAATTCCCCAGCCTTTGAAGTGCTCCCAACTATACTCTCCCTTCAGAGAGAAAATGGTTGTTTTGAAAGTTGCCTTTTAAGCAGCAATGCTGTTTTTTCTCTGCTGAGAGCTGCTCTTGTGCACTTCAAAAGCAGAGCACGTCAGCCTTCTCCACCCTGTTTCTCCCCTTTGAAGTAAGGGGGGGGGGGGCTTCCGTCTCTTAATCACACTATCTGGCATTTCCATGGCACTTTACAGTTTTCAAAGCTCTTTCTTATTTGATCCAAACAACAACCCCTAAGGTAGGCAGGGCAGATATCTTTATCCCCATTTTACAGATGAGAAACCTGGGGCTCAGAGAGATGAAGGTTAGTCCCAGGGTGACAGGACCCCCAAACGAGAAGAAACTAGAACAATATCCAGCCTTCGATGGCTGCTTCAGGGCTCTTCTATCCAACGGCACCACCTTGCCCTGTTGGCTTTTGGGGGGCCAAGGACTGAGAAGCTGGGGTAACTGAGATACTTGATGTTGGCTCTGTCCAGTGTAGGAGATGTGTGTGTTCTCTGAGGCTTTCTGTGTATAATTCTGGAGACTGTGCTAGAAACAGACCTACAAAAAGACTTCCCCTGCTACAGAGGTGCAAAATAAAGTCAGAAATAAAGCTGAGTGTTGACAAATGGTATCCCCTGCTCCCATGCTTCCAGCAGCTATGGTTACTTCTGTCCCCACCTGTGGGCTCAGCTCAGACCTGGCGCTAGGAGCAGGAACCTCAGGTGCTGTGTCTCATAGGCCCTTGGCTCTGAAGCCACTGGCCCCACTAGTCCATGGTGATATCATCTTCCAGTGACTGAACTTCAGCTCATTTTGAACCCACTCCAGTATGTTGCTAACTTTTGTCCACAGCTTAATCCCTATGTTGACGGCAGAATTTAACTCCTAATTCAATCTTTCACACAGCAGTCAGCTCTTCTATCTATATATCCAGTAACTAAAACTTATGGAAAATTTCTTTCAATGTAAGCAGTTCATGCTCAAGGCACTTCATTTATTCATTTCATTGACTGGTTCATCCAATAAGTTCTTATGCACAGTAGCTGCCCCTGAGACTTTGGAAGAAAAATGACTGAGTCCAATGCAAGAAGAGACAATGATGCCTTTTGGTGTGGGGTTACCAGGATGGGCATGAGCCCAGGTGCTGTGGTCATCTCAGTCCAGACCTGGGAGCCAGAGAAGGCTTCCAGGTGAAGGAAAGGTTCGATTTGGCCCCTGAAATGTGAGTAGATGTAAGTCTGGCAAAGATGGCATGGGAAAGGGCTCAGGAGGGGGCAGCAAAATGGGGACATTCTTGGAGAAAGAAGCAGCACAGAGAAATACCAGAAGGTGAAGGGGGTACATTGGTATGGGACACTAAAAGTAGCTCAGTGTGCCTAGAGCAGAGAGAGAGTTTAGAGGAGAAGAGAGAGGTGATACATGAGTCCAAAAGTGTGAGGGCTTTGTCATAAAGGAATACATTAAGAATCTTGCACTTTATCCCAAAGGCAATGAGCAGCTTTAATCAGGATTTTTAAGCAGGATAATGTCATGTCCAGATTTGCATTTTAGAAGGTCATTCTAGGAAATCCACCATAGATATATGGAGAACCAGCAGTCCTGCTCAAGACATAGGCAACTTGAAAGAGTTTGTGGGGGCTGTGTGCTAGTTCTCCCTTTTCTGGATACCATAAACACTGTAGTCTAATTTAGTAAGGTCAGTCAACCCTTACAATCATGAGAAACCAAAAGGCTTGGCCTGGGTGATTTTAGTTCCTCACAGACATGTGTTGCAGAGCTAGAATTTAATTTCATTTATATAAGAACCATCCATGTGGAAAAATGCTCTATGCCTTTGTCAAACTGAAGTTAAAGACATTGTCCATCAAGTAATCAATGTCATTTAGTTCAGGAGTCTCCCTGTCAGAGCCGTTTTGTTCAGTATCAAGGAAAACCCTCAACATAGCTTGCCTATATGTAGTATGGTGGTCATTGATTACCTTTCTGGGCTATTGAGGTCAACTGTGTCCACATATGGGAGGACCCTTGGATCCTCTTGGGTACTGAATAAGCATCTGCTGATTTCTCTTTATTTACACATGACCTTTAATTCTAGGAGGTGGTGGATGGATATGGGCCTGAAGCCAGGTACCAGATCAGAGCTCAAATGTTGGCTCTACAACTTCTATAGTTGAGACCATGGGCTAGGTCTTTAATTTCTATGAGCTTCAGTTTTTCTGCCCCTAAATCTTGAAAAGCAACACTCACTCCACTAAATTATTAAGAGGAGTGAATGAAATAATACATGAGAAATGCTCGGTAGAGGGTAGGCACTGAACAAATATTAATGCCTTCTTCCTTCTGCAAACAAACCTGTGGGCTTCATTTCATCAGAGTGTGAGGACTGTATAAATCACCTTCTTTCCCTTTCCTTCTTTACTCTCAGGAAACTTAAGAGCTAACTCAGGGCTCTACTACAGCCTCCTGCCAGCATCTACTCTTGTGCTCCATTTTTTTCAGATTTCTGTTTGTTTTCCCTTTGCATCATTCTACTTCGTATGTGTTAATGTCTTATAACTACCTCAAATCTGGTTTTGAAGCTGGCAGATTTAAGTCCATAATATGTTTATTAAGTCAAGTTATTTGGTTATTAGTACCAGATTAGTAGGGTTTACCTTCTAGATTTGATTCTTTTATGGAGAACTGGCCTATGCTCTAATCTTTGACCATAAGCTTAAAATCCAGCCTTGGCCATTAATATAATGGTAGGAGAAATGGTGAATGGTCCCCTGTAGACACTGCCATCCATCTTGTAAGAGGCCCTGCTGTTCGGAGGTGGTTCTCTGGATCAGTGTGTTGAATGGATGCCAAAAACAGTGGTGCACAATGGGCCAGTAAAAAGGGAGTTTATGCTCAGTGGGATAATGCTGGCTTTGGACAAAACTTGCCTGGAGCTCATGCCATGTCCTGGATTGTCTGTCTCAGATTTGCTCTCTTTCATGTACTGACTTTATGCTTAGACTCAAATTCCAGCAAGACAGTAGTAGTAGCTCCAGTCTACAGAGTTTTAGGCTCAGCCTTAAGCTTCTTTCTGCCTTTATTGCAGAAATTCTTTGGGAAGTTTTCATGCATCTCACTCACTCTAACTGAATTTTGTTATATTGACTCTCAGTTTTTCCTCACTGTGCAACCGGTGTGATGGGATATGCTATGACTGGTCTAGACCCATCTGAGGCTCACTGCTGGGATTGGAGGTGGGTCATTTTATCTAATTTTCATGGACTGAGAATGAGAAAAGGATGATTTACAAAAAAAAAAATGTAATGGACTGCTTTTTTCTGGAGAGATGAATACCTGTTATGTGGTAAAATAAATGAATGAAACAATCATGTCACCATACCAGGATCAGTTATGTGCTGATGTACCTCACCTCCAAGACCACCCTTCATGCTTTGCTCTGTGATGCTGGGGCTGAAGCTCTGCAAACGCCTCCTTTGTCAGCTGGCTTCCTATTGTGTTCTGCCAATGGGAGGCTCTAGAGGAAGACTGGAGAAGGAAGAAGAGAGAAAAGGAGGAATTTCTTTTGCCTTTCATTTTCTTCACCTTCCCTCCATTATCAGAAGAAGGTCAGCTACAGCCCAGCTTCCTATGACCCTTCCAGCACTATCCCTGCTTGAGCCATTGGGTCTAGTTCCTTACTGTGGATAAAATGAGAGTTCCTGTGGCCAGGATTCTCACCTGGCTGTGGTTGACTAGCTCACTGCACACCTGTAGGCAATACATGGCTGTTGACTCTATAAAAAGAGCTCCACCCAGTGCTCTGTGCACCACATGGTGGCAGGGCTGCAAGGCTGCAGGAGAGCAGAGCAGAGGCAGGAGTGGTGGCAGCGCCGAGGACAGAGGCCCAGAGGACAGCTGTGCAGGACAGAGGGGCCCAGAGACAGAGACCGGCTTGCTACATGCAAACTCGCTCTGAGTTAATGGGATTTTAGTGACTGACCTGCCACCTGGAAATAAAGATGGGTATAATCCTTTCACCCCCAAGAACGTTTTGCTGTCATTTTCTTTGGTCACATTGAATCCATAGTGAACTTGCCTGGGACTGAAACCCATTGGCAAGACACTTGCCCTTGTTGTTTCCAGACATATATCCAACGTTAGATTACATGTTCCAGAGTACAAGCACAAAGGCTGTCCCGGAGGGGAACAGCTGACACAGCAAAAGAACTGCAAGGTTTTGCTAATTTACATGAGCAGAGACCTGGGAAATAGTCTGGGGGTGACTGAGCAAGAAGGATTGTCTCTAACAGTGGATCTGGCTGAATTTATGTGTATGGTTCTTGGTTAGTTAACTGACACCTGAGCTCAGTGATGCTGAGATGTTCAGCCTTCCTTGGCATAACATACAGAAAGGAATCGAAATGCTTAAGTGAGAATGTGGAGATAGACTTATCTTGTGCAGCCTTCACACTTACTCAGCCCCACTAAATCCCCTGAACGGGTTAGTGTTGCATCTCCTTAGTTAGGGCCCTGAGAAGATCAACAGCAAGGGAACACTGGGAATCTTGAGCACTCTTTTGTGGCCATCTGCCACTGACATGTTTCCTGATTTCAATGAGGCTGATAGAATTTGGAAGTAGCAGAAACCAAGTAATAACACAAAACGGCCAGAGACAAGGCGGGCAGAATTACCATAGTGTTCAGCAAGGACAAAGTGGTAATCATCATTTGTACAGTTTTAACCTGCAGAAATTTTTGGCAGTGGCTAGTTGATCACTATGTCCTAGAAATGAAATACATGGGCAGACTATTAAAATGCTACTTATTTGATCTAACAGGAAAACCTACAGTTGGTGCTAGAGAAAGCCGAAATGGACACTCCTGGTCTCCCAGCCCCTTTCAAAGACTAAGTCAGTTCACAGACCTACAGCCCCCTGATTACAGGGAAGGCTGGGTTCTCTTGAGATAGCTCTCTACAACACAACTTCCATGTGCATCTTCACAAATTCTTCAAGGGGATATGAAGCCATTTACTAGTATTACTGTACACAGGCTAGTGGGTATTATAGAAACCTTTCAGGAATTAACTAGGCACTGGCTCTGATTTAATGTTAATCCTTAAGGATCCAAAATACCAGTGGTCTGCTGGCAGAGCGGAGCTTACGTAGGTTTAGTGATAAACTGGGCCCAGGTCTCCTAGTAACCTGATGGTCTATAGATCCTTCTTGTTTATTTTCCAGGTTTTTAAACATGTGATTGGAATAGACCTTCTCAACAACTAGTAGAACACCCACATTGACTCTCTGATCCAAGAAATAAAGACTCTTATGGTAGGAAAGGCCAAGCAGAAGTTGCCTTCCCTACTAGGACAGTAAGCCAAAAGCTACCCCTATCTCTGGGGAAACCGCAAAGACTAATGCCAGCATTAAAGACTTGCAAGATGCAGGGGTGGGAATTGTGTTCAGATCCCATTGAATTTGGTCTGCTCAGTTTGTGCAGAAGGTGAACAGATCTTGGAAAATGACTGTGGAATATTGTGCCTTTAACCATGTGCTAAAACCAATTATAGCTACTGTTCCAGAAGTAGAATATATCCAGACCAAACTGATGCAGCCCCTGGAAGCTATTTCACAGATATTTGTATAGCAAATGCTTTTAGCACTGTGTCACTTTACAAAGACCATAAGAAGTGGTTCTCTTTCAGCTGGTAGGGGGCATAGTCCACTCTCACTGTTTCCCTCAGGCTATGCCAACTCCTACTCTTGGCTATAATCTAATCTAGAGATACTAATCATTTTGACAATCCACGGAACATCCCACTGGTCACTGCTGGTCCTGAAAATTAGAAAGTATCAGGCACCTTAGAAGATTTAGTAAGATACGTTAGTGCCAGAGGACTGGTGATAACTCTCATAACATTTCAAGGACCCACAACATCAGTGACATGTCTTGAATGCCTATGATCTAGATCATACAGTCCACTTTCATTGGGAAAGGCAAGTGCCTGAACTTTGTACCATCTACCAGTAAGTAGATGGAGCAACATTTTTGAGAAGCATTGTTGAATTTTGGAGACAACATATACCTTTGGTGATCCATTGATACTAGCAGATCTGGTGTCACACAAAGTTTCTGAGGCTGTGTGTCTTCTGGAAAAAATCACCATAGAGAGCCTTAGGATTTTAGAGAAAAACTCATCTGGCTTCTACAGATAAGTATTCCTTTGAGAAATTGTTTCTTGCTTTCTGGCTGGTCCTGGGAGTGACTGAATATCTGACCATAGGAATCCCAGTTATCTCAGCTGCTCATCCTGAATTGAGTATTGTTGAAGCACATGGATCATAAGATTAGGCATGCACAGAAGTAATTCATTACCAAGTGAAGATATAAGTGATACAAATGATCACACTCAAGCAGGTCCTACAGACCCTGGAAGTCAAATTCACAAGGGACTCAGACTCCTATAGCACAGAGCCAGGCTGCTTTGCCCTATCTCCCTCTACATACATCTGTGGCTTCATGGGAAATTCCCCGTGAATAACTGGACTCTCCTCCCTAGTTTGCAGAGAGTTCTGCAGGATATGCAGTCCACAGGAAGTACACTGATACACTTTCACTGTCTAGGTAGTTTATATCGCTGTTCCACCAAATATTCTGGCTCATACCTCCACAGTGTCCCTCCTTGTTTGGAAGTAGGCAGTCCATGATCTTTCTGAATTTCCTCTTCATCATCTTTTCAGGCTGACTTATATCATACAGCGGCGAGACCAGCTGCTGCCCTTCCAGACAACAGTCGAAGTCAGTGAAGGGAAAATGACACAGGAGATGCTGGCTGGTTTCCCCATTACCTGACAGAAGAACCTCCCAGAAAGCTTCTACCTAAGTCTCCTGGGCCATAACTGTGTAGGATGACCACCTCTGGCTGTGGCAGAGGATGGAAAAGTGTTTAACTCTTTATAGTCTTGTAGTTTAAAGTGGCAATGGAGAACGGATTGAGCATGACCGCTGGGTCTGTCACAAGCAGAGCTGGCTGTTAACTGTTCTTGTTGACAGAAACCGCTTCATGAGACTCCTTCTGGGAATGCTGCAGCACCTTTAGATGACAGATGCCAGCCATCTTCTTATGCTTCAGCAGACAAAAATAAATTCAAATCAACTAACAACCATCAGAATGGGTGTAAGGCACAGATATATTTTGTCACTGGTAATTTTGTGAGAAATAAGGACATTCCTTGCAGTCTGATGCCTTACATTAAAGTCTTTGAAAAAGAGTTAAATAGGCTTGGGTCAATAATGAGATTGCACAACTTGGACCAGGTTTGATTTCTGTCTGTGGTATAAACAGTTAATGACAAGATCAATACATGCTTCCAGGTCTTAGGTTATCTTTACTTGCAGTTCTAATTAGGGGAAATGGACCTTACAGAGCATTTCAGATTGAAGTCACTAGGCCTATAGTTATCTAAAACAAAGCTGGCATCAACTCTGAGGAAGCATTCAATGGACTGACGTATCTAAAATTTGGGGGAGTCAGGGATTACCCTCTTTATACTCATTAAGTAGACTTGGGACCAAACCTGCTCAATTATCTGGAGTAAAGTGTTTTTCAAGAATCAGAATTTATAACCTAGGGAAGATTTAAGGGAATCCTAGGTTCTGAATTAATCTCCAAATCCTTCTTTTCTGGTTCCAGGCAGTATATTCGATGTTGTGTCATCATTGAGAGAATTCTGAATTCTACTTGACATGGGGTAGGTATCTTGACACAGATCTAGGAACTACATTTCACCCAGACATCCTACATGACCATTCTTTCAGAGGCCTTGCCATGAGCCACCTTTTTTGTGTGCATATGTGGCAACATTACAGTAATTTTTAAAAATTGGAGTATAACTTACAGATAGAAAAAAATCACAAATAACAGATGTCCAGTTTGGTAAATTTTATTGTGTGGACACATGCCTGTAACCTGCACTCAAATCAGGAAGCAGAACATATTAGCATCCCAGAAGCCACCTTCTTTGTGCTTGGGCCTTCCTGTCAATACCTGCCCCTCCCAAGGGTGATCACTCTCTTCACTTTTTTCCTACTTTCTTTGAGATATAATTGATATATATAATGTTGTGTATGTTTAAAGTATGCAGGGTAACATTTGATATATGTGTGTATTACAAAATGATCACCACAGTAAGTTTAGTTAACATCTATATTAGTTACAATTTTTTTCCTTGTGATGAGAATTTTTAAGATCTACTTTCTTTGCAACTTTCAAATGCATTATTGTTAACTATACAGTATTGTAATCAAATACAGTACTGTTAACTATAGTCACCATGCTGCACATGACATCCCCTGAACGTGTTTAACCATATAACTGGGAGTTTGTACCTTTTGACCACCTTCATCTAATTTCTTTACCCTCTAACAATGCCTCTGACAAGCACCAATCTGTTCTGTTTCTATGAATTTGGTTTTTTTTTAGATTCCACATGTAAGTTAGATCACACAGTATTTGCCTTTCTTTGATTTATTTTACTTACCATAATGCCCTCAAAGTCCATCCATGTTGTCACAAATAGCAAGATTTCCTTCTTTTTTATGACTGAATAATACTCCATTGTGCGTGGATGTGTGTGGGGGGGGGCGATCTGTACTTCACATTTTCTTTATCCATTCATTGTTAATAGACACCCTCTGGATTTTTAACAGCATATATGCAACTCACCTGCTTTTGAAATTTGTGTCAATGGAATCACAGAGCATGTAGTCCTTTGTGCCTGGCTTCTTTCACTCAGTATCATGGTGGGATTCATCCATGTCAACTTAATGTGCTTGTAGCTCATTCATTCTTATTGTTGTGTAAGATTCCACTGAATGAATACACCACCACTGTGTGTATGAAGGCAGGGGGAGTCACCAGGGGCTTTGGCAAGGAAGTGGCAAGTCAGATACCTTAGTGCTATGATGCACACCAGTTGGTGTGGGGAACAAATGGATATTTTTCTGCTAATGGTCATTTGGGTAGTTTTATGTTTTCATGTATAGCGTTGCTATGGATAATCTTGTACATGATTTCTTATGAATTTGTGCATGTGTTTCTGTTGGATGAAATTGCCATGTCATGGACTATGCATATGTTCAGTTTAGGAGACACAAGCTGCTTCTTTCCCAGAATCCACAGTCACTCTTCACCCCCAGGGCTCCGGGCTGGGCCTTCCTCTGAAAGCAGCAGAGTCTCTGGCTTTTGTGAGGGGAAAGAGCTTCTGACAGAAGTATAATGAGTTCATGGCACCTTCTCACAAGTTCCTCTTAAGATTCCATGCTACAGATTTTCCTAGATTTTTATTATTTTAAATGTTTCTGGGCAATTCTCATTTTATTGGCCTCTTGACTGCTTATATTTGGGATAGTCATATCACTGCTTGCTGCTTCACCTATTTCACTCCAGTAAACTTCAGAGCAAGGCTTTAAGGAAAGTTTGCTTCTTTTGTGAATGGAAAAGCCCAAGAGCAGGAGGGGAGTTGTGGAGCAAGTTCAGAGACCCAGGCCAGTCTGCGTGGCTCTCTGCCATCTGATGCTGCGTCCCGACTTATTCTGACACCTGGATTTAACAAATTTGAAACTGACTAAAAATGGCAGGACGCATTTCATAGCTCCTCTCCCAACCTGCTGTTCTCTGTCAGCAGAGACAGTATGGGAAGACTGCTGATGGAAAGTTAAAGCTTTGAAACTACCTGAAGATCTGCAAACTGACATCAGGAAAATGAGTAAGAGGAGGCTTTAAAGCTGCAGTGTGTATCCAGTTAGACGGGGAGACAGGAGACTGGGGGACTGGGAGATGGGAGATGGTGCTGGTGCCGGATCACAGGGCTGTCCTGAGAACGCGGGGCATCAGCTGCTACACCCATGTGCCCATTCACTCAATAAATACTTTGAAAGACTTTCATGTCAAGCACTATGCTGAACTCTTAGAACAGAGAGATGCATGGTGTCTGCCCTGGAGGGGCTCATAGTGTACTCGAGATGGACAAGTAATTGCACAAAAGTGCTAAGGTGCTCTGACAGCACTAGGGGATAGGCTGGGCATAGAGCAGTACCCAGGTCTCCCGGGAGAGAGGCTGAGGATGTGGTTAGGAAGAATGGAAAGAGAATGAGCATGAAAGAGGAATAATGGATGGCATGGAAGCCAAGTGTGAACGGGAGAATGAAGCTGGAATATACGCAGGGACCAGACATGAAGGCAGGGGGAGCCGCCAGGGGCTTTGGCAAGGAAGTGGCAAGTCAGATGCCTTAGTGCTATAACCTACTCCGGGAGATGGGGGGCCTAGCTACAGATTCCTGTGAAGGGTTCTGACCTGTTCCCTGGCAGCATTACCTCTGGAAGGTAATGGTAGCACTTACAAGGGGCTGGGTTGGTGTGGGGAGCAGGCGTGCCCCGCAGCGAGATGGGCATTTGGTCATGGATGGAGCTGCTTGTCACACAAACGAATCTCCAGAAACTTACAGGCCTGCCCGTGTGACCGGTTGCCAGCACTCCTTCAGCCTGAGATGCGGAGCCTTATGGGTGTTTGTCCTCTAAAGTGCAGCGCTCCCTGGAGCCCAGCCCTCCCTGCTCCGTGTTTGAGGGATGCATGTTGTCGGTGGAGTGAGCTTTCACATTTCAGAATAGTTGATACTATCAGGGAACTCAAATGGCTTCAGTCCTCCCAAGAGAGGCTGCTGCTGGTAAAGTGTTGAAAGGGTCCCTTGGGTGAAATCTGCCCTCTTGCCAAGCGAGCTAAGGGGGTTCACCTGGGGGCCTCTGTGTCCCATCCAATCCAAATGGAGAGCATATCTTTCCTGACTGTAATCTCCAAGCAGGGACAGAAAAGACAACCTGAATCTCTGCCCCTGCTTCAAGGGGAGGAATCCCATCTGGTCCGCCTATCTTGTCCAGGCTCCTGCAACTTTTGACAAACGTGTTCCCTAAACAAAGGCAGGAGAATCTCCGGAGCTGACAAAGGCAGACCCAGAGAATCTCCTTCGGGAATAGGCCAGGATGAGTGACCTAGGGGTCCTTGGGTCTTGGGCCTCAGAAATACAAACATCTCCTCTAGACAAAGGACTTGCTTATTGCCAGGCAGCTTTGCCCCTATGCCCTTATTCCTGCCTGGGTGGGAAGAGGGTGCTCAGGAGAAAGGGCTATGTGGCTTCAGCTAGGTGAAGGGCTGAGGCTTTCCTGGATGGGCACCCATGTCTTCCCCTTGTGTCGGCAACAGATTCTGACTCTTCCCAGGACTGTACCTGTGGTCTAAGCTGCACCAATCCCACACACAATCTTGGTAAATATAACTGTGGGGCAAGGAAGACAAAGGGTGGGCATACACCATCTGAGGAGGTCCCCTGATTCCCGCTGCTGCTCAGGTGCATGCATTGGCCCTGTCCCTGAAACCCCAAGGCCAGCTGTGCAACCCTCAATTCTGTGTATTACCTCAGGATCCTTCCAATTACTCATACACACACTCCCCTCTTTCCTTACAGATTTTTTCCCTGTGCTTTAGTCAGTCAGAATTGGTTTCTGTTATTGCAGCAGAATCTTGGCTGATATAGAAATTGGTTCCAGAAATTAGTTGTAGGCACCAGGCCTTTGAGGTATTTGGAATTGGTCAAGGGTCCACATGGAATGTGTAAGTACACAGAGAAAGAGCAGCTGCTCGCTTACGTGCTGTGCTCATCTGAGATGACCACTGGTCAATGAGGGCACAGTGCTGGGGACCAGCAGCCCTACCATGGAGCAAATTAGTGGATGAGATGGAGAATGAGGGGCTCTATGAGTGTCTGAGAGCATAAGCAAGTGCCATAACCTGAGCCCAAACATCAAAAACCCCTCCTTAAACTAAATAGTCTATTATCACGTGTACCTGTTGGACTGATACTTCTTTAAAGCTTTCAGGGATTGAGTCTCCACGTTTCTGAATGACAGCGCTCATTAATCCAGAACATCATGAAGCAGGGGCATGGGTGAGCAGGGCTCATGCTGCTGGGGTGGGGACATCTGTCAGCACCCAAGGACTTGGGGACCCTGCCTCTCCAGCCCCTTGGAGTAGTCTGCAGCCTCCCCTCCTGTTTGCAGAGGTGGCTCACTGCCCCCGCCTCATTGCTGCTCTCTGAATAAGCAAGGGTTGGACTGAACATGGCGTGGAGGGTAAAATGAATGATCAGGGTACAAAAGAAAAAGTCATGCTTGGAAGTCATTGCAGGTCCATCATCTGAGGTAACATGGGGGGTGCACATTTTGAGAGTGCTTAACTAATGAGGGTGAAATATAATTTTAAATGAGGCAGAATCTATTGTCATAGGTGAGTCCATCAGACACGGTACCTGCTGTGTGCCTGCTCGGACAGTCAGCTGGATTCCAACAATTGGATGCTTTCATTAACGGAAATTTCTGCTGAAGACTGGTCCATGCTGGGTGAAACCAAAAGTCCAGAAAGCTCTGTGGTAATGAGGAAAAGGGAATTCAAAGACCCATCCTCTGTCTACGTCCCTTGACAGGGCCCCAAGACCCCTCCAGTTCCCTTGCTTTGAGGAATAGATGGTAGGGGAAATGCCAGAATCTTTTTTAAATGTTCTACTGAGAGTCTCCTCTGGGCCAAGAATACTGTGGATGGGACCCTTGGGGATGGGAGAATCATAGAGTGATATGGCCCAGGACACAGCTAGAAGGAAAGCAGTATTTATTCTCATAATAGATGACTTTGTGCAGGTGTGGTGGCTGGGACCCAGCAAACGGTCTTCCAGGCAGCAGTGACCAGCTGTGACCCAGCAGTCATGTGCTCTTAGACCGTGACCTCCTCAGCATTGGAATCACTCAGGCTAAGCTAGGCTAGGTTATGCTGCAGGAACACACAGCTCCTATAATCTCAGGGACTGAAAATAACAAAGGTTTAAATCTCAATCATCTAACATCATCTGCCACTGAGGGTTAATCAGGTGCAGGGGACCAGGAGGGGCTTTGATTGTCACAGTCACACAGGGGCCTAAGCCAGTGGAGTAGCCACCACGTCAAACGATGTCAGTCATACCCAGGGGGAGAGGCGCTTATACCAGAGATCAAACACTCAGTCTCAAAGGAGGGACATGTGATTTCTCACTAGGTAGAACTATTCGTGTAGTTACACAGCCCTGCCCAGCTTGCAGGAAGTCAGGAAGTGCAGTCTGCTATGAATTGAAAAGTGGAGGACTGAAAATATTTGGAAAAAAAAATAATCCCTGACTACCACATCATCCTGTTGAGTATCACACAGTATCCATGACTCCATGTGGTAGTTCCCTGTGGCCTTTGAAGTAACAGTGGAAGACTTAGAGCTTGACTCTCAAGTGGTTCCAACAGCTTCTGTCAGTATCACCAAGAAATGAATGCTAGGGAGTCACATCTCTGCCCAGAGATGGCCTGAAACACCTCCAGGGAAGGGAAATCCTCCTAGCAGGCCAATTCTGCTTTGAAGGAGAGATGAGCTGAGGTAGGAATCTGCACAAGTCCCAACCAGTGGCTGCGGGATTAGGTGGGTGGTTAGAAACTTGGAAGTAGCAAGACTAGACGGTTGTGGACAGAGGGGACTGATAAACTATACAGAAAGGTCCAGAGCCTAAAAATAGCCATGCCCTTAGAAACATATACCAGAAGGTCTGAGATTATGTCCTCCATCCATAACCAGGAGCAGGAAAGAGAGCAGACAATGCTTAAGGAGGACTCCATTTCAGACACCAGCTGGAATGGGACACTGTCCAAGAGGTGGACACAAAACTGCACTATGGGGTCCATATGCTATTTCTGTTTGATTTCAAATACAAAGGTCCAGGAAGCAAAGCACGGCACTACCTACAATCACTTAGCTGTGCTTCTCATCCTTATTCAAAGCTCAATTATATTTTAAAAATTTACATACTATAAAATTCACTTTGAGATGTAGCATTCTATGGGTTTTGGCAAATACATGAGATAATTTATCCACCACCATGGTCATTGTGCAGAATAGTTCCATCACCCCAAATTTCTCTCCTGCTGCCCCTTTGTTCTGCTGGATGTTTTATTTTCAGAAGGAGGAATGATTCCACCAAAGATGATAAGGTTCCTGTGGGGTGGGATGGGGATTCTCACAGCAGCTCATCCATAATTCTCTACTCTTCGGGGCTGATGTGAAGGGTCTTGGCAATGGAAAGCAGAGTGTGGGAGTGGGCTCTGGGTATCTGTGGTGAGAATGGAGAAATGCCAAAGGAACTGACCATGTCCCTAGAGATGGCCAAAGGCAGGGCAGGCCTGCAACTCAACGGCTGAGCTTTATCTTCCTTTGAGAGACCATTAGAGCCTCGGGCCAGGAAGGCAAGGCTGCAGGCTGTTGAGCCCTCCAGCTGGCTGTGGGATCTGCGACCACCCGGTGTGTCCAGGGTGCTGCTTCCCCCCGAGCTACACTCAGAGCTGGAGCTGGGAGGGCCTACAGACCTTGCCACCTGCTGCCCAGAGGAGGCCTTGTCTCTTCAGTACATGCACAGCCTGTTGTGCCACTGTGTGATCTGCAGGGGAGTGGGAATAAGAAATAGCAAAATGAATGGGTCCCAAGATGAATAATTAACCTCATCTGCCAGCTGCAGGCCACCACTGGGCCTGACCCCGGTGACGAATGAGGAGCAGCAACTGAAGTCACAGAAATAAGAGAGGAGAGAAGAGGGATGCTGACTGCTGGGGTGGGTGGAATGAAGGCTGCGGGGGGCAGCGCGGTCCCCCTGTGGGTGTGTGTTTAGGGACTGAGGGGGTTGGGAAGAAGAAAGCAGAGGAGCGGGAGGAGTGGAGATGGTGGCTCAGAAGCAACTGTCTCCCACAGGCCTCTGGAAGGGGAACAGAGGCCTCAGGCCCTGAGAGGGAGATCCCTTGTAGAGTGACCAGAGAATGGGCACAAATCCCTGGTGAATGGTTTGGTAATAGTGGCCCACAGATACCCGTCTTTTTGTTATCAGGCCACACCCATATTCTATGAAGGTCTGGCAGCAAAAAAAATAAACAGCCTCTTCCTCTGGACACATCTTCTTAGCAACAGCTTTCATGGGTAAGGCTGATTCCCATTCATGTGTTTCTTCATTTCTTCATTCATTCATTAGTTATCCCTCAGCCTGTGGGGCCCCTCTCCAGTGCCAGGCTCCTGCTGTATTTAGATGGCTATGGGTGAACCACACAGCCTCGTTGAGGTGTCGCAGCAGAGCACCGCCCCTGGGGAAGGCCCCACATCCAGGCCAGAGCACCCAATGCAGGGTGGGGCAGGGACGTGTCTTGCTTGGATAGCTGGGTTGGGATTAGCCTAGAGCCAGGCGGAGTGGAGGAGGGCAGCCTTAGGACCAGTGCTGGGTGTTCAGACCTCCAGTTTCCTGCCCAGGGGATGGGGAGCCATCCGAAATCCCTGAGGAAAGAGCAGAAGTTTCCAGACTGGTGGCTCAACCCCTGAAGGTCAAATACTGTGTTTACTCTTGGTGGTGAGGTAACTGTTCTCTGAGCCTGATAAGGACACTGGCATGCCATGGTTTGACTTCTGGCTTAAATGTTCCCTTGGTAAGGCTCTGACTGCCGTACAACCATGCACACTCCACCCCCAGGGAGAGGAGGCTGGCACAGTAAGGGGGGACTTGGGGCAGCCTGCAGCAAGGTCATGACATTGTGTGGTGTGCTGCCTGCCAGTTTCTGAGTGGCACCTGCTCAGGGAAAGAAGCAGAAATGTCTGGTCCAGGTCAAGTGGAGATTGATTTATTTGATATGTCCATGTGATTGGTCTATTGGATTTCCACAGATGGCTGATCTTGTGTTCATATTGCACGGGACAGAAGGAGAGTAACAAGATGGGCTGACTGCTTGGATCCTGGCTTCTGGAGCCCTCTCCTGGGGTTGGACTATTTAACCCTCACAGGCAGGCACAGCTTACCCAGTCTTGGGGACCGTGTCCAGCTCCAGGCCAGTGTTCTGTAGGAAGCCTGGGGTCCGTGACTCCTTGGCTCTGGATTCTGTCAGTCTGGCTGTGGTCGCATCATAGGTGTGCTGGATTACAGAACCAAGGAATTCACCTCTCTTCTAGGGTCAGCTTCTGTCTTTATTTTCATTTGACCCTTAGACACCTGCATCGTCCTCTCTGGTGAAAGTCCATCTCTGGGCTCCAGTTGCTCCCAGCCTGTGGCAGGTCCTGGCTGACTGCAAGCCTTCCAGAGAGTTGTCCTGCCTCTGAGCCTATGTCTGGGACCCTGACATCTCAAGGAGGTGTAGTGTTCTCAGCCTCTGCACCACTCTGACCCCTGCCTGCAGGTTCCATGTCATCCCTGACTTAGCCACTGGTACTCCTGAATGCTGCGTACACTTGCCAGGGGCTCCTTTTACTCTAGACCTGGCCCCTGTGCCCCATCCTCATGTTAAAAGTCTGCCCAGACTACATCTCAGGATGCTGTACCCACTGGACATGTACTTATCTGCTCACCCTTGTGGTCTAGGATCCCAGCTCCTAGTGGGTGGGTTGAATGCCACCTCCTGGCCTCTTTATGCTGTCTTGCCTGCTGGAAGATATTGTCAAGACCTCCTCCCACCCACCGCTGCCTGCACTGCCCCCCTGACCCACTGGGCTTGTGCTGCGCTCTGTGTCTGTGGGCTGGGCCTGAAGAGGAAGTCACCCAGATGCCAGCTTTATATAGGGCAGCTGGGAAGGTAACACCTCACGCCTCTCTGGAGGTACCAAAGGGACCTGTTTTATGCTGAGAGCCAGGCATGGGCTTCCAGGTTATAAGGGGCGCTCTGCTAGTCTCCACCAAGGGTACAGACCAGCCAGCAGGGAGGGTTGGAGCCATGAGCTCTTGAAACTTGATTGTTTAGTAATTGATAACCTAATGCCAGGTGACACATTTATGGAACACCCACTGTATTAAAAACAAATAGGACCACGCTGATTGCAGGGAGGGATGCGGTGGTCTCCTGAACGGCAAGCAAAGTCTTGTTCCAACCGACAGCCTGGTTTTAGCCAGATGAGGTAGGGATCAGCGTTTCCCTTCTGGCTGGAATGTGAAAGAGGGAGTCAGACCACCTGAAACAACCAGGTGGAGGTGATGTCAGCTACTGGTGAGACCCCAAGGGGCAGCAGAGCCTTGGGGGTGAGACTCTGAGAGGGCGGGTTCCGCTGGTCCTTGGGCCTGGAGGCCCACCATTGTTTGGAGGCTGGTCGTGGCGGCCTGGTTTCCAGTGCTGGCTTTGAGTGCAAATGGACCTGGCTTCTAGGTGCACCTCCATCACTTACTGGGTTTATAATCTTGGACAATTTACGTAATCTCTCTGTTCCTTGGTTTTCTCACTTGTAAAATAAAAACACTAATACTATTATTGCAGCATTATTACAGCAATTAATTGAGATAATGTATGCAAAACAGTACAGTGCCTGAAATATACTAAATTCTTAATAAGTGGTATTTATTAAATTTAATATATTTCCAACCTTGGGTGATTGGGATTTGTTTTTATTCAGGAAGCAGGCAATTTCCTTTTGCTATCCTGCTGGGCCAATCATCTGTTGCCTGATGCTTGGACCTGCACATTTACTAGGGCCTGTGGATTGCTCCAGTCTCTGTGTCCTGGACAACCCACTGTCTGGCCCTTCTGTTCATCCACTAGACTCCATCTCTGGAAGATGCTACAGACCAAACCATGCACACAGAGTGAACAAACCTTCCTTCATGCTCTCTAGTCCTTAAAGATGTCTCAGTGATGCACTTGAACTCTACCATAGCAGTCATGTGGACTAAAGGGCTTTGTGAACGTCCTGGTAAGGAAAACAATAATAGAAAGTGAATGTGTGTGTTGAGATGGTTGAGGAGGCAATAAAATAAAGTCCCTGACAGACAGTAGGAAGACCAGACTGACACCCATCTCCCTCCCCATTTCAACAAAGAATTGGACTACAGCTCTAGCTTCATCCTCTTTGGGCATCCAAGTTGGGTCTCACATGAACTACCCCATTCAGTACTAACTAGAAGCACATGTGAGCTCCCATTTTCACACATTCTTTTCTTTCCTCCAGATTAATAAGCACTTAAGTGACTAATAAGCACATTTGTAGGGGAATCAAAGGGAGGAAGCCAGTGCAAGCCCAGAGAGGGCTGGAAAAGGGACACAGAATTTGATAATAAGCAGGGACATGCAATGGGGGCTGGCGAGCCCCTCCACTCATCAGTGTGTGCCCACCACCAAGATTCAAGCTGGTATTCCACCTGACCTGCAGCTCAACACACAAGTTCAGCTCAGAATCCCTTCAGGTGCTAGGCGTTAACTAGGGATCAGTCCCCTCTCCTTTTTCTTTTCTCCTCACATCTTTTTCCTTCCCCTTGTGGAAATAAACTGAATAGAAGGTTTTTGTATGATGTGCTATTCATGTTATCCATGCCTCACACTCATTCATTAACCAAATGCTCATCAGGAGCCCACTGTGTTCCAAGGATATTGGTATGTCAAGGGGAGCAGCTTTGAGCCCAGGGCTTGTATATTTTGCCCCAGTGAGTGTAGGGAAGGATGTGTTCCCTGAGACTACACCGTGTTCTTAGGAAATACCTGCGGTTGATTCACTTAATGTTCCTATGCTTTGGCCTTGAGAGAAATGATAATGAAAAAGGAGGCCCATCCAGTAAGTTGGTCTACGTAATGAGGAGTGGGCACTTACCAAGACCCTGTACTGGAGACTTCTGTGCTGCTATTCACCTATCACTCTCTTGGCCCTTCTGTGCCCTTCCTTATGATCTAGATACTTAGTCACTCCACAAGATTTTCCTGAGAACCAGCTCTGCATGGGGCATGGAACCAGAACACCACCGTATGGGGCTGAGGATACAAGACAAGCAGCCGATGGTATCTGCTCTCAGAGACTCACCACCAGAAGAGAAACGTGTGAAAGACAAGCCACCTCACCCAAGCCCAGGCCACTCACAGCTCTGTCCATGAACCACTAACAGTGTGGGCTTTTGCATTCCTGATATTGTCTCACCATTCCAGTGCCTTAGATAGCACATGGAAGGATGTGGGTCTTGAATTCTAATCCTACAGAGCATCTCACTAACCTTGTACCCATTGCTGTGAAGATGCTATAGCAAAAATGACCAACCAAAGTAGAGGAAAAAGCTCTGCCTGGTAGGTTTTGTGTTGGGTTGAGGAGAGAGATGGTTCTGGAATTGGAGAGGGAGCCATCTCTCCCTACAGCAGTGGTCCTGCTGTATCACAGGAGATCACAGGCAGAGGGCCTCCCCCATGAGCACTCCTTCCCTCCAGGCCAGACTCCCTGACTCTGGGATCTCTCCTTCCCTGCTGGCTTCATGCGCACTGCTGCATTCAGAGCATGGGCTATCCTTTAAGTTCCTCTTTATCTTTGCATGCTTCCCTCTTTCCTTTGCCCTTCAGAAGTTGCCTAAGGACCCTAATGACACTCAGCTTCCAAGCAGTCCTGGGACAAGAAATCTGGTGCGCTTCCTTTCACACAGATGCACAGCTGTTCCTGCTCAGCGGGTGGACAGCCAGGCCTGCCACTTAAGGAGAGGAGAGAATTTAGGTGCCATTGACTTCTGCCAGCAGGAGGACGAGATGCCTACATTCTACTGAAGGACATGCCCAGATCCTTCCTGGCCACATGGTGAGCAAAAGTCTGTCGCTGAAGTCTGCTGCCTTGGCAGTCTATAGGCTGCAAGTTCATGAGGAGACCAAGAGCCAGGAAATGAGTTAGAAAGCAGGGCAACTGCACGCTGACTTGGAGAGTCTGGCGCCGTGAAGGCCTCAGAGGCAGAAGGATCCAGCCATGAGACAGGCTCCGCTATACCACTCAGGGCAGAGAAGGCCCAGTAAGATTCAGCAAGGGGCGTGAAGCTGATGTGCGGAGGACTCCAGGGCCTCTCCTTGAAGGCCTTCAGAAGGCTTGCTTCCCCTCCCTTTGTTATTGTAGAAGGTTCCCTTCAAGCTACCACTGTATTTGGGGACATTCATCCTCATATCCCCTTTGCTCTACTGGAGGGTGTCAGCTTTGTCATTGTCGTAACTGGCCTAGCCAAAGATGTTAGGTCACAGGTCCCTAGAACTGGGGAGATAAATGGGACTTGTAAGCAACTTCTTCCTAATAGTGACAGAAACTTTTCCTTCTCAAAATTTCTACCCGTTTTCTGAATTCTGAAGTTCCAGAAAATCAGGCTTCCCTTGTGTGACACTCTTCCAAGTATTTGAAGGCATCAAGAGTCACAACATTCATATTATCCAGGCAAATTACCCCTTGTTTCTCCAATGACTGTTTCTGCAGTGACTAAACCCCTTTTTATCATTCAGTCTTTACTGGATGTTTATAAGTTGCTACTCAAAGTGTAATTCCTGGAACAACAGCATGAGCATCCCCTGGGAGCTTGCTAGAAATGCAGAATCTCAGGTTCCATCCTAGACCTCTTGAATGAGAATCTGCATTTAAACAGACTCCCTAGGTGATTTAAATACACATTAAATTTCAAGAAATACTGGCTTATAGTATCTTCATAGCAATGCACACACATATACACATATGTTTATATGTGAAGTCTATGCCAAACAATGTAATTATTAATTAAATGATGACAAATGATGACATGTTAGATTATGCATTATACACAGAAACTATGGAAACTACATAGACACCTGAGCAAGTGCTAATGCTAATAACTAACATTTAAAGAGAGTGCTGACTACACCCCAGACTCTATCCAAAGCATATTAATAATTACCTCTTTGAATCTACCCACAAGGTAGGCAATGTTGTTTCCATTTTTAAAGTGGTGAAAGAGACCCAGGGAGGGTGAGTAACTTGTCCATGATCATACAGGAAGAGCCCAAGCAGTTTAATTCCAGAGCCTCTGTCACTGACTTATTGCTAATGTCAAATGATAAAGTCATAGTTACAGAATGGTGTGTAAGCTATGACTGCAGTGATGACGATATATATTGAGTGTTCTCTAATGTTGTCATACCGTGTTACTGTAATTAAAAATAATAAAGAAGAGCAGGCCCTAAACTGAGCACAGCTTCATCCAATCCCAGTGGTATTTTCATCACCTCTCTCACATTTTCTTTCCATTTAAATGAGGTTTACAATTTCAAAAATAATACACATAGTAAAAAAAGAAAATTCATGCACACAAAAGGATAAAAAGGAAAAGTACAGAGCTCTCTCCCAATTACCTTCCTCCACTCTCAAAAAAAACACTGGCAGAAATTTCCATATATCATTCAAAAAGTGTGTTCTGCATTCAAAATAATGAACACACAGAGATACATACATAATGCACACATGATCTATCTACTCACAGTTTGACTGCATCTGTTAAAGCAGCCTTGTGATTGGCTCCTGTTTTATTTATGATAAATTGAAACACCCAGATCTTTCCCACATGGAGTGTTACTAAGTTTTCATCTCTCCACCGTGTTCAGTTTTTTTTTCTCACCTAAATGTAGGATATTTTACATCTTCTTACTGAGTCTCATGCAGCTGGCTGTGTTCTGGCATTCCAGCGAATTGAAGATTTTTCCTTTCTGACTCTAAAGCATAGAGGCTTTCTCCTTCACAAGCCTAATAAGTAGACTCTGGTTTCCCAGGCCTAAGGGATCTCCTGCAAGGCTGGGGCAGAGGGGCACCAGAGGAGGTTTCTGAGGGCCACTGTTAGCAGTGAAACAGAAAATATACCAACCTGGCAGCAGTGGCTCTCTCCAGATGGGGCTGGTTTTATTTTTATTTTTTAACTTTCCTGTGATTTCCAAATATTTAATGATAAGCATGGGTTAATTTTGTTATTTAAAAAAAAAAGAAATAAAATCGTCAGTTTTACAGATTGGATATTGTTTCCACCCCTTCACATCCGTTCCCTTTGCTGGGAGGCTTTGCTGCGGCCCCCAGAGGAGTAAACACTGCATATGTGCCTCGTCCACTGACATTGGATTTGACCACGTGACTCGCTGTGGCCTATGTGCCATTAGCTGCTGTGCTAGAGCAGAGGCTTTAACGTTTTTGTGTGGTTTAGTTTGCTTGCTTGCACTCCTGTGGCCCACCGCCCACCCAGAGGCGGGCATGCCCTGGGGAGACGTTGCTGCCAGAACTCCGCTCTCGGAGCAGATGCAAACCTGAACCACAGTCCAAGGCAGAGAGATCCTCATCCCCCATCAGACCTCAGAACGCTGAGTGAGGAAAAGAAATGTATTTCGGGAACTTTCTTGTTTTGTATAACATGACTACAGTACTCACTGACTAGGAGGAAGGGTCGGCTCCCCGCGTGCTGACTGATGAGTCCTGAGTGCAGGAATCCGCTCTGCTTCAGCTGTTGCAGCCTCCTGCCCCTTGCTTTGCGCCTCACCCCCGGCCACTGCAGCTGTGCTTCCCCATTCCTGCCCTTAAATCACCTGCCTCCTACTGTCACCTGCGTGGCAGGTCATGAAGTGGAAGCCACACTTCCTGGCGGGTCCTAACAGTCTTTTCTCCAAAAGTCCCTGCATGTAGAGCAGGAGGTACTCTGGCTGTATAGCTTAATTATGAGTTGTTACGAGTTGAATTGTGTTGCCCCAAATCCACATGTTCAAGTCTTAAACCCTGCAGTACCTCAGAACGTGACCTTATCTGGAAATCAGGTCATTGCAGCTGTCATTAGTTAGGATGAGGTTATAGTAGATATGAAATGTGGCAACCTGAAACTAAAATGGAGCCAGCATGGCTAAGGGAAACAGCTAAAATGGAGCTGGGAGGCCATTAAGGAAATGGGGTCTGCATGTGTTGGCAGCTTCCTACCTCAGAAGAGTGCCGAGCTAGCTATCTGCCAAACTGCATTCCTAAGACCACCATTTGTTATGTATTCATATGGACACTTGCCTGACTCCAGTCATGACAATCAATCAGAAACTAAATAATGTACAAATTTCTCATCCTGCTGTTTACCTTTAAAAAAGCTTAAGCTTTATCAGCAATACAGAGCACAATTTGGGGTGCTCCCTAAATCTCTGTTTCTGGTATTCCAACCCTTAAAACCCCAGACAAATGCAACTAGTTGTTTTACAGCTTTGCCTTTTTGGGGTGACATACAGGGTGGGCCCCTGATCCCACATGACTGGCGTTCCTGTAAAAGGGGGAAATTTAGACATAAGACAAACAAGCGCACAGGAAGAATGCCACATGAACATGAAGGCGGAAATCAGGCGATGCTTCAGAGAGTTAAATGCCTGTCAAAAATGGCCAACAAACCACCGGAAGCTGGGAAAGGAGCAGGGAACAGATTCTCCCTCAGCCTCAGAAGAAAGCAACTCTACTGACACTTTGATCTCAGACTTCCAGTCTCCAGATATGTGAGACAATACATTTCTGTTGCTCAAAGCAGAGTTAAGTACTTTCTTAATAACTGAGGCCACCTCAGATTCTGCACCCAAATTACAGTATGTGGTTTTTCCTCTACACTAAGCAATTGTACAGCATCAGCTGGATGACCTACAATTCAGCTCAACTCTGACACTATCTACCTAGAAATACCATGGGTTACGGGCTCAGTCCTACAAGACTGCCTCTCTGCCAACTTCAGATGCCAATCCAAGTCCAGGCTGTCACCTGTGCTTCTGACTGATGGGTATTGATGGGAGGTTCCAGCCACTTCCTCCTTGGGTTTGATTAATTTGCTAGGGCAGCTCACAGGACTCAGAGAAACATTTCACCTTACTAGATTACTGATTAGTGTAAAAGAATATAACTCAGTACAGCCAGGTGGAAGAGATGCATAGGACAA
The DNA here is from genome assembly GCF_040802235.1 of Manis javanica. NCBI lineage: Eukaryota > Metazoa > Chordata > Mammalia > Pholidota > Manidae > Manis > Manis javanica. Next base: position 167,525,226 of record NC_133158.1, on the reverse strand, counting down.
GGTGTGGGGAAAGGCAGTGGAGCTTCCATGCCCTCTCTGGGTGCACCATTCTCCTAGCATCTCCACATTTTCACCAACCTGGACACTCTCCAGCCCCCATCCTTTTGGGTTTCAATGAGGCTTCATTACAAAGGCATGAATATTAAACCACTAACCATTGGTGATTGGTTCAACATCCAGACACTTTCCCCTCCCCAGAGGTCGGGATGGGACTGAAAGTTCCAACCTCTAATCATGTGGTTCATTCTCCTGGCATCCACTTCAGGACCCTAAGGTGATTTCCAAAAGTCACCTCATTAACATAACAAAAGATACCCTAATTGCTCTCATTCCAGGAAATTCCAAGAGTTTTAGGAGCTCTGTGGGAAGAATGGGGATGAAGACCAAATATATATTCCTTATTATAAATCACTATCAAACCACAGCCTGATGTCTCTGTTCCTTTCTGTGCCCCTAGGGTTAAACTCTGTAACTACTGCTCACTGTCCCCAGCAGCTAAGACAGTGAATAAGAAGACAAGAGGTTCTCTCTCCTCTCCTTCAGAATTAGTCCTTTTCCCACACAGGATGCCCTGCCAAAGTCACCCTCACCCCCAACCCACTCTTCCCATTCAGGAACTCAATGCTGGTGTCTAGGATCTAGCCCAACAAACTCCTTCATTGTGCTTCTGGTGACTCTGCAAAATGAAACCTAAGTACCTCTCTGCAGTCCCATGTGGACTGATAACCTTGTCAATAAAGACTTAAGTACGCTGTCTGCCTTCCATGTTGCCATAAGCACATAAGCCTACCCATTAGAAGTGCCTGTTCAACCCAGAGCTGGCTTGCCTTCCATCCAGCCCAGGGCTCCATCTTACCATGCAGGTAATCACGAAAGACCAGCCAAGAACAAAGGCCCTGACTGCATACAAATGCAGGTATCTGGAGGGTACCCTTAACCTGCCAAGCTTGTGATTTGATCAAATGGGAAATAAATAAAGTTCAGATTAGAATATTAGAATGTTAGAGTTGAAAAGAGCCTAGAGCTTGTCAAACTCAAGCCTCTGTTTTACTGATAAGAAACCTTCAGAGAGGAGATGACTTGGCCAAAATGAGTTCCTGGTCAAGCCAAGACTAGAATACAAGTTTTCCACTTCAGCTTTCATAAAACAACATTAACGAGATATTTGTTTTGAATCTTTGATGCGTCTGCTTTAGTTTCTAATTGTTCTCTGCTCTTTGGTTTAATAATCTATTTCACTTTTTTTATTATAGATGCAACATGCACAATTTCAAATGCACAATTGATCCTTCTAAGGAAAATGATAACCCTAATTACCCCCCTTCACCTCAGCACATAAGTCTCTCTCCCTTTGTTTAGCTTCTTAGAGCTTCTCCTGTCTGTAACATTTCTAATGGTTACCACTATATCACTAAATAGAATGCTTATCCTCTTTCAACTGCTCAAACTTCAGAAAGTGTTCATTTTAGGTCTGGAATTGTCACTTTTATTAATAATATAATCCAACCTTTAATTTTTTATTCTCAACTTTAGACATTAGGTACTCCCCTAAATGTATGGAGAAGAAATTAACTTTCATCTCTCTGCTGCACCTTTTACATGGTCAAAGTCAGTAATGTTTATTTTTATTCTGTAAATATAATTTAGTTCTCTTAATGCTTATCTATGGGTTAATTCCAAAAATAAGTATCACTCAAAACATTATGAATAGTACATATTGCTCATTTCAGTTGATTGTGTTTTTCCCTTAAAAAATGTATATATATTTTCCTTCTTATTAGGGAAAAAGACTCAGAAAATAAAAACCAAAGGCTTCTTTACTCCATCAGCTCATAACCATGCCTCATTGCTAATTTCCTTGTAAAGACAGGACCATGTTTATCTTGGACATTCTTTCATTTTTCCTAGGTGCCCTAACCAAGATTCTTTTCACATTTAAAGATCTTTAAGTGTCCTAGTCATGCTGTTGATTGAATGAAATTCCTTTTTTCCTTCATGGAAGTTCTCTATGCTCCTGTTTTATGTGCCTGGTTATGTTCTAGGATAGCTAGACGGCAGTTACCTCACTTGGGAATCCATGTTTTCCTCTTTTATTTCCTTTCTGGGTATTTGGAATACATCCTTGAGCATTTTTGTTTCAGAATATATGTGGGAATGGAACTTAAATTTTGTGAATTTCAGAATGCCTGTAATGTCTTTATTTCACTCTTAACTTGATTGATCATTTAGATTGGCAGGGAATTATGGATTCAAATAACTTGCCTCAGAATTTTGAGGACATTCATCCTGTCTTCTAGAATTTGTATTGCTTATGAGAAGTCTGGATTAGGAGGTAATCTTCTTTGGAGGTAATCTCTTCTTTTAAAATTGAAGTATCATTGATATACAATCTTTTGTTTCAAATGTACAACAAAGTGGTTCAACAATTACCTATATTATTAAATCCTCAGCCCCTTGAGTGCAGTTACTATCTTTCAACATAGAAAGATGTTACAGAATCATTGACTATATTCTGCATGCTGTACTACCACCCTCCTGATGAACTTACATTGGAAATTATTGTGCTCCTTTATCCCTCTCACCCTCCTCACCCATGCTCCCCAACCCCTCCCACCTAGGAACCGTTAGTCACTTTTCAGTGTCTATGAGTCTACTGCTGTTTTGTGCCTTCTGTTTTGCTTTGTTTTCATATTCCAAAAATAAGTGAAATCATATGGTATTTTTCTTTCTCTGCCTGGCTTATTTCACTTAACATAATACCCTCTAGATCCATCCATATTGTTGCAAATGGCAGGATTTCTTCTCTTTATGGCTGAATAATATTCCATTATGTATACTCACCTCATTTTCTTTATCCATTCTTGATGGACACTTAGTTTGCTTCCATATCTTGGTTATTGTAAATAATGCAGCAATAAACACAGGTATGCTTTGAGGTATTCTCTTTTTTTTCACACTAACAAGTTCTAGGATTTTTCTCTTTCTGTTTGGAGTTTAGAAATGTCACTAAGATTTCACTCAATGTGAGCTTTTTTGCATTAATCCCTGTTGGGACTTGGTTGGACCTTTCAGTTGGAGGAATCCCTTTATTTTCTTCTAATATTTCCTTGATAATTTGCTGTTATCCTTTATTTTACTTCAGTTTTCCCTTTTAAATCTTTTCTGTACGAATGTTACCTGCTTCATCTGTCTTACAGTGCCTTAATTTTCAATTATATTTTTATTTTACTCTGTTTTGAGACATTAACATAAGTTTACTTGCCAGAGGACTAACTTTGTCTACAGCTGTGCACTTACTATTCAGAATGCAATTAAATTTTTTATTTTTGCAATCATACTTCATTACTAAGAACACTTCTTGTTTTCTGATTGTCCTTTTAAAATTATCCAGATTTTCTTCTAGGATATAATTGCTCTTAAGTTGTTGTTATTTATACTAATAAGAATTATTTTTATACAAGCAACATTCTGAAAATGTTATCTGACATTTCACCGTGGGAACTGTTATGTCAGTACCCAGAGAGTTACTTCAATTCTTTTTAATAGTTACATTGTACTTCATTTTCTGTTTTATATATCTGTAACTCTTTAACAAGTTCCCTAATACTAGATATCTGGCTTTAAAAAAGAATTGATATTACACAGACAATTGTGCAGTTATCCTCCTTGTATGAACATCTTTGTGCATACAGGTCATTATTTCAGTAAGAAATTCCTATTTGTAAAAAGTGCTGATATATAGCATGTACAGCATGGTGACCATATTAATAATACTGTATTGCATATTTGAAAGTACCCATAGGTGTGGATCTTGAAAGTTCTTCTAACAAGAAAACAATTTTTATAACTGGTGATGAATGTTAGATAGACTTATTGTGGTGATCATTTTGCAATATATACAAATATTAAATCATTATATTGTATGCCTGAAACTGATATAATGTTATATCAATTATACCTCAGTTTAAAAAAAGAATTAGCACCTAAAGAGTACACTAAATGCACAAAACATATATACTTCAACAGAAAGAGTTGAAGCATATATACACTGTTTATGTGTATATAAACTGCTAAATTTCCATCCACTTTTTATTAACATTCCCACAAATAGAGAAGAGAGTAGTGTGGCCCACCTCCTCCCCAACAAAATATGCTATCAGACTGGTACACCTCATCAGAGAAAAGTGGTGTCTTAATGTAGCTTAATTTGCATTTTTCCTTTTAAGAGTGAAATAAATTATATAACATGTTTAAACGTCTTTTGCAAATGTATTTCTATTAACTAGTTAAACCTGGACCACATTTATATTAGTTATTGATGTTTTTAAAGTTTTATAGGAATTCTTTATGTGTTAAAGAAATTAGTCTTCTGGGGAAAAAAAGGCAGATTAAGAAGGCAAGGTGTAAACCTCCTCCCAAAAACACACAATAAAAGAAAATACACCAAATACAACTAAACTTGAAAACTACCTGAAGATGGCAGGACTGACTACCTACATCCGGTGAAGAAGAGAGGACCTCATAGAAGAGGGTAAAGTGAAAAAGCCAATATCCAGCGAGACCCAAGCCCTTCCCTCATCCCAGCCCACAGGTGAGAGGAAGGGGAACAGAGCAGAAAGGGAGTAAGAGCCCAGGACTGCTGAATACCTGGCCCTGGAGATCTGCTCCAGGAGCACGAACCCACATTACATGGTGCACTGGAGATTAGTGGGGCTGGGCAACAGAGATGGAACATTTGGGAAGGCTGAGATTACATGGAGCTCACTGCTCAGGGCAAAGGGCAGGGGAACAATACCTCCCCAGCCTGCCCTCAGCCCAACAGGTTGGAAACTTTCAAGAGCCTCAGATGCTCCATTCTCCTCGCTGGCAATGCAGCTCTGAGGATCCTCCCTGCAGTGTGCAACTTGTATTTGGCCAGCAGTGGAGTTGGACTTTACTGCTGGTAGGCAGAGAGATATCCTCCCAGCTTTCTTGGCCCTGTTTCCTCCCAGCCAGGGAACTGCCAGTGGGAGCCAACCTGGGAGCTCCTTTCTCCTGGCAGCTGCTGGTTCTGCCCACCTGCAGCCCCCACCATTGCTGCAGGAAATGCAGAGGGTAGCTCAGCCCACTGCAGCCCCAGCAGCACAGCACCAAGGCTTCTCCCTGCACATGCAACCAGCTAGCAGCCCACTTTGCCTGGAAGTGGTGTCAAACTTTGCTGCCAGGTGGGCAGAGGGAGACCCCCCCAGCTCTCTTGGTCCCAGCCAGGGAGCTGCCTGGAGGACCAGCCCTGGAGGTTCCTTCCTACTAGCAGGTGCTGGTTCTGCCTACCTGTGGCCCCCACCAATGCTGCAGCTCAGGCAGAAGGTGGCCCACCCACAGCAACTCCAGCAGAGACTTCTTCACTGATCACAAAGGTATGGCCTGCCAAAGCAAACAGCCAACCTGAAATTATATCACTACAAGCCAGAGGGAAAGGCATTTTGCCCGCTACATGATAACAGCTGGGGCTCCTTCACTGGAAAGTAAAGTGTCTTGTGCTTCTGAGCACTAGCGGCTGCCTCCTTCATAAAGCTATTGCTCCATAGGTAACACTGAAAAAATGAGGAGGCAGAGGAATTTGTTCCAAACAAAACTACAAGTCAAAACACCAGAAAGAGGGCTGAATGAAACTGAAATCACCAATCTTATTGATAAAGACTTCAAAGTGAAAGTCTAAACATGCTCACAGATCTATAGAAAAATATTCAAGATCTCAAGGAGTACCTCAACAAAAAGATAGATGATCTGCAAAAGAGCCACTCAGAGCTGAAGAATACAGTATCTGAAACAAAACATATAGTGGAGAGATTTAATAGCAGACTTTTACAGGTTGAAGAAGTTGTAAGTGATTTGGAAATTAATGAGCAAGAAAATAATGAAGCCAAAAAACAGAAGAAAGGATCTCTAGGAATGAAAGAATAATAAGAGAACTCTATGAAGAATCCAAACAAAAAAAAATATTCACATAATAGAGGTACCAGAAAGAGAAGAGGGAGACAAAGGGATAGAAAGTCTCTTTGAGGAAATACTTGCTGAAAACATCCCCAATCTGGGGGAGGAAATAGACACTCAGGTCTTAGAAGTACAGAGAACCCCTAACAAAAGGAACTCAAGGAAGACAGCACCAAGACATAGTAATTAAAATGACAAAGATTAAGGATAAGGAGAGAGAATTGAAAGTAGCCCGAGAGAGAAAAAAGATTACTTATAAGGAAAATCCCATCAAAAAGAATTCTCAGCAAAACTTTACAAGCCAGAGGGGAGTGGCATGAAATATTTAATGTATTGAAACTGAAGGACTTTCAACTAAGAATCCCTTACCCAGCATATTATCATTTAAATTTGATCAGGGATTAAACAGTTTCCAGACAAATGAAGGCTCAAAGAATCTATAACAACAAAATCGCTATTACAGGTTATGTCAAATAGACTGTCACACATTCATTTTGGGAGACTTAAATACACCACTCACTTCAATAGACAGATCAACCAGACAGAAAATAAGGCAACAGAGGCATTGAACAATACATTCAATCTGATGGACTTAACAGATATCTACAGAATATCCACCCAAAAGTAGAAGGATACACATTCTTCTCAGGTGTACATGGAACATTTTCCAGAATAAACCACATAATAGGCCACAAGAAAAGCCTCAGTAAATTTAAAAAGATTGAAAGTGTATCAGGCAGCTTCTCAGACCACAGTGGTATGAAACTAGAAATAAATTACACAAAGAAAACAAAAAAGTCTACAAACACATGGAGGCTAAACAACATGCTTCTAAATAATCAGTGGATCAGTGACCAAATTAAACAGATCAAGTAATACATGGAGACAAATGAAAACAAAAACAGCAATTCAACAGCCCAAAACCTGTGGGATGATGTGAAGGCAGTTCTAATAGGAAAGTACATAGCAATACAGACTTACCTCAAGAAACAAGCACAATCCAATCCCAAATAAATAGTCTAAACCCACAATGAAAGAAATTAGAAAAAGAAGAACAAACGAGCCCCAAAGTCAGTAGAAGGAGGAATATAATAAAGATCAGAGCAGAAATAAATGAAACTGACAAGAAAAAAACAGTAGAAAGAACCAATGAAGATGGTTCATTGATCAAAGGAGTTGGTTATTTGGGAAAATAAACAAAATAGATAAACCCCGAGCAGACTTATCAAGAAAAAAAGAAAGTGTACATACATAAACAAAATCAAAAATGAAAAAGGAATAATCACAATGGATACCACAGAAATGCAAAGATTGTTAGAGAATACTATGAAAAATTATATGCCAATAAATTGGACAACCTGAAAGAAATAGACAACTTTCTAGAAAAATACAACCTTCCAAGACTGACCCAGGAAGATTTAGAATATCTGAACAGACCAATTACCAGCAATAAAATTGAACTGATAGTCAAAAAAATACCTAAAAACAAAACCCTGGTCCAGATGACTTTACAGCTAAATTTTTAAATCAAATATTTAAAGAAGAGTTAGTACCCATCTTTCTTAAAGTTTTCCAAAAGTAGAAGGTGAGGAAATACTTTCAAACTCATTCTATGAGTCCAGCATCACTCTAAAGCAAAATCAGACAAAGACACCACACAAAAAAAGAAAATTACAGATGAACATAGATGCAAAAGTCTTCAACAAAATATTAGCAAACTGAACTCAAAAATACATCAAAAAGATCATCCATCATGATCAAGTGGGATTTCTTCCAGGAATGCAAGGATGGTACAATATTCAAAATTAATCAGTATCATACACCACATCAACAAAAAGAAGGACAAAAATCATATGATCATCTCAATAGATGCTGAAAAAGCATTTGACAAAATTCAACATCCATTCATGATAAAAACTCATAACAAAATGGTTATAGAGAGTACATACTTCAACATAATAAAGGCCACATATGACAAACCCACAGTCAACATCATACTTAATAGCAAAAAGATGAGAACTTTTCCTTTAAGATAGGGAACAAGGAGGTCCACTCTCCCCAATATAGTACTGGAGGTCCTAGCCACAGCAATCAGGCAACACAAAGAAATAAAAGGCACCCAGATTGGCAAGGAACAAGTTAAACTCTCACTGTTTGCAGGTGATATGATTTGTGCAAAAAAAAAAAAACCCTAAAGAAACCACTCCAAAACCACTAGAACTAATATCTGAATTCAGCAAAGTTCCAGGATACAAAATTAACACACAGATATCTATTGCATTCCTATATACTAACAATGAACTAGCAGAAAGAAAAATCAGGAAAACAATTCCATTCACAATTGCATCAAAAAGAATAAAATACCTACAAGAAAACCTAACCAAGAAAGTGAAAGACCTATACCCTGAAAACTACAAAACACTCATGAGAGAAATTAAAGAAGATACCAAAAAATGGAAATACATCCCATGCTCATGGATAGGAAGCATTAATATTGTCAAAATGGCCATCCTGCCTAAATTAATCTAAAGATTCAATGCAATCCTTAGCAAAATATCAACAGCATTTTTCAACAAACTAGAACAAATAGTTCTAAAATTCATATGGAACAACAAAAGACCCCAAATAGCCAAAACAATCTTTAGAAGGAAGAATATAGTGGCAGTGATTATGCTCCCCAACTTCAAGCTCTACTACAAAGTCACACTAATCAAGACAATTTGGTACTAGCACAAGAACAGACCCATAAATCAGTGGAATAGAATAGAGAGCCCAGATATAAACCCACACATATATGGTCAATTAATGTATGATAAAGAAGCCATGAATATACAATAGAGAAATGACAGCCTCTTCAACAACTGGTACTGGCAAAAACGGACAGCTATATGTAAGAGAATGAAACTGGATTACTGTCTAACTCCATACACAAAAGTAAACTTGAAATGGATCAAAGACCTGAATGTAAGTCATGAAACCATAAAACTCTTAGAAGAAAACATAGGCAAAACTCTCTTTTATATAAACATGAGCAACTTTTACATGAACATATTCCTCAGACAAGGGAAACAAAAGTAAAAATGAACAAGTGGGACTATATCAAACTAAAAAGTTTCTGTACAGCCAAGAACACCATCAGGAGGACAAAAAGGCATCCTACAGTATGGGAGAATATATTATAAATAACATATCCGATAAGGGGTTAACATCCAAAATATATAAAGAATTCACATGGCTCAACACCCAAAAAGCAAATAACCTGATTAAAAAATGGGCAGAGAATTTGAACAGATACTTCTCCAGAGAAGAAATTCAGATGGCCAACAGGCACACAAAAGATGCTCCACATCACTAATCATCAGGGAAATGCAAATTAAAACCACATGAGATATCACCTCACACCAGTTAAGATGGCCAATATCCAAGAGATAAGAAACAACAAATGCTGGTGAGGATGCAGAGAAAGGGAAACCCTCCTACACTGTTGGCAGGAATGTAAATTAATTCAACCATTGTGGAAAGGAATATGGAGGTTCCTCAAAAAACTAAAAATAGAAATACCATTTGACCCAGGAATTCCACTCCTAGGAATTTACCCTAAGAAATCAAGATCACAGATTCAAAAAGACATATGCACCCCTATGTTTATTGCAGCACTATTTACAATAGCCAAGACGTGGAAGCAACCTGAGCATCCATCAATAGATGAATGGATAGAGAAGATATGGTACATATGCACAATGAAATATTCTTCAGCCATAAGAAGAAAACAAATCCTACCATTTGCAACAATGGATGGAGCTAGAGGGTATTATGCTCAGTGAAATAAGCGAAGTGAAGAAAGACAAGTACCAAATGATTTCACTCATTTGTGAAGCATAACAACAAAGGAAAACCTGAAGGAACAAAACAGCAGCAGAATCACAGAACCCAAGAATGGCCTAGTGGGTACCAAAGGGAAAGGGTTTGGGAAGGGTGGGTAGGAAGAGAGGGAGAAGGGGATTAAGAGGCATTACAATTAGCACACATACTATAGGGAAGGCAGCATAGCACAGAGAAGTCAAGTAGTGACTCTATAGCATCTAACTATGCTGATGGACAGTGACTGTAATGGGGTATGTGGTGGGGACTTGATAATAGGGGGAATGTAGTAAACAATGTTGCTCATGTGAAACCTTCATAAGATTGTATATCAAGAATACATTAATAAAAAAAATGCTCATCAAACAAGAAAAAGAAGTAACCTCTCTTAATCTAATAAAGGACACCTAGGAAAACCCTACAATACCATACTTAGTGTAAAAGATGGAAGGCTCTCCCCTAAGGTCAGGAACAAGGCAAGGACATCTACACTCATCTCCTCACTTCTACTCAACATTTTACTGGAGGTTCTAGCCAGGGAAATTAGGAAAAAAAAGAAGAAAGAAAGACATTAGGAAGGAAAGGAGGAAGGGAGGGAGAGAGGGAGGGAGGGAAGGAGGGAGGGAGGAAGGAAGGAAGGAAGGAAGGAAAAAGAGAAAGGAAGAAAAGAAGGAGCATTCACATTGGAAAGGAAGGAACAAAACTGTCTTTATTTGCAGATAACATCAGTGTCTATGCAGAAAATCTCAAAAGGTGTATAAAAAAGCTCCTAGAATTAATAAGTGAATTAGCAAGGCCAATACAAAAAAACCAATTTTTCTTATATATTTTTAGAGATGATTACTGGGGATATAAAAGTTAAATAACATTATAAACACAAATTCTTAACAAAATATATCCCCAGATTTGTATGAGGAAACTATAAAACATCAATGAAAGCTATCGGAGAACTAAACAACTGAGTAGTTACACCTCCAAATCTATAATTTCAGTACAACCCCATTCAAAATACCAGCATGCTTTTTCATAGAAATCAGGAAGGTGATTCTGAAATGATGTGGAAAAATAAAGGAATTGGGATAGCCAAAGCAATTTTTTTTAAAAAAAGCACAGAGGACACCTACTACCTAATTTTGACACTTACTATAAAACTACAGCAATTAAGACTGTGATATTTGTGAAAGTTTAGACATACTGATAAATAGAACAGAATAGAGAAAGCCGACATAGATTCAAACATACATGTTCAGTTGGTTTTCAGTGAAGTTCCCAATGTAATTTAATGGATAAAGGAGGGTATTTCAGCAAATACTGATGGAACAGTTGTATATAAACATGTATCCCCCCCTCAAAAAAGTAACCTCAACCCATACCTTGCATAGCATGTAAAACAACTCAAATGGATCATGAGCCTAAATATAAAATGTAAAACTGTAAAACATAACAAAATATAAAAAAGAGAATATTTTTGATGTTCAGTTAGGCAAAGATTTATTAGAAGGAATACAAAAGCACAAACCATAAAATAAAAATGATAAATTGAGTTTAATTAAAATGCAAAATTTAGGCTCTTTGCATGTTAAGAAAATAAAAAAGACAAGAAAGAAAATGTCTGAGATAAGGATAAGTTGAAATGTAAAATTTAGGCTCTTTGTAAGTTAACAAAATAAAAAAGACACTGGAAGAAAATGCCTGAGAAAAAGAAAGTCTGATACAAGAAGTCTATCCAGAATATGTAAAGAGTTTCTGAAACTCAGTAAGAAAAAAACAACCCACGAAAGAATGGAAAAAAAGATTTGTGCAGATGCTTCACTGAAAAAGACATTCAAAATGATAAATGAGTCATGGAAAGATGCTTGACATCATTAATTATTAGAGAAATACAAGTGAAAAGTATAATGGATATTGCTGAACATCTATTTGGATGACAAAAATTAGAACAAAAACGACTCCATATCAAGTGCAAAGAAATGAAGCAACGTTTTCATGCATTGCTGCTAGGAATGAAAAATGGTGCAATTACTTAAGAAAACAGTAGTCAGTTTTTTAATAAAGTTAAACATGAACTTACTACATGGGCCATAAATTTATTCCAAACTAGCTACTCTAAAGAAATGTAAATGTATGCTCACACAAAGACCTGTACACAGATGTTCATAGCATATTTTTTCATAATAGTAAAAAACTAGAAACAATCCAAATGTCCATCAACTCGTGAATGGTTAAGAAATCCTCGTGCATCCATACAATGGAATATTACTCAGCAATGAAAATAAATGAACTACTGGTACATACAATGCCATGGATTAATCTCAAAGGCATTGGGCTAAGCGAAAGAAACCAGACATAAATGTCTATATTTTTCATGATTCCATTTATGTAACACTCTGGAAAAGACAAAACTATAGAGACCAAAGTCTGATCAATGGTTGCCAGGGGCTGAGGGTGGAGGGAAGAAATTAACAACAAAGGAACACTTGAGAACTTTTGGAGATAATAAAAAATATTCCATATTAATTGGGGTACAGTCATGAAGAACATAACTACACATGTTTTTCAAAACTAATGGAATAGTACACCTCAAAAGGGTAATCTTTATGTAAATTATACTTATTGTGAGACTATTTTCCACAGATTTTTTTGCGTGTCTATGGGTAATGCAATGATTGCTCTTTGTTCTGAACTATCTTGTCAAGAGTGTTTGCAAAGCAAATGGCCATAGTAGACAGAGATAGTGTCATCCTCTGGAGCAAAATGCAGACATACTTACTGTCCAGTTTAAGAAAGATAATGTCTCCTCTGGAGCAAAAGGCATACTTCCTGTTGGGTGAGTTCAGGGTTCCTCTTCTGCAATGCAACAGACTGTATGTGCAGGTGTTATGTGGCTCAGAGGATGTTACCCTGTTGGAGTCGGGGCTTAGGGAACTAGTCCAAAAAAATATGATACTCTGGTTGCTGTTATTTTTGTGAGTAACAAACTTCCCTTCATCTCTGACCCAGGAGTCTGATAGAACAGCATCCATGAAACAGTGGCAGGGTGACTTGTTAGCTTGCAGGTAGTGTCATATCTCTGAACCTCCACAGGTTAGCAAACACTGACCAAAATATATGTTCAATCAGGCAATAAATTGTCCTCCACTTTGTTGCCTGTTAATGAGAAGGAATCAGGGAGGAATTACAGGTCAAGTACTAGGAAACAGATTTAAAAACAGCTGCCAGAACTGGGCCTTGGATATTGCAACTTTCCTCTAGTGGGGGATTTATTGCTAGTCTGGTAGTCAGCTTCAAGCTCACCCTATTGTAATAAAAAATATTAAGATTTTTCCTGGGGGCAGAAGGCTGTATCAAATGACAATTACAAAAACACCCACATGCATTGAGCAGAAAAGGGGAAGGTTTGTGACCACCATGTATAGAAATCAGGAGAGTCTATAGGTCTTTGACTGATTCCCTTTGGCGATGAAGGGAGTGGGATGCATAAAGCTATGCTAAGGAATGATGGGAACAGCTGGGTCATCTTATGGCTCAGCCCTGGCTGGTAAATAACAAAATAACTATGGTGTAATGACACCTCTTCCAGCAGGGGTGGCTGGTAAACAAACTTAGATACATTTGGAGATGACAGTAGAAGGTTCAGAGTTTTTTGCAGTACGTACTGGCTGCTTTAAGAGAGTTTTCTCTTACACTAATAAACTCCCCTGAGAAACCATAAATAAGTCATTAACCAATATTCAGGGTCATACTGCCTTGGATTAGGTTCACAATAATGATGAAAGTGACCCACTGCAAAATGAGAAACTGACCCAAAGAATTTTAGATAATGCTTGCTATCAGCCCTGTCACCCTGGAAAATTCCCATAGCCCTTATGTGGCAATCCAATGAGAACCTAGGAGATGTTACCTTAGTCATGGGAAATGATGTCTGAGTGAATGCGGACTCCTCAAAGAGGGTTACCACTGTGTAACAAGCCCAAGCTTTTTTTATGGCTCTGTTGATACATGTGCCCACATTGCTGTCATACCCATTGCCTGGATTCAGCTAATGGAGTTTGGGCAAGGTTCAGAGTTGGGTAAGGAAATTAACATGACATTGTGGGTGGGACCCTTTGGATCAATTAAATGTACTATTGTTATGGCTTCCACTGCTGAATGTGTAATTAATATGTACTGTGAACACTGATAAAGTTCAGAAGAAAGTCTCCTGATTAGAGGGAAGTGCTCATGGAACATTAAGTATTTCTCCACAGGTACATAAAATATGCTGTGATTTGCCACCAATGAATGAGTCAGGTTTTAATTCATGAGTGTCTTCACTCCCTGATGTCCAAACCCTTTACTATGTAAATGGTATCCTGTTGTTTAGCAAGTCAGAAGCTTGAGTTTTTATGGCTCTGACTATGGTGTAATGACACCTCTGCCAACAGGGGTGGCTGGTAAATAACAAAATTCAAGCCTTGCTCTTTGATTAAAGTTTCTTAGGATTGTGTGGGTCAACTCACGGTGCTCAAATATACCCTTTTTGAAAAACATCTATGGGCTTGCTCTTATGGAAAATGAACATCTGATCTATAAAGTCCTTGCAACTCAGACTCAGTGATGAACAAGTTGAAACATCCCTAAGAAGCCTCACTTCTCAAATGGAAATAATATATTTAAGTGCTCAGCCACAATGGTCCAACAGCATTTTGTATTTACATGAAAAAGTGGCTGCTGTCTCTTTGGGAGAAATTTCACCTTCCATTATACAACTTTAGAAAACTATTTGAAAGTACCTGCTAAAGCAGAACATACAGCTAGCTATCCTTTGACCCAACAATTTCACTTCTAGGTATATATTAAAAGAAATGCATAAATGTGTATATCAAGTCATGCACACCAAAGGACATGTCTGATAATAGTCATAGTATAATTACAATAATCAAAAACAGCTCAAATGTATTAATAATAAAGTAATTCAATTGTGATATATTTCCTATAATGGAATACTATACAGCTATTTAAATGAATTAATTGAAACTACATGAATTTCACAAATATGACTTAAGCAAAACAAACCAAGCACTGAACAATAACATACTATATTATTCCATACATACAAAATTTTAAAATGCAAAGCAATTTATGGCTTTAGAAGTCAGGAGAGTGGTTACAAGTTTACTTTTATAAACTGGGGCACAGTGACTAGGAGGGAGCTGGATGGTACTAGTTTTCTTATTTCCTGACCTGGGTGGTGGTTACATGGGTGAATTTGATTATGTTGACTTAAAATTTTTCCTTTGTATTATACTTTAATAAAAGTGAATATTAAGTAATCAGAGCCATTCATGATAAAATGATGAAAAGGCTAGCACAAATATACAAATAAGAAAACTACACACTAATTATTTTTATTGATACAGAAGCAATAATCTGAAGTAAAATTATAATATATCAGATCCACTAGTAAATTCAAAGTAAAACATGCCACAATGAAGTAAAGTTTATACTAGGACTAAAGTCTATTTCAATATATTATCTTCTTTGTAGAAGCTAAAATGCATTTGAAGAAATAAAATATTCATTTGAAATAATAATTCTTAGTAAAACAAAGATAGGAACTCCTTTATTTGAATACCTGTGCAATAGCAACAACCAATATTATACTGCATTGTGAAACAATAAAGTCATATCCATTTAGATAAGAAAAAAGAAAAATATGTTTACCAATACTATTATTGGATATTTTTATAGAACATACAGATATAATATACACATTTTATAGAAGATAGGGATATTTTATAGAAATTCTAGACAATGCAATAAGGCAGGAAAACAAATTAAATAAAAAACATTGACAAAATGGAATTAGTACTCTCCTTCATTGTAGACCTGAATATGAAGTGAATGAAAATATCAATTCCATTAAAGAAATATTTAATAATAATATTAATGCTTAACATGTTGGATAAGTATAAAATATACATTAAAACTAGAAGCTATAATTAAGACGAATAGTCCCTCAACTATAGTAAAATATAAATTATAGGAATTTTTAGCAAGAAATATACAACACCTGTAAGCAAAGCACAAAACTTTGTTGAGGACTGTAAAAGACTACTTGCTGAAATAGAGGGAAATGCCATATTTGTAAATTAGAAGGTGTATCTGGTAAAGATTTCCACTCTTCCATATTAATTTAATATTTACGGTCATACCAATAAGAATAGTGGTCTTTTTGAACTTAATAAAATTATCTCATAATTCAGTTGGAAAAACATACAGGTGAAAATAGTTATGAGAATTATGAAAGTGAATAAGGATGAATGACTCCTGTTATACAACATTAAAACGTGCAATGGAGCTTTAATAATTAGGATAGTGCTGTTCTCAAATAAGAGTTGGCAGACTAATGAAGCATCTCAGATGTCCAGAAATAGATTTGTGTATATACACATGTGTGAATCTGGTTTAAAAGCAGCAAGTGAAAAAGTGGGGAATGAGTAGATCATCCCCATTATTCCCAACTATAGGCAACCATTTGACTGTATTCAGTGCAGACTTTGGTTATATATGTTCTTGTAAAATAGGTCTTTCATATTATGTATTCATCCTGGTTCTTGCTTTGCTTACTTAGCCCTATGATTTTAAAATCCATCCAGGCTGCTATGTGAAAACCAGTAGTTCATTATTTGGAACAAAAACACTCCATGATCTGCATCCAGCAACATAATTTTGGCTATTAATTTCCTCAGCAATGGGCACCAAGATTGCCTCAACTCCCCTTTACCAGACAGCTTTTGGTAGAGTACTGCAACATCAGTCTTCAAGGCTGAAAGATTTAAAATCTCTTGGAATGGCTGCCTTCCCGTTGACTGTTTTATTACTGTCTAAGACTTGCATTTTCTCTAGGCCGTGAATTTTACACTTTCTAGAGTGAGACCATCCCCCTTGGCAGCGATGCTTCCCCCCTGTCTAGAGGCTGGGCCATAGTTGAAGGGGCTGACCTTGTTGCACAGTCTGTGCCTCTTGTCTTCATGTCTGGGCGTTGTGTCCCATTTGTGATCAGCATCCCCACATCTAGCTTTACACACAGGAGTGCAAGGTAGGTTTTAGAAAACAATGTGTGCTTTAGGATCAGTCCAATCAGGATTGGAATTCCAGCTCTATAGCCCACTATCTCGACAGTCTTAAACTTTGTCACTTTCCTAAGCCTCAGTTTTTATGTCAGTGAAATGCTAATAATAATACCTGGAGCATTAGGGCATAGTGACGTTAAACAAGACAGCATATGAGAAGTCTATTTGCTGTTGTTTAAATACACTAGGCTGTTTTTGAGCATAGCGAACCATAGCTCTAGTGGCATTTGCCTGCAAGACTCCTGCATCGTGGCTCACTCCCTCACCTCCTTCAAATATTTGTCAAATCCCACCTTCTCAATGAGCTCTCTCCTGATCACCATAATCTAAATTGTAAACTAATCTTCTACTCTCAGCTTTTCTTCTTTCCTCAGAATGTGCACCTTCAAAGATGTTAGATAATTTATTTATATTTATGTTTATTGTTAGTTGTTTGCCCCCCAGACCTATGTTTTGTTTACTTATATATCCTAAACACTTGGAAATAGTGCCTGTTTCCAGGTGGCTTAGAGACCTTAATAAGTAAACATTTGTTAAATGGATAGTTTTAGCATTGCTAAACTCAGAACAGTCCTGAAAGCCTACCTAAGACATTTTCAGGGTGCGAGAAGGGCTGCTTGGGGAAGTCAGCCTTGAGAGAAGGAAAGCACCAGGCTGAAGTCTGAGTGGGACTGGGGTCTCCCAGCAGGAATGCTTACTCTCAATCACTGCCTAAAGTCCAGAAGCTCTTGGGAGCAACATCCAGGCTGAGTCACCTCTGCGTGGAGCAGACAGTTAATAAAGGTCTATTGGCTGGATTTGGAGACGGCACGCATTTATTAACTTTGAATACAGAGATAATCACACCTCAGGCACCAAAAGCTCCATGATCAAATGGGGACTATCCTTGCTCTTTGTTCATCCGCCTGACAACTTGGAAACGAGCTCAACTTTTATCTAAAATTCAGCCTGGAAGCTCATCCTTCTGGTAGCTGAAATGAAAATGGAGTGCCCATTCAGAAAGGCTGCTCAG
Source organism: Manis javanica (assembly GCF_040802235.1). NCBI lineage: Eukaryota > Metazoa > Chordata > Mammalia > Pholidota > Manidae > Manis > Manis javanica. Next base: position 167,507,265 of record NC_133158.1, on the reverse strand, counting down.
GAGCCCTTATCAATAAAGGAGGAACTCCATCCGCATTTTTCAGACCAGTGAGATGACACTGCACCCACTGGTGTTGGAAGAAGGCTGGTATAGCTATGGTTACTGGTGACTCGGAGTTCAGCTCTACTTGGAAACCCTCTAGTAAAGAGAGGCCCCACATATGAGGCCAGGTGCTGGGGTCTGCGGGGTCTGTGGAACAGTCACCTGGGGGATATTTGTGTGTGAGTAGAGGGATGGAAGTCTGGGGTTCCACAGAGTCTCTGCCACAATTCTCTTCTCTTTCATGTGCCTGCTCCTCCTCTGCCACCGTCTCCTCCTCCTTCTTCTCGTTCCCTTCACTGCTCTCCCCTCGTCCTTCCTCTCCTCAGTTCCTTGGCTTTAGATCAGTGAGCATCAGAAGAACTTGGAAGGCTTATGAAAGCCCAGGTCGTGGGGCCTGGCCCTTGTCCTTCGGAGTTCCCGGTCCAGTGCTGCTGGGCCGAGGCCTGAGAACTTGCATTTCTAACAAGTTCCCAGGTGCACTGCTGTTCTCCGGGGTCCACACTTTGAAAAGCAGTACTGTATTGCTTGCTTACGTTTTCTGTGTAATTCTCACTGGGTCTGCTCCATCTACCTCTGCCTCTCCGTTTCCTCTCTCACTGTCCTTGTCTCTTCTCTCCTCTCTCGCTGGCCTTCCTGTTTCTCTGTCTGCTGCCCTGGGATCACTGATTTCTCTTTTTGTAGCTTAGAATCAGGAGCAGGGTGGAAAGGAAGCCCTGAGCACCATTACCCAGCATCCTGCATCCCAGGCTGGAATTCTCGCATCCCAGGCTGGAATTCTCTTCTCTCCGATGCTCTTACACTCTTCGCAAGCCCTTGTGCTAAAGTCCCCCCGCTGGTGGCTGTGACACAGAGAGCCAAGGTGAGAATAAAGCCCCAGGTCCTTCCATATGGCAGGCCTTGTGCCTCTGCTCCTGTCCCCCACAGAGAATGCCTGGGAATCTTCAAAGACCACAGAAGTGGGGGGAGAGATGAGAGAAAGTGAATCCATTAAAAGACGTAAAAGCTGACAGTTTCAGAAATAATGATCTGGGTTTCCTCTTATTTAAAACTACCCAGCTGCCCTGCTGCTTTCATTGCTGCTGCAACTGACACTCAGCTACGTTCGGAATTAAAAATACATAAGCACTTTCTGAAAAAGCTGCTAATTTGAAGGTCATTAGCCACCAAAAACATATTTCTTGTATTTATAAAAAAGGCATGTAATAAAGCTATTAATATTTACTCTCCTCCCCAAGCTCTGGTGGGCTTGCTCGCTCCAGCTAAGCTGCCTGTCTTGCTGTGGCCCCAGAAACGGGCCCTTTGGCCTCCACTCCCTGACACCTGCCTGGCCGCCCCCAGCACCCAGAGAAACCTGCGACTCCTGGCAGGCTGGGATGGATGTAAATTGCCATTCTAGTTGGTGAGATGGCCCTGTCTTCCAGAGAGGGCACTTCAGCATTTAAGTGCTGCTGGGTTCAGAGGCACGTGCCTTGGTAATGAGGGTATTTGGGATAATTTCCCCTGTGAGCTGCAGCTTGTGTCCTCGCTCGCTCTGATCTGTGTCACAGCAGCCAGGCAGGCACGCCTTCCCCAGGGGCTGCTGTGATGGCCAGCAGCCGTGCTAGCACTGGGCCCGCCATCCCTGCACGTCTGGAGGTTGCCTTCCACACCTCGCTCGGCACCCCATGCTGAGTGGACTTGACTTCACACTGCCGTCAACCGCCTTGCCCAGGACTCTGCATGCACATCACTCTCGGGCGTTTCTGGCCCCTTGTGGCTTCCCCTTCCGGATCTGACCCACCACGCAGCCCTGCCTCCCAACTCCCTCTCCTCAGCTGTTGTTTTCTCGGGAAAATTACTAGAAGACCAGCCTGTCAGCAGCTTCCCTGGGAATCCTACTTGCAAAGGGAAGAGGGGGGAGGGGAGGAAAGCAAGGGGGACAGGCAATGAGGCTGGGGGTTGTGGTTGCCATAGAAATACAGAAGGGAGCTGACAACTGAAAAGCAATCCACAGAGCAAAGGGGAAGGAGGAGTGTGAGAGGTGAGTGAGGGGGGAAAACTGCATGAGAGGGGCCCCTGCTCAGTGGGCAGTTCCGTAAAATACATCTAGAGGAACTGCCCTGTGAGGATGGGGTCCTCCGAGGAGCGCCTGTTCCCGAGAGGGTGGCTGGAGGTAATGTACTCACTGGCTAGGCCCAGGGAAGTGAGCAGAAGGGGGTCACAGAAACACATCAGTGCACCCAGACACCCTCAGGTCTCCCCTCTCCCAGCCTCCCCATGAGCAGTGCAATTGCCAACCTTCTGATGTGAGGCTAGGGGAGAGCGGGCATGGGTTTCAGGGGGTGGGGAGTAGGCGGGGAAACAGTTGTGCTGGCCAGGTGACCTGATTCCTTCTGAAAACCTGATGTGCGCTGAAAGGAAACATTGTGGTGCCCTCTGGCTTCACTTAGCTTCTTTTCCCTGGGATTTATTTCTTCATTATAAAAAGAGTCATTTTGGGCTTACTTAACCAATTCTCTCTCACTGCTCTTATTTCTTCTAACTACACGTGTGAGGCAGCCGATCATGCTGCTCTCATCCCAGGCTGGAAAAGGGGCGGCTTCCTTGAGGCGTGTGGAGTGCAGTGGATCTTACCCAGCTCTCTGGAAAGCTCTGGGGGCCCAGAGGCCATGGAGGCGGGCTGCTGGCTGTGAGGGCCAGAGTGAGGGGCAGGCGGAAGTGGGTGATCAGGGCCCTTTCCAGAGAGGCCAGGGACGGGGGCTCCCTGTGAGTGAGGCGTGGGCAGCTGGGGGCCAAGTTCCTCAGGCCAGCCTCTCCTCAGAGCAGATCTTCCACTCCCAGCATGCTGTGGACGGCAAGGAGACCTAGTCCCCTGCCAGATTCCTCACCCAGGGTGCCAAACCTCCACTAATCGGCCTCCTCAGCCCTCCCTGGGCCCCTGCCTCTAGGGCAGCCCTGCTCACAACACTTCCTTCTTTTCCCCTTATTAAACTATGGCATTTATAAGGATTCGGTAAAGATTTGTGAATGAATGAATTCATGGATGAATAAATACATAGTTTCGACTCCTTAGAGACTCTTTTCAAATATTTCGCTGCCACACCCTCACCCTAGTCAACTGCTTGTAAGTCTCCGCTTCCCCTTGATGCCCCCTAGTTCCCTGGAGAGGGTCTCACTATTTGCCCTCATCAGCCAAGGAGACAGAAACCCTGGTGGCCGACTGTCTCCTTTCCCAGTGCTTCTGTCTAAAACCACGGTCATCGTAACATGACTATGAGCCATCTGCTTTTCTCCACTCGCAGCTGTATTCTGAGGAACTTGGTTTGTTTCTGCCTTTCTGTAAAGAGTGGTAACAAGCACCCCAGGCAAGGAAAACAACAGCAAAAATGAACAAGTGGGACTATATTAAGCTGAAAAGCTTCTGTACAGCAAAAGACACCATCAATAGAACAAAAAGGAACCCTACAGTACTGGAGAATATATTTGAAAATGACAGATCCAATAAAGGCTTGACGTCCAGAATATATAAAGAGCTCACACTCCTCAACAAACAAAAGACAAATAACCCAATTAAAAAATGGGCAGAGGAACTGAACAGACAGTTCTCTAAAAAAGAGATAAAGATGGCCAACAGACACATGAAAAGATGCTCCACATCGCTAATTATCAGAGAAATGCAAATTAAAACTACAATGAGGTATCACCTCACACCAGTAAGGATGGCTGCCATCCAAAAGACAAACAACAACAAATGTTGGCGAGGCTGTGGAGAAAGGGGAACCCTCCTACACTGCTGGTGGGAATGTAAATTAGTTCAACCATTGTGGAAAGCAGTATGGAGGTACATCAAAATGCTCAAAACAGACTTACCATTTGACCCAGGAATTCCACTCGTAGGAATTTACCCTAAGAATGCAACAATCAAGTTTGAAGAAGACAGATGCACCCCTATGTTTATCGCAGCACTATTTACAATAGCCAAGAATTGGAACCAACCTAAATGTCCATCGATAGATGAATGGATAAAGAAGATGTGGTACATATACACAATGAAATACTACTCAGCCATAAGAAAAGGGCAAATCCTACCATTTGCAACAACATGAATGGAGCTGGAGGGTATTATGCTCAGCGAAATAAGCCAAGCGGAGAAAGAGAAATACCAAATGATTTCACTCATCTGTGGAGTATAAGAACAAAGGAAAAACTGAAGGAACAAAACAGCAGCAGAATCACAGAACTCAAGAATGGATTAACAGGTACCAAAGGGAAAGGGACTGGGGAGGATGGGTGGGTAGGGAGGGATGGGGGGGGAGAAGAAGGGGGGTATTAAGATTAGCATGCATGGGCGGTGGGAGAAAGGGGAGAGCTGTACAACACAGAGAAAACATGTAGTGATTCTACAACACTTTGCTATGCTGATGGACAGTGACTGTAAAGGGGTTTATAGGGGGGACCTGGTATAGGGGAGAGCCTAGTAAACATAATATTCATCATGTAAGTGTATATTAATGATGACCAAAAAAAGTAAAAATAAAAGCAGTTCCTGTGTGGCGACCTCCAATGAGTTCGACACAATGGTATAAAGGGCATATAAAAGTGTAGGCAAAGGGTTTGTTTGTGTTTATACAGAGCATCAAAGACTAATTTGGCTACCCCGAAAATGAACTAAGATACGATATGAAAAAGAACTTCCAACATCAGCACTCTCTGGAAGACTCATGCCAGAAGATGATCATCAAAAAACTCCAACAAAGATCCACGCACTGCTACAGGTGTAGATGCACTCATCCCACCGGTTCCTGGACTTGCCATGGGAATGAAGAAGGAGATATCTAAGCTGGCCTGTGCATACAGTAAAACAACAAATTTGACTGGATCTACACTGTTGGAACTCAACCAAGAATTAGGAGAAGTGCAAATTGTAGCGCTCCAAAATCTTACAACTACAGACTATTTACTGTTAAAAGAACATATGGAATGTGAACAGTCCCCAGGAATGGGTTGTTTTAATTTGTCTGATTTCTCTCAGACTGTTCAAGTTCAGTTGGACAATATCCACCATATCATAGATAAGTTTTCACAAATGCCTAAGGTGCCTAACTGGTTTTCTTGGTTTCACTGGAGATGGCTGGTAATTATAGGTATGCTTTGGTTATGTAACTGTATTCCTATTATGTTAATGTGTGTGTGCAATTTAATTAGTAGTTTAAAACCTATACATGCTGAAGTTACTCTACAAGAAGATATGTCAAAGAAATAATCAATCTTCCCATGTCTTCTTCCGCTTGCTACTTCTATAGCTTCTCTTCTTCCTTCCTAATTACAACCCCTAAATAGAATTCGAGCCTCATATCGAATTTGCCATGTATCACAATTCTTCCAAGTGCTAAAGATACCTCAAGACAAATGCTGGGCATAGAAGCCACAGGGCATAAATATGCAAAGAAGTAAAAAACTAACCTTTTCAAATAATAAGGCTTCTCTCTCACTTACCAACTTTACATTTTCCTGTATGGCCCCGGAAGATGACTGGTTAGCCAGAGATGGGTAAGATTCCTCAAGGGAGGAACAACCTAAGACAAGCACAGTTGCAGGGGGGCCATCAGGTGAGAAATTGGGGATCAACAGAGATGAGGCTTAGAACCTCTCCCCCGTGTTCTGAGAGAAATCTGCATCCTTGGATGTTTTATTGCCCTTGTCTAGCTTGGATTAACACATAGTCTACAGGCACACACCTGATCATCTACATTTGCTCTCTTTCAACACTAAACTATGTTTTCTACCTTTATCTTGCATCTACCTACCACTTCAGTATTTTATTAAAAATAATAAAGAGAGAAATGTGGTATCCACATATAAATCAAGTATAAAAATGAAACGAATATTCATATTTGAACTGACTGTTTATAGTTCATAATGCATGATCAAAACCGAAAGTTTCTGTGATGACTGCCCTTGTACTGTTCACCATGTAACTTATTCACTATGTAAGAATTTGTTCTCCATGTAAGAACTTGTTTGTTATGCTTCAGAAGATTGGAGACTGACGAAAATTAGGCTTGGGGTGGATTAATGATTATACATTGAGCATTGAGTCCCCTATACAGAATTTTATTGTTGTTAACAACCATTTGAACAATAAATAGGAGAGATGCCCTCACAAAAAAAAAAAAAAAATATTGTAACAACTTGGTATGGTGATAGCTGGTACCCAGAATTATCATGTATAAAAAATGTTCAATCACTGTGTTGTACACCTGAAACTAATGTAATACTGTGTGTCAACTACCCTTCAATAAAATATAATTACCTAAAAAAAAAAAAAAGGAGTCATAACAAGCAGGGTCACAGCACAGTGAGGTCCTCCTGAAAGGACCTTCAGGAATGACTGTGTGAGTCCATGATGAGGACTTCCTGACAAGGCTGGTCAGACAATCCTGCAACTAGGATTTAGTTAATGAGGCTTTTACAAATATTTTGGATTCCTGAACTTCACCCCAACCTCCTAGACTCCAGCCCTGGCCCCTTCCGTCCCCCTTTGTTAGGCTGTGTCCTGATTGGTCTGACTCCAGGACAGGAGCCCTGAACCACTAGTTAGACCTGACTCAGCAAACCAAGGCCCTTGTACTATAGGCAGACTTCCATCTGCTTTTATAAATAAAGTTTTATGGGAACACACCCATTCATCTGAATATTATCTATGCTGTCATGTTACAACAGTAGAGTTGAGCAGCTGTGACAGACACCATATGGCCCAAAGTCCAAAATATTTACTCTCTGGCCCATGACAGAAAAGTTTTACCATCCTTGGATGAGATCTGCTATACTGGTCTAGAAGAGATGCTCCATTTTCTTGCTCTCTGGATAGCTACAGGACTCAGAACCATAAACAGTTAACTAAATCTCAGCACCATATGACAGTTTGCAAATAAGACCAAAGGAATGATGTTCACTCAAATGAAATCAGCTGTATGGTGATACCCTCTGGGCCAGACAAGTTAATGCTTGGCAAACTGCCCTCTCTGTGCAGCATCCCAGCAGGAGCTGAGCCCATGGTGGGGAAAAACAATAAAAGAAATTGTTAATTGTTAAATTGGATGTCAGGGAGAATATCTTTCAAAGTTGTAGTATGCACTTTGCATTTGGAAAATATCAGATTGTGAGTAAGGCAAGAGGTCATCAGTAGGCAAAGAAGCCCTCCCTGTACTGAGCAAAGTGGATGCAAGGCTTAGTGCCATCTGCTCTGTTCTGCAGGACACCCATCACCAGGTGCCCTGCTCAGCTGCTGCATTTTCCTTTAGGGAAAGCACAGAGAAAACCATGTGTGCAGGTGATGTAAACATGGGTCTGAAGAGTTGTAGTAAACATGGCCTAGCCTTGAGCCTGGGGTGAAGTTACTTTAAGAAGAATCAATGTAATCAATGAGTATTGTTGGTCATTTGGTTTCCTGGTTGGAGGTGACTGATGGCAAAGGTGCATGGATTCAGTTATTAATTTATTCAACAGATTGATTATGTGATGACTGTGCCCCAGGCCAGCAGATTCAGCCATGTATAAGGTGTGCTCCCCAGCATAGAGAAGGTTCCAGTCTGTGAGGGTGGATTATAGACACATAAACAGACCACTTAGATACAGAGAGCCAACACCATGATGGTGAGGAGTGCAGGGCGTTTAGGGGTCTAAGAGGAAAAGCAGCCCACCTGTGTGGGAGGACTGGGGTGCTTCCTGTGGATAGCTCAAAGGATGGCCAGGAAGCAGTCAGGTGTGAGGAGCTGGGCCCGGGTGAAGAAAGCTCCTTGTATGGACTGATAGGCCCAGAAATTGGGCTTTAATCCAAAGAAGAGATTTGGTTTAGCACCAGGAAGGACAGGCCCCTGGTCTGTGAGGATGAGCAAGCTATATACTGAAGTTTCTAGAATCCAGCCATCGATCCGACATGGCAGGCAGCCTAGGCAGCCACCCATGGGTGAGGTAAAGCTCAATTCCAGTCTCTGTGAACATGCAAGATGAAGGGCAGAAATGATTAAGATGACAGATACACGCAACTATGAAGTTCACAAAAACCCCAAATCCACAGAGGTTAAGGAGTGACCTTTATCAGAAGGCAAGGAGACTTTTTATAATAAACCTCAGGCACTGATTTACTTTCTATTTTTAGGTCATGCTCCCAAACCCCTAGAATAAAATAAATTGACTGATACCAGCCTCCATTTATTGAGCACTCCCTAGACAGTGTGATTTATATGTGGCTCCTCATTTCACCCTTGCAAAAACCTTGTGGAGTAGATAATATTACCCCCATTTCACAGATACAATGCCTCAGAGTGTAAAGAAGTCACCTGTGCTGTGTGGCAGGACTGGGATGGCCAGCAGGAATTCCAGAAGATGTCTAGTTCAAGTGGCAGTATGTGATTCAGAGAACACATTTCACGCAAATAACCTGGGTTCAAAAGCTGGCTCTTGGTGTCATCTGGAACAAGCTGCTTGAACATTTCTGAGCTTTATTAACAATTAATTTTAAAAATGGGTATGATAATACCAGTTGTATAAATAACCGGTGTGTCTGACTCATAGCAAATGCTTTTTTAAAAAAGTAACAATTACTATTACAATCATATAACTGAATTTGCTAGTAGTATTTTTGAGAATGTGTCAAGTGGCCATAATTCCATCGCCCACTCCAGGAACACCTCCAGAAATTAGCTAATAGACAGACTAATTTAAAATTTTAAATGTAGGGCGCTTCCAGCTTTCATTTGTTGGCTGAAACCTGGTGTGGGAGCCCTGATCAGCTTATCCAGCTCTGGAAATCTCTTGGCTGTGGTTAGAGATCCCCAAGATGTCTGGCATCTGTGTTTGGTGTGCCAAACCCCACCAGCCTTGAGAGCTGGGCATGTGTGTGCTTGCCTCCTGGGTCCAGACCTTTCCTTAGTGTGTGCTTAGGGAACAGGGCTGGGCCGTCATCAAGCCCTATAGCTCCAGCTTGGGGGCAAAAGGGCTCAGAGAGTCAATGCAGAACTGCAGCAGTCCAGCAAAAAGTTGGGCCACCTGCTCAGAAGTGGAAGTAGGCTTGCTTTGTACAGCTTAGACATGGAGCACTTTCTGAAGTCTTCATTTCCTGCTCATGCCCCTGATGTGGGCAGGTGGAGCCCTGAGTTCACATATGGCTGCCTACCTGCTCATCAACAGATGCCATAATATCTGAACAGGTAACGATTGCCGCACACACTCAGGATTGTGTTCCACGTAGCAAAGATTCCCCCAGGACCAGCCCTGCCTCTCCACCCAGTTCAGTTGTTTCTGTCTTGTGTGGTGCTGAGGAAGCAGCAGTTGAGGCTGGAAGCCCGTGCAAGCATACACCAAGCTTGAGAGGAAAAACCAAGCATCCCCCTCACCTATATGCCCCTCCTGCCTGGCCCGGCAGTCTCATGCATGTTGGTTGAATGAATGAATGGAGACCTGCTTTGCTGTTACCAGTCTCTGCTCCCCATGTCCCCATCCTACTTCCTGGGAGTCTGGGATCCGATCCAGGGCTGTGTCCTGTGGATGAGCCCCTAACCTGGAAGCATAGATAACCCAAGCCCACTGCCTGCCAGGTTGGTCCTGTTGTCTGGCCTTTCCACTCATCGCGAATGTCCCCTAGGCTTCCCGGTGCTGATGCTCAGTGCCATGGTGACCGCCTGCGGGCTCTCACGACCACCCCAGCTCAGCCTCTCTTGCTAGGCACACCTTCTGCTCTTTATGTCTGAGCTTTCTTATCCTATTACCAGAGGTTATTTACTCCTTGACCCCAACCGTCCTTCCTCTGGGCTTAGACTCACTGGGCCTGGATGTTACCTTCCCTCTCTTAAATGAGTATTTTGTGTGGGCCCTGTGCTGGGCTGAAAGGGGGCACAGACAAGGAGGTCAAATATGAAGGAAATAATGACACTTGTTTAGAAGACAGAGAGGTGGCTGACTCTGCAGACTTGGTCACCTATACCAGACCTGTGCCGTTTGACCTGGGGCCTCACAGGCTCTTGGGCTGGGGAGTGGAGGGACATTCACAGCACCCGGACAGCTGTGAGTACAAACACAGAGATGGAAAGGGTGTGAGCGGGCAGCGGGTGTCACCTGGTGGGAAGTTGGGCTGGATAGGTGGGCAGGGGCCTCACTTCCACATCCAGGAGGCTGGGCTTTATCCCAGGGGTGGTGGGCAGTCACAGAGGGAATGAGAGGGAAAGGGGCCTGTGGTGCTTCCGGTGGTTTGCCGCCAGGTCCGCTCGCCATCCACTCCTGTTTCGCTGGAAGTGCGTGTGCTTGCCTGATGCTCTGGCGTGGCAACAGCAAGGTCCGTGGGTTCAGTTCCGGCTCTTTGTCTGCACAAGAGGCTGCAGGGATGTGGTGATGAGATTGTGAGGACATGGGAGGTGAGCCTGGGGGCTGCTGGGCTCCCTGTCATTCCCCATTGACTTCATCTTCCCACCCCAAGGAGACCGGCCGAGACTCGGCTTCACCGCCCATCCAGCTGCACCCGGGGCCCTCTTGGGGCCTGCCCGCCTCAGTGATCTTCCTTCTCTTTTTCTCTCTTTCAAGATTCTTTTTCATTATCTTTTAAACATGTTCAAATTGTTCCCGCTAAAAAATGGCAAAGTCACAACAGTCAAAAGGAGCCTCCAGCCTCATCTGTACTTTTCTTTGCCCCTTAGAAGTCAAGCTTCTTGGAAGATGGCAACGTTCTCTCTCCTGAGTCCAGCCAGTGTATTCAGCCACCACTTCTCTGCTGGAGCTGACCTTGCTCCGGTCACCTGGGACCTCCCGTGGCTGAGCCCTGGGGGTGGTTTACAATCCTGACGTCACATTAACCTCCTGAGCAGCCGGGCCCTGGGACTAGGCGCCCCCAGGAAAGGCTTGCACTGAACACTCCTGGTTTTGCTCACGCCCCACAGTGGTTCTCCCCAGCCTCTTTTGCTCGTCTTCCTTGGCCTGGACATCTTTTAATCCTGGCTATTTCTCGGGGCGCCAGTGGGGCAGAGGCACGTCTCCCTGCTCTCACATTCTACTCCTGTGGCTTTCAATGCCATCTAGGAAAAGGATGACTCTCAAGTCTCTACCATCAGCCCAAGTCTCTTGGCTGAGTTATGGATCCCTTTATCCAGGGGCCCACAGGTAACTCAAATTTATATTGTCCCCCGAATTCTTTATCTCAGGGAATGGTACCAAATCCACTTAGCTGCCCAAACCAGAAACCTGGGGTGTCACCTGTGACTCCTCCCTCCTCACCTGACAGCCTGAGTTCGACCTTCTGCTGATCTGACCACTTTCACATTGCTTGAAACCGCCCACTTTCCCCCATCCCCATCTTCACCCAGGCCACCACCATCTTTTGCCCACATATCACACCAGCCTCCCAGCTAGTCTCCTGGAGTTGAGACTGGTGACTCCCTCTCGATTTCCACTTTGTGGCTGGAGTGATTTATATAAAATATAATTCCCTTGACAACCCACATTTTACCAACCACATTCAGAATAAGACCCAGATTCCTTATGCCGTATGAGACTCTTGATGGTCTAGCCCCTGCCTCCCTAGGCACCGCATCCAACACTCTATTCTCCAGTTTTGCTGAAGAGCCTGTGATCCCACAAACACGCCGCCTACCCTACGGCTTTGAGCCTTTGCCCACACTGTCCCCTCCACCTACACTAGGTTCCCCCCCAATATTCTCTTCCCTAGTTTGAGAAGTCCTTTCACTCCTCGGGTTCCAGGTCAGCAGACCCCTCAGGGAGGCGTTCCTTGACCTCCTAGGACAACAGCAATGTCGTCCCTGTGTTCCCGTTGCCCTATTTATTTCCCCATTGAAGTTGTGTACAAAGTTGAGTTCTGCTATAAAGATTGCAACAGGGACTTGTCGTCATATTCTGCATCAGAAAGCCATTTCTGGAGCTATAGCAGTTCCCAACATACATGCAAATATGAATGTAAAGACCAAAAAGGAAATTAGTCTTCTGGGGAAGAGAAGTTCCATTTCAGAACAGAATAGCATGGGCTCTGTGTCTCAGTACTTTAGCAGTAGTTTATTTGCCCATAATTTTGTTTTGTTTCCTTTGACTTGTTTTTCTCCCAGTATGTGGGTGGCTACAGGAAATCTTGGGTAGGGATGGCTTTGGAAAGGTCAAACTTGGAAGAAAGTCGTAGTGTGCAGGGAGTGGCAAGGGACACAAACGAAGTTTTCCTGGACAGGCAAGGCCTGCCTGTCCTCTTTGCTCAGTGGAATGTCACCCTGGCAGGGTGGAAGCCCTGTTCTTCTTCCAGAAGTCTTGGCCCATCACTGCCTTTGTGACTTGCCAGTCTTGTCCCCAGGGAGGGAGCTGCGCTCATTGCTGTACCATGGGGATGCTGCACTGTGACTGACACTCGGTGGGATGCTGCTTTTCACTGCAGGGCTCTGGGGAAGACTGTGACACCGTGTTAAGGAAATGATGGGGTTGAAAAGGAGCATGTGAAACTTCACAAAACTAAAATTAGAATAGCTTACAACAGATAGCAGTTAAGAAAAGTGAGAAAGGTTCCAACTAAGTACCTAGGGATTAATTTCTTTAAAAGCATGCTGTTTAAGGTCATGGACTTCCGTAGGTGAAATAATGTCATGTTAAACTTTCTCAACTCAAACTTATTTAAATCACCAAATGTGTATCAAACATTGTGTTAGGTGTGTGGTGGTAGGCAGTGTGCTGGGTGCTGGGTACCAAGGTGACTAGGACATGATCCTTATCCACTTTCACACTAGAGACACTAGAAAGTTCTGGCGAGGAATGCTGTGTTCCAGGTCATGACTCCCGGCAACCCAGAAACCCACTGGGGCCTGTGATAACAAGGCCAGCCCAGGAGGGATGCAAGGGTGGGGTGAGGGAGCAGAGGGCTCTCCATTGCTTCCAGGTGTGTGCTAAGGTCATCACCACTGCCCAAGGCTGTTCCTCCTATCCACCCTTGGGTGGGGTCTGTAGAACACGTGGCCCATCAGGGCCAGCACTCTCCGAGAAGGACTGAGAGTTTGTACTAAGACCTCTGTGCACCTGTTCTCATTTGAAAATTGCTGGTCTCAAGAGGCTCCCTGGTGGTGAACAAAGTTGCTATTTGCCCTCAGTCAGCTTGAAAGATCTTCCACTGTGATCCAGCCACCACCACCCCCATTCTGACAACTTTTCTGTGACCTTAGCTATTCCCCCTTTACCACACCACCCCCACCCCCGCTGATATCTTAGACAATACAAAACCTCTGGCTACTTTTGGAAATGATGCTGTAACTTCAATAGGACCTGCAAGGAATCTCAATGAAAGCGGAGGTCAACCTGTCATGGATCTAGTGTCCTCTGAGCCTTCCTGGTGGCAGAGAACACTGGATGGTGCCTGTTTGCAGCTGGCACTCTGATACCACTGTGCTTCTCCGTACTTCATCTGCCAGGGTCCCAGTCATGCCCTTCATCAGTTGGTGCCAGAGCCATTTTGTTTCTGAAATGATACTGATGTTCCCAGGCTAGCCAATCAAGGCCTTCTTAGAACAAACATAGCTGTGAGGATTTTGCACTTTGCAGATTCTCACCCCCCTGCCTGATGTCTCATGCTTCCTGCCCCCAATATTCCTGAATTATCTCTCTCAGTCCTCACTGGTTTCTGTTCTCTTCGCAAATGCATGGTCAAGGATAACTTGGAGTCCTCACTAGATTTGAATTATCCTAGGGCACCTCAGTGAAAGCCCAGTGACCTAGCTCTACCCTGGGTGGTACTGGGAGGTGGGAGGTGGGAGATTTTTTTTTGTATATGTACCTACTCAACATCTATGAGCTTCAGTGGTCTCCAGTAGTACAATAAACTCATGCTCTGTAGATGTACCTACTCTCTGTCCTTCATTCCTATCTTCCAGTATTAGAGCTGGGAGAGGGCACAGAGACGTGGGTCATAATCTCCAAAGCTTTCACACAAATTGCTTCTATTCCCAGAACCCTTGACGTAGAAATATTCATTAACCATCTCCACCTATTTCCTGTGCGGTCCCCACCCCACTGATAGCTGGTGGCTGCAGGTTGCCTACGGATGTCTGCTGTTAGCCGAATCCTGGACTGTGCTGCACAGCCATAGAGTCCACCTGTTTAGTCTTGTTTACAGGGCCACAGGCCACTGACTGCTGGGCAAAGTGTGTTCTTAAGAAAGGATCTAAATTGGAATTCATCCTCTGCTAGATGATAAGGTGGCATGTCTAACTGAAATTCCAAGGACTGGGGTCTCGCTGCCAGTGAGTATGCTCCTTAGGGAGCTGTTTTGAAGGTGTGAGTACAGTCCCCTGGCACCAAAGTGCCAGTGGTCACAGATACCTCTGTACAGGAGGCCCGTCTCTCCCATCACTTCATGTCCAAGAGTGTGAGGGGTCATTCCTCTCTCTTTGGGTAGCTCAAGAAACTCAGTGAACTTCCAAGTCAAGAGCCTCTATTATTACAATTCCAGGAACGCAGGTTAGTGTAGGCCTGGAAGCTATCCATGGGTGGTCCCTGGACCAGCATCAGCACCATCTGGCAACTTGTCAGAAGTGCAAATTCTTGGGTTCTGCTGCAGATCTACCGAATCAGAAAAGCCAGAGGTGGGGCCCAGTGGCCTGTGTTTCAGCAATGTCCAGGTTATGCTAATGGAGTCTCAGTGGGGACCCACTGAGATTGGGGTTAAGGGCACGGAGTCAGATTGCAGGTCAAAATCCTGACTCCACTGTGGTGTGATCTAGGAAAGGTCTTTGTCTCTCAGTTTACTCGTCTGAAAACTGGGGATGATATGGTATCTGCTAGTACTTCACAAGAAAACTGTGAAGAAAAGAGTTAATACATGCAAAGTATTCAGAACCTGCTTGGCATAGGGAACCTGTTCAGGAATGTTAGTTTTCATCAGAGGTAGTTACTGCTGTCTGATTACACACAGGAAGGAAACAGAGGCTCAGAAAGGTTAATATTGGCCCTGTGCTGCAGAGGAAGGCACCATGTCTCCTTACTAGAGACACACAGAATTTGGGGGTGAGGATGTGGGGAAGCCTGGCATGTGACACGTGCTGGGCATCTACTTGGAGGTGGGTGCACGTCACAAGCTTGGTCATGCCCCTCCCATCGAGAACTACACTTCCGGGTGCCCTGGCCTTGGCTCTGCTAACCTCTCGCGCTTTTCCTTTGCTACCTTTGAGTTCTCTCTCTGTCTCTCTCTGTCCTTCCTAGGATCTCATGGCCATAACACGACCTCTACCCTGACCTTGCTTTGTCCATGGCCAGAAGGTGGGCTGGCACTGGTGGAGAGACAGTGAAGATTTCAGGTTAAGGATGCTGCCTGAGCAATTTGGTAACAAATTAAAATTCATTCCTGTGGAAAATTGAGAGTAGATTAGTTGAATTTCTGAGCCTTGTACAACACTTCATGGATTGAGGTCTTTGGGGTAATTAGCAAATTGTGCATGGAATTGGTAAGCTGTTAACAAGGGGAATTTTTCTGTTTTCCAATGATGTGACTGGATTGGAGTTCTTTACAGCCATATGTGAATCTTCTGAGAAGTTCTGCCCATCTTCTCCTGTCCCCCAGGGACTCAGCACAGGGTGGTGCTTTAAGATAGGGCTGCCCTGTGTTGGAGCTGTATACCTAGGCCTATGAGTCTCTTTAAGGGGCTTGTGAAGGTAAGGACTCCCGCAAATACAAAGGTATCTTGGATCAGGGAAAAGGCTCATCTTGGGGCAAGTGATAGTGGGATGCAGGCAGATAGAGTTCAGGACCCTTGTAAGTTTCAAAAAAAGCCCCAATCCAACTCAACCACTTAGATAGACGTCAGTTGCTCTGCTTGGTTATGCTCTATACAGATAAAACTCAGCCATTCAAAAGTTCACTTCACTGGATAGACCTCAGCTGCTCTGACTGGTTGTGCCCTATGCAAATGAAGCACTGAACTTCCAGACAGTCAGGAGTGAGTTGTGATGTCATTAGTTCAGTTCTCTATTAGGTCTGGGTGGGGATGGGACTTCCTCCTTTCAGGAGGCAATACACACCCCACACACCACAGCTCAGACATCCTCCTCCCAGGGAGCCCCTCCTGATTGGCAGGGTCTTTCTCTTTTCACTCATTCAAAGAGCTTTGCTGGTTGCTCCATGCTCTTGTCTGCTGGCTTCATTCTTCACTGCCTCCGAGACACTATCCTGGGAGAAAACAGCATCCTGGTGGGTAACCATCTTATCTTAAATATGTGTCAAAATAGCTACATGGAAACTGTGGCTCCTTCTGCTGTCTCACACCCTTCCCCTCCACCTGCAGGTTCATAGACATACCACATGCAAGCAGTCCAAAGTGGTCTTTAGTGGCTTTTACACAATTGGCTTGGATCTGAACTTCTCAAATGAAGTGTATAAACTGCATTCAGGGCTGATAGTGCATAATTGTGATTGTTTATGTTTATTTGCCAGTGACGTCTTAAGCCATACCTTTGAAGCTTCAGAGCCTCATATTTATTCAGTTCTTCCTTTGGGTCACATCAGTGAGAGTGATTCCAGTATATTCTGCTTCATGGGAGTACCACTGTCTGGGATATATTCCGTCTCTCCCATATTAGGGGGGAGAAGGACAGTTAGGGATTCTCCTGTAACTTGGGGACAGACCCACTGGGGTCTGGGAACACACACTCGGACACCATTCTATGTAAACCCAGACATGCTTCTGCTCATTTTAATTAGACAGATAAAATTAGCAAGGAGATTCAGGTAAAAGGAGAAATCAAAAATATTCAAATGTTAGGTAGAATTTACAAAAGTGAATTGAACAATGAGATACAAGAAGGAATGCAGAGAAACACAGACACATTTGAAACATTCTTCGGATGCCACACGGCGTCATCCAGTCCACAGATAAGGTAAGAAGGATTATCCCTTGCCACCTCTTGCCTTACAGATTCCAGGGATGTGGAAGAACATTCTCCAGGAACACTTTCCTCCTCCTTCTCTTCGGATATCACCGAGAATAATTAATCCATCAGTGTCATTCTAGAATGGCCCGCACTGCATCCAATTCAAACCCCTCACCTGTTTCCTGTCTGGACTTGCAAGCTCTTGAGAGATTTTCCCTCCTTTCACTTTACTTTTCACTCCACCCTCTCTCCCCATTGAGCCATTAGGCCAATTCGGCCAACAAGAAAACCAAACCAACAGAATGTTCCGGCCCCTTTGGACTTCGCAGGGGCAGAGACCTCCCAGCTCTTCTTTCTTGTTTGCATCTGTTATGAACGAGCACAGTCATTTTATAACGCAGACATACATACGTGTGCTCTTGCACACGGAAACAGGTCTTTCTTTTTTTGTTTTTGTTTTTTGTTTTTCCCAATTTGTGGTTTCTTTTTCCTTTTTGCAGAAAATGCAAACAAAAGAAAAACAAGGTTTTCCATTGAAGGTACATCTCTTCTTCAATATGAAGACATTAATTGAATTGGTCGGATCCCCCATGCAGTGGTCAGCAAAGTCCTTTGGCAACTGACAGAACATCTGGAGACTCAGGAGCTGGGGTTTGTTTGAAGGAACGTCCCTACGCGAGTCATGAGCAAAGGGAAATGGGTGTGGGGAAGGGGGCAGACTCCTGGGGAGGAGTAGAAAGGAGAAAAGAAAAGAATGTCATTGGTGAGGAAGGAAATGGAAAACTGCTTCGGTTTCTTCCCTCCTACCTCCTTCCCTTTCTTCCTGTGGATGGACGATTCCAGCTCACTGAGGTTGGGAGCTGAGTTTACTGGTGCCCCGATGCATACTCTTTTCTCTTCACCTTTTTCCATATTTTAATTATTATGTATTTGGTTTCCCACAGCATCTCACACAAGCTTCTGGCACCAAGAAACTGAGGTTGTTTATTAGGAACAGGTCCAGTTTATTCTTCACCGATGTAAGGCATTTCTCAGCTGAGAAGCCAGTCTCTCCGGAACATTCCACAGTGGTCAACCTCTGGGTCCTCCTTGAGCCCAGTCCTCTTCCTTCCTCTCCTCTCCACAGAAAATGAGAGTTTATGCCATTGCCGTTGGTGACTGACTCATCTGGACCCTCATCGAATGAATGCTGTTCAGGATCTTTTTCTGATGACCTGCCAAGGTGACACCTATTCTCAGGAGGTCTCTAGGAGGGAAAAAGCCACAAAAGAAGGTACTTTAGTGTTAGGGCAGCTTTTCACAGATCAAAACTCATCACAGATGACAAGCTCCTGACATAGTTGGGTAGGCAAATAAAAGTGTTTAAAATCCACTGAGACCAAGTTTACCTGAGTCTTTAACAAACACCGGCCTAGATATTTTCTCACTCAATCTCACTTTCTCCATGCAGTGATCCCTGTCCCCAACTTAGACAACCCTGGAAGTGTCATGCCTTCATCCTCACCTGTGGGTTCTGGCACAGCCCCTTCATTGTGTCCGTGATCTGAGGTGGACTAGAACTTTCCTCTGTTATTTTTTTTTTGACACTCCAAGCACACACTGAATGGGGCTTCAGTTATTCTGTGGTGCTTTCTGCCTAAATCAGTGATCACCCACTGAGATTGCAAAGATGTGGGGCTTGCTTGGTTTTCTGATATTTTTCCCCTGAGTTTCCATTTTCTGCCTCTGTTTGAATTTTGATGCCATGAATTTTTAAGAAGGGTGATCTTAAAATAACTTTCAAATATCTGTCTAAGCAGAAAGCCAGGGAATATGTTTTGGATAGGGGTTTGGATTAAATTCATCTCTAAGCTGTGGTCTTAAAATGAACAAGTTCATGGCTTATGTTTGATTTTGGGGAGATGCATGCATCTTTCCTTAGTTAATAACAACAGTATATAGCATTGCCTGAGTGCTTCCCGTGAGCCGTATACCACTTCATTTACACCTATGGAAGCACTGTGGGAAAACAGACAAAACACTCAAAGTCAATGATAATAATTTAACAGCAATCATTTCTCATGGGTATCCTGTAGGCAAGCAATAGGCCAAGTGCTTTGCATATGCTATTCCACTTACTACAAACCGATGAGATGGACACTATTATTATGTGCACATTTATAGGCAAGGCAAGCAGTGCTCAGAGAAGTTAGGTAACGTGCTCAAGATCACACAGCAGGCAAGTGGTGGTACAGCTGGTGTTCAAAGTCGAGACTACCTAGTTCTCAGCCACACTGCAGGGCTGCTCTCAGAATTCTTCTAAGGTCCCACTATATTCCCTCCGTGCCCCTGTCCCCAGCATAGCAGATCACTTTATACTCCGTGCACCAGAGCCACACAGAGCACCCTGCGCTGGACCTCCATCCACAATGCCTCAGTTATCCTGAACCCCTCCTTTCAAATGGCAGGCTGCAGCTGCTTTGGATTGTCCAAGTGCCATGTCTTTTCAGCAAACATTTCTGAGAGGCATGTTTGACTTTTGAATTCACAAATTGTCTTGAAATCTGTTTTATTTAGTTGCTCATGTTCTTTTCCCATCCTTTATCTCTCAAGAAACTAACTACATTGCTCCAATAGCATGTGGACATCTTTTACTTTGAACTAAATGCCTTAATTTTCAGTTTCACTTTCCTTTTAGTCCTCCCCTGGCGTTTTTCCATGTGGCCCTTCCAGGACTGAGGGAATTACTCCTCTGAGTCCTTCCATTTGTGGGGATCACGTGACAATGTCCCCCCACCCCACTCTGCTCAGCCATATCAGGGTGCAGAAAGGGGAGCCCCGCCAGCATGGACACCCACTTCTCCCCCTGAACCCAGCTTTCCAATCATCTAGGGCATCCATTTTTAGCTCTGCAGGATGTAGAAGCTGGTTTTTCACAGTGAAGTGCTTCTGTTTTATTTTTATTTTTGGTGTCTGACAATAATTCATAATGGCAGGGACTGTCTTTTTTAGGCATCAACAGAAAAATGAACCCAGATTTAAAAATATGAATTCTGGTAGTTAGTGGGTCTGAAGCTGGATGCACATTCAGGCTATCTCCCTGGAGAAACTGGTGGTTCCACCATTTCTGGCACAAATAAACCTCAGAGAGGTGGAGCTGGCTCCAGGAAGGTTGGCTGCACAGCAGGAGCCTAGGACAGAAGGCCCAGGGTCAAGAAGCTACACTTCTGAGGCTCAACAGCTGGAGCCAGATGAACACCCCTCTCTACTGGGACTCAGCAACTGGTCTACCCCAAGAGGGAAGCTTGACACCTAACACTGTGCCTGACACATAGTAGGTCATCAATAAGTGTTTGCCAACTGCCTGGTCAACCAATGATGCCCTACCATGGGAAATGTGTGTCACAGGCCACCAAGGCCAGTGCTGTCAGTACATGTTGTAGTGTGAGCAGCTGACGAGGTCCCCTCTAGGGTATGTGTGTGTGAATTCAAAATTTGACCCTTGCCAACTTTAGTCCAGTGGTTCCTAAACTTTGTGCACAGTAGGATCATCATTGGGAGAGTTTTAAATGTCCTGATGTCCAGGTCTCACCACATCCCAATCTAGGAGTGAAAACCAGCATCAGTAGTTTTTCAAGAGTCCCAGGTGACTCCAGTGTGCAGCAAAGTACGGGAACACTGTGACCCTGGTAGAAGGATGTGGGACTGGAGTCAGGAAAGCCGGCTGTAGCCCTACTTTGCCACTCGTGAGCCCTGAATCCTTAGACATTAAGTTCACCACCTTTCTGAATCCACTGAATGGAAAGGGTACTAGATAAATATTTCCCAAACTACAGTTCCACAAAACCCTGCCCCTCAAAATGGTTCCATGGTATTTAATCATTTTAAATGGTTTTTTTTATTTCAGGATTTCTCGTGGCCTTTACAATGCTAATATATGTAGTGAATCTCCAATGGGTGATAAAGTGCACAGTATTTCACAAATTTATTTGACCGTGGGACCTTTTTTCCAAGGAGAACCTATTAACATTTCCAAGAACTGGTGCTGCAGAATATTCTTGGGGAAATTATGGACTCCTGGATTTTTAAGACTCCTTCTGGCTCTCATTTTATTTTAATAATTTTAGATTTTGTATTCCCTCATACTCCTGTGGGAGCTGCAGACTGGTAATAATTTGTGGGGGGGTGAAATGTATGCTTATTTACAAGTATGAATCCAAGCTCCTCACGTGTGAGATTGTTGCTGAATCAGTGCCGTGCCTTTTCCTGCTATGTTGCTTAAAGTGTTGGCTGGCTGTGTTCTTTCCATCTGGTTGCTCTCTTTGATGGGCTAAGTTTAAAAACTTAAATGGAGAAGAGACTCTCGGTAATTAGGCAAATGACATATGGCTACGACTTTGAAGAACTCTCATTTGGGGCCCAGAATGAAGGCTGGCCTCCCCACCTCGCCCCTCTGTCTTTCCAGGGTGCACCCCCACCAGGCCTAGCTCTATGCAGATGTGGAGCTCAGAAATCAGGTGATCCAAACACCTCTGATCTCCAGGCAGTGAGGCCAGAAATCCGGACTCACATCATGGCAAAAGTGGGGAGGGAGCCTTGACTCTGACGCCCAGGCTAGACACAGGGGATGCTCGTCACTTACTCTGATGTCATCTCGGTGACCAGTTGAAGGGAGGTGAAGCCGGCAGTGAGGAAGCTGTCCCTGTACTGGACCATTTTGATGGCACTGAGCCAGTCATCCACGGTGGTGAAGGCCGCAAAATCTGGGATGGAGCGGTCTAGCAGGGGCTGGGAAGGCCTGCGGGACAGAGAGGAGCAGGTGAGCCCACACCTGCGGAAGTGTTTGGCTGACAGCCGCGCTCTGGGCAGAGGGCAGACTTCATGGAGGGCGGCGTCCCTGACAGGATGAGGACTGTGGGAGCCCTGTGCTGACCCTTCCTTCTGAGAGAAGCCTGAGTTGGCATGATTCTGAAGCCCAAGGGGCCAATCTCCCTGGCCTTGGGCCCGGTCACATGTCAGGCAGCCCAGATAGGTAGACAGACACAGAATGGAGTCTGAAGGGAAGGGAAGACCCACAATTCCTTTGTAAACTGAAGTCTAGGAGCTTCACCATCCAAAGATATGGTCCTTTAAGAAATATAGAAAGCTCACAGCAATCTCCCCAAATCTATTGATAACAATTTTTTTCCTGGTTCCTCAGTTAATTGAAATAAATGGAACAGAACAGCTCACCCTTGACCTTCTCTGGCATATTCTCAAAGCAGGCACCCAGCTACTCAATTTAGAAATCAGGATGCTGTCTTGACATATCCCTCAACCCTCAACACTCATGCCAATCCCCCTCACCAAATCTTAAAGATCTGACCTCCAAAATCTCTCAAATTCATCCACTTCTTTCCACATCTCTGCCATGAATTAAGACACTATCTTCTCTCACACGATTACTGCAGTATTCTCCTACCAGTCTTCATGCATGCTTGTTCCCCTCAATGTAAGGTCCACACTGTAGCCCAATGCTCTTTTTCTAAAAATGAAATGTGATCACGTCAATAATCCTCATGTCACCCCGATTCAGCTCAAACCCTTCAAGGGGTGCTCTCTGAATAAAGCCCAGAATTCTTAGCAGGGCCTAAAGGGTGCTGCGCATCTGATCCTTGCCTTCTTCTCCAGCCTCCTTCCCACGCTTGGGCCTCTGCACATGCTGTACCCTTGGCCTGGAACCCTTGTCCCTCTACTCCCACCTTCCCTTCATTCAGTGAATGCATCCTTGCCCTTCACCTCTCGACTGAAAACGACACTCATCAGGGATGCCTTCCTGACACCAGACCAAGGTAAGTGCTCTGCAAACACCACACACCTCCTGCCACAGTGGCTATCAAGGTGTCAGCTGTGCATGTGTTTGGGTGATCATTGATTAATGCCTGTCACTCCTAAATGGTTCTAAGCTCCATGAGGGCGAAGATCATGTCTCACTTGTTCACTCTATACTCCCAGCAGTGGGCACAGTGCTTAGTACACAAGCACCTAATACACTTTGGCCGACAAGAGGAATTAATAAATGAGTTAACATTGTAAATACAGATGAATAATTTATAGCTGACAGTTGCTGAAAGGAGCTGACCATGCATTTGCTCATAACAAAGCCAATTCTGTCTCAGGGCAATCAGGACCTTTATCTGCTACTAGAGTGGCCAAGGATCCAAGTCTGAGCTGCCCCTGCCTGGGACCAGTGTGGTTGACAGACAGGGTTCCTTCTGGTAACAGGCTCTCCCAGAAGGGGGGCCTCATAGCTGAGCTCCCCCTGCCTCAGTGACTGGTGCAGTTGACAGAAAGGTTACCTTCTGGAAACAGGCTCTCCCAGAAGTGGGGCCTCATACCTGAGCTCCCCCTGCCTTGGGAACCCGTGTGGTTGACAGACAGGGTTCCTTCTGGAAACAGGCTCTCCCAGAAGTGGAGCCTCATACCAGTCAGATCAGATATGCCCAACTATTGCAGAGCCCAGTGCCCAGCCCATTTGAAGCCAATGGAAGGTGGAAACCCAGGCAGGTACCTTAATATCTATGTATAGCCCATGCCAGAGGCAGGGAATATGCTAGTGAGATGGGAGACAGAAAGAAAGGTAGTCTTAGAATGTCTTCCATGAGGAGGTCAGCTCAGCCACCTCACCTTTGCTCTCAGCAAGCCAAAAGGCGAGCAGCCTTGCTATCAGCCCACCCCTGGTGGTGAGGCCAGTGCACCTAGAACCACGCCCTCCCTCTGGACTTACACGGCGGTGATGGTGGCCACAGTCTTGAGACTTGCTGGGTTCCGGATCATCTTGTCCAGGGTGTTGACTATCTCTGCAAAGCGGGGCCTGCTGTTACGGTCCTTCTGCCAACAGTCCAGCATGAGCTGGTGCAGAGCAGCTGGGCAGTCCATGGGTGGGGGCAGCCGGTAGTCCTGCTCAATTGCATTGATGACCTGCAGTGGCACACATGGGAACAAGCGTGCCTGGGTGATGAGACACCAGCTCTTCACAAATTAGCCCCCAAGGGTGGAGCCTCCCTGACCCAGGGGCCCTCATTCTGTGCTCATACACCTCTCACCATAATGGATTGTATGTGCGCTTGGTTTTCCCCCCTTGATTGCTCTCCTAGAAAGCAGGAACCATATCTTATTGTCCCTAGCACCTGGCACAAGGCCTGACACACACTACATCTCTGTACATGTTTATTGAAGAATGAGCTGATGAATGGCTGGACCTTCTCCTCCCTTTAAGAGGATGCTGGGCCCAGTTCCGCCTTATGGCAGCTGGTGGCACCAGGTGCAATGAAACAACACGGGGGAAACCTGGTGAACGCGCTATTTATAAAGGATGCGCGCCAAAGCCTGTGGTGGCCTCCTCCTTTCACTGATAAGGGAAGAGAAGGGGAGGGACAGAACCAGCATTTGACGGGGAGCCCACTCCATGCCAGGGGCCCTCCAGATGCTTCCCAGGCACTGTTTGCCATAACTTCCTGAGGCACTGACAAAAATTGGGGTGAAGATAATTTAGTTAAACAAACTGGGTCAGTATCATGACCATGGTCAGAATACGAGGTGGCTCAAAAGGAATATCTACAATCAGGCTTTGGTGATTTTCTCAGACTCCAGAGGATAGTTTCATAAGGATTTTAGGATCTTTAAGTACTTTTGTCTGTCTTTCATATCATTGTAAGAGCTTTTTTAGTCTGTACTTCTTTATTTCCAATTCATTTAAATCAATTCTGCCATCTCTGTGCTTTTTGCACTAGCAAAAATAATTGTAAATGGCCCTGTGCTAAACATATTAATTTACTATGGTTCCCTCATAATACAACGGAGGGCCTGGAATATTATGCAGTGATGTTGCAAACATGTACCTATTGAAATGGATATATATATGCTCACATTGTAACATTAAGCAAAAAAGCAGGCTCCATAACTGCAGGTATGGCATAATCTTGCTTTTGTAAAAAGCAAAAATCAAAATGAAACAAAAAATAATAATTATACACAGGCATAGAAAAGACCACGGAAGGATAGATACCATGGAGTTAACAGTGGTTGACTCTGGGCAGGTAGAAACATAAGTGTTCTGTTCTTTATGTTCTTCTTTTTCCTGTTTTGTATTTTTATTTTCTATAATAATTACACATTGATTTTATGTTAAAATGAACAGTTAAAGCACCTTACACAATAAAGGCACTAATTTGGAGCTCAGGGATTTTCAGGTGTTTTTGCTTCTACTTTCCTATTTTTAAAAATGTCAGATTCATTTCAACTGATTATTCTTGTTTTTTTTTTAACTTTGTGAATTGGTCAGAAAATGAATTATTTTCAATCACTTTATATTTTTACAAATTCTAGGCATAGTATATAGGGCATGAGATAAGGCCTGAAATATGATAACCTGAAGTCATTAGAAATAATCAAGATGTATTATTCCTTCTATTCAGTATATTGGAAAAACAAATAAGCCTATAAACCATGCCCAGATTATCACTACATAGAAAACTGGTGACTGGGACCATTCACTTCTGAATAATATGTTGTACCACCAACAGATTTTTACCTCAGCCAAACTGTTGTCAATCAAATTACCTACTATCCTCTTGGAGGGCATTTCAGCCCCATTTTCTTCATGAGGAAATGGAGGCACAAACAGTGAAATCACTGGCCTGAGGGCACACAGCTAGCAAATGACAGCACTGGAAATAAATTACAGGGGTATCTGATTTAAATTTTGAATACCTCGAAGCCCGGTTTTCCTAGGCCTTTGTGGGGTTGCCACTGTAACCTCAGCCTGGAGAGCAGTCCTTGGAGTTGTTTGGTGTCTTCATGGCAGGAAACAGGGATAAGGAGGTAAACCAAGCAATCCATGAGGATTGGCAGCCAGGCATCATTTCCATCCGCCCGGCTCACTAACTGGCAGCCTTTTCCAGGCAGCCAGATTGAGGCACCCTGTCACAGAGTGGGGTTGTCTCACTGTGGAGACAAGTGGGGTTGGGCACTGAATGGCCCCAGGAGATCTTTCTGGAGTACCTAAGGACAAGCTGGATGGGGCCAACGGGCGGGCCAAAATCAACATCCACAGAGCATCCAAGCTCTTCCAGTGCAGGGTGGCTTGTGTTCCCCTAAACTGCTGGCATGTCTCTGCTCAGATTATTTGATGCCAGAGCCCAACATGCTAATTTCCCCGTGACAAGTTTTTCTCCCATCTGCCCGTAAGAGGAGGGAGCCCTGGAGTCAGGGCCCTTCTGCATGGGCACGGCTCCATGGTGTGACCAGCTGACCTCTTCATGGCAGAACATCAAGAGGCTGGGGGACCCAGGTGTGTGCCGAGTCTCCTGCCAGTGAGCTCAGGACTGAATGCAATGCAGCTACTGTTCCCTTATCTCCTCTGCACGCCACTCCACCAAAATTGGAAATTTTGGAAGATGGTCCCAGTGTTTGTTTTTGCATTTCCTCTTTTCGTTTCTTTTAAGAGGACATCAAAGAGCCATTGATTCCTCCTCCCTGCAGGTCAGCCAGGAGCGCAGATCCATCGTGTTGGTGACAGTATGGCACTGCAGTGAGGGCTAAAGAAAGACCTTGGAGGCCGGGATGTTCAAATCCTAGGGCCATCTCTTACTAGCTCCAGAACCTTGGGAGAGTCACTTGACTTCCTGGGACTGCACAGATAGGGTTGTTCAAAAGATTAAATAGAGAAAATAGTCATGGCATTAAATAGTAGAAAGAATCTCTTCGTCACATGCAGGCTGTCATTTCTGCCCCATCTATTTCAGTCAAGGTCTCCTCCACAAAGAGGGCTGCTCTGCTTCTGGTCACTTGGAGGTCCAGGAAGATAGCATTTGAAAAGCACCAAGCACACAGTAGGGACTTAATAAATTCCACATCCCTATTTCTCACTTTTTAGCACAGAGGGTAGCTATGAGAACCCCTTCCCATGTAAAATCTCATGTTTCCAAAATGGGACTTTAGTCCATTTGCTATTTCTTCTAGAAAATTCTGTTGTTCTTACTTGAGTTGATGCTGTGGTTTACCTTTCACCCCAGAGGAAAAAACATCTAGGTCATTAATTGATTTGTGGATAGCATTTATCTACTCAAGTCTGTCACTGAAGTGTTATGCCTTTGGAAATTTTTATTCTCCTTTTAAGGATCTGGGTGTTTTCCAAATTTTGTGAGTGTTTATAACTTATAATCAAATTAAAACATCATTATTTCAAAAGAATAACTGTGGTCCTCTAATGAGCTTTGGGGCCATTTTTTGCCATGTCTGCCTTGCTAGCAGGTGTGGAAAATAGGGAGGGGGGCATGGAGAACCACCTTCAGTCTGGGCATGTGATGGCTCTACACACCAGCGACCACACTTGAATCATGTAGAAAGATATGGCCAAGGTTGGGGACATGGGTGTCTTTCTGAGCAGAACTGAAATCAGAATAAGCCCTGGCCTCCTTTCCTTGGTCCACAACAGAATGAGATAAATAGATGGTGAGAAGATTGGCAATCAGATCACATGGCATTTCCAGAGAGAAGGTGTGAGAACCAGTCCACAACAGTCACAGAACAGGTCGTTGTCTCACTCTGAATGGTTGTAACAACTCCTTGGGCCACTGAAGGCCAGTGTAAGCACACCCCCTAGAGCCTAAAGGGACAGGGCTTGTGTGGGATGAGGGACTGTCTTGTCTCACTCATACCCAGAGATGGCAGGTGTTGGTGTGGGTGGGGACAGGAGCAGGTGGTTTGACCCCAGGTGCCCCAGACACTGGGCCAGGTGACTGGAGCATCTCTGGGAGAGGAGCAGGGCCCTCTTCTTACTCTGCTGTCCTTATCTCCTTACCCAGTGGACTCCTGGCTGTGCACAGACACAGATTTCCCATAGCAAGATGGGCGGCACCTGCTCGACTTTGCAGGTGGGAGAGTGAAGTGGAGAAGCTCAGAGCCGTGGAGGAACCAGGGCAGAGGGGGTTAAGTTGAGCTCTGATGTTTCAGTGAAACCACAGCTCCTCTCCACAGACACTGCCACTCTCATTATGTCTGTCAATCAGATCCAAGCAGCAGAACTTCCAAGTTCGCTCTCTGACTGACAAACTCTCTGTAAATGTTCAAAGACCTTCCTGGGCTCCGGAAGCCCAATTACCAGCACTCCGACTTGCCTCTGCAATTCTCTCCCTTAAAGCCTTTCAATTGTCATCTGTAAAATCCTTTACTGCCAGCACCTCAGTGGTTTCTGATGAGAGGGGCTGCAGCTGGAGCCACTGGGAGCCCCTCCTAACTCTCTTCTAGGCCAGAATGTAAGAAGCTTTCAAATGACCAGAAGTTACCTCCACCATCTACAGAGAGCAGAATTGCACTTGGGACAATGCTTAGGGGCTTTATTTTGGAAAAATCAACAAAATTAGAATAAACTGCCACTTTGCGTATGCCCTTATTCCCTTTGAGGCTCAGCTCAAGCTTCAGATATCTGGGAAGCCTTCCTTACCTCCCTACCCAATGTCCCCACAGCCCTATGTATGTGTCACTGGACTGTAAACCCCCCAAGAACAGAACCACAAGCAAATGCTTAGTCATCGTTAGCATACAAGGAGTGTTTGTTGAATGAATGACTTGGGAATTCTGGAACTCTAATAGCAGCAATTCCATTTATTTTCAGCATAGGTGAATGCATTTGCTGAGAATATCTTAAATGTCAAGTCTTGCCTGTCAATTTCATAATCCATTCTATGCATGCTGAATTGTTTTTAATCGGATTAAAGTCTCTGGGCAGGACAAAATGGGTCTGCTTTTTTGGGCTAACGTTTATTACTCATCTAGCTGGCAGTATGGATGGAACCTGAGTGCAGCTGATTTCATGAAAGCAGCCTCGGCATCAGTTCTAACACTTACTGATTCGACACGCTACAGGAGCACACACGAGGCATGGCTAATCACAGATAATAAAGGATCCAGACTCCACACATGGCTGGCACTGGGACCTGGTTAAGGAGGCAGCCATTTCACCTGCTCTGGGCTGGCACCACTGCACCCATGGGAGCAGGGAGCAGCGTCACAGTGTCACAGCAGGAGCCTGGTTCCTCTTTCCAGTCTCCCCAGGACTGTTTTCTGGGCTCTCATAGCGCCATCTTACTCAATCTTTTGAGCAGCTGCTATGGTTCTAAACCTCGGGATGGATAGAGGGCTTGCCGAGAGCAGACTGCTCAAGTTAACCAGTGCCCCCGAGCCCACCCAAGCACGAGGTGCTTATGGCACAGCTGGTTGCCCAGTGGAACCAGGGCTGCAGAGCCCTGCCTCTTCTTGCTTATAAGTTGAGAAAGGTAACAACTGCCCCCAAAGTGATAGGAAGAGTAAGTAGAGAACAAAGCATACAGACTTTGCAACCTGTAATCCTGTCAGCCCTAAGGGGAGAGTATGTACTGAAAATACAAAACAGGAGTGGGCCCAGGAAATAGGGTCAAAGGCAATGGAAACATCCAGCTAGGACTTCCAGCTGGGAGTGTGTCAAAGCAAATCATCTGCAAAAGGCTTCCTCATCTTTTAGTAATCGTGATGCAAAGGGTCTGTGGGTAAAATTGCAATATTTCCAGATCTCTCCCCTGGCCTTAGTGTGTCTCCATATCAATAGGTGTTTCCAAGGGGGATCGAGGAGATATCTGGATTGGAGAGGCTGGGTGGGGTCCCTTTTTGCAGCCAGGTCACGAGAGACATGAGTGAGCAGAAGTGGACAACTGCTTACAAACAAATGGGTTTCTTCCACTTTATTCCTCCCTTTGACTGATTTTGGTTCAAAGGTATTTTGCCCCAAGCTGGGAAAATATTTTCCCCCCTGAGTTACAGGGTCCCATCTGGCTTGCCCACCAAGTGCCTCTGCTTAAAGCATCCAGATGGCCCTTCTCTTTCCTTCCCCGCCCCTGTCCTTTGAGGGCAGCCAGGAACGTGATGATGACCCCACTGAGCAGGGCCCCCACTGTGGCCCATCTGCATCTGACCAGCTTTGGAAGCTTGCTCAGCTCCTCCTCCACTGAGAGGAGATACAGGCTCTCAGAAGAGCAGATTTTCAGGAAAGAAGGGCCTTCTGCAATTCCTCTCTTTAAAGATGAGAGGGATGAGTTTTAAATAGAAACTACAGCTGGCTCAATGCAGCACATCTGTCAGAGGCAGAGCAGGCCTGGAAGCCAGGTCCCCTGTCAAACCCGCATTGCTTCCCCTTTGTCCTGCATGGTGAAGGAGGTCACACAGGCTGGGCGCTTTGAAGCGGGGTAGAATTTCCTGCTTCCTTCTGGGCCTGGTCTATGCATGGTGCCTTCAGAGGCTTTCAGATCATTGGGACTGTCACATCTCCATACTGGGCTCTTTGATTAGTTCAAACATTGGTACCAAGGGGATCCCTGGACACCACAAGTTCAGGTTATGAGGCTCTGAGCTGAAAACAATAGGAGGGGTTGGCATGCCACTGCCTATAAGATCCCTTGCATGGAGGTTTGTGGCCACCAGGTGCTGCTGACACTCACATCTTGGTTGGACATATCCCAGTAGGGTCTCTCTCCAAATGACATGACTTCCCACATGACAATCCCATAGCTCCAGACGTCGCTGGCAGAAGTGAACTTGCGGTAGGCAATGGCCTCTGGAGCCGTCCATCTCACGGGGATCTTCCCTCCCTGGAAGAAGAAGAAGCTGGTCAGTCTGCATGTCAGATTTCTAGTTGAAGGCAGGTGAAATACACTGGGCACACACATCCTTTCCAGTCCCCGCCCTCACTTCTTGTGACTTAGGACAGCCAGGATGTCCTGTGTCCCATGGGAAACCTTGCTCCTGTGCCCACTTAGAGGAACTTGAGGGGCATCTGCGTGGCCTGTGTAGGTCTCCCACCATGTGTGTGGGCACACCAACGAGAGCCACAGCTGCCACTGACGCTGCGTCTGTCCCCCAGTTCCCTGTGTGCTGAATCAAACGTCACTGCTGTTGGGGTGGGAGGAGAGGTGGGTGTGGCTGTTGTAAGTGCACTGCAGCATGAAATTATGCCGTGTGACACTGGCCACACGAGCCGTGAGATGGAGGTCATGGTAGTGTTTGTGCCACTGTGAAGTCACTGGGTCAGGAGGAAGCCAAACAAGACAGGAAGAAAGTGACGCGCAGTGCCTCCCAGAGAGCCTCCTACTACAAGATCACACCATGCTGCCCCTGCCCCATTTTCCTAGGTTTCCACCTCTGGGGGGAGATTGTCCTCACTCTGCGGCCTGCAGATGGCCCCAGGCTGTGCTGGGCTTAAGGGCCCACGGCCGTGGAGGCCAGCATCCAGAGGCTGGACACACATGCCCCCAGGGCCTCAGCTCCTTTGTCCTTCTTGCCTTCCACCCGGGCTCTCTGCGTGTCTGCCAGACCTCGGCCTGTTCGCTGACTGAGGGGTTGGATCGCCAACCGTTCATTCATTTGTTAGTGTGAGGCAAGGAGCCCTACTTTGTGCCTGGCCTGTTTTGAGGAGTGGGTGTCCCAGAGGTGAGTCAGCCAGGCGCCCCGCCCTCATGCTGCACAGGGAGTGGAGAGGCAGATGAGAAAACAACTTAAAATGTACTGTTAACAGGATGGGAAGTGGTGGGCATGAGGCTGAGGGGGACACGGGGTGCTCAGACTTCTGCAGGAGGCTCCCTAACAGAAGTTGAAGCAGGGAAGGTGGCAGGAGCTTTTGGGGGGGGGGGGCACAGGTTCTTGCAGGGTTAAGGGCACCTGCAGCCTTTGGCTGGGTTTGGGTGCCAGCACTGCCCCTTCCTACCTGTATGACCTGGGCCAAGTCACCCAACCTCTCTGTGCCTCAGATTCTCATTGGTAGAATGGGGGCAAGGATCACACATACAGAGTCAGGCTGTTTTGAGGGTTGAGTGGGTTACTATCCATAGAGTGCCTGGGACAGGGCCTGGCATAGAGGATAGGTGTCACCTATTATTCCACTATGCTCAGTCCAAGGTTAACTAGGCCAAGCACTGGAAGGAGGGAAGTCCAGGCAGAGAGGAGCGTGTACAGGTGCCAGGGGAGGAGAGGGGGTGGTAACTGCAGTGACCCAGGGTGGCTGAAGCATGACGTCGAAGGGCAGGGGTACAGGAGCAGTGCGGTAAGCAGGGCCACTCTGCAGGGCCCTATGCCACTTGTAGGGGTGACGTGGGGGCACGCATCACATTTGCCTTCCACAGCTCATCATCCTCTAGAACAAATCCAATCCTCATTTTCAATTCTTCCCACCAAATACCAGGATTTCAACCCAACAGCCCATTGGCCACACTGGGGCCCTGCCTCCATAATATATGAAGCCCGCCGCTCCCAGGTCCCCTTCTCCTTAGCTGGAGGCTATTTTTATACTGACCGATCTCATGATCTGTTCAAACCACCAGAGCTACATGTTGGACTTTTGCAAAAATATCCTAAAAATGTGAAAGTGGTTAATCTGAGTGCAAGCAAAGAGAAAGAGCAAACTGCAAAGTGCATTTTTATCCAGTTTATCCTGGGAGGAATAAAGGTGATCTGGCCCGACCTCCCCAGGAACACACCTGGCTTTGGGCAGAGAAGACAGTCCTGATTTCCCCCGGGGATGATGGCAGGCTTTGTGGTGGGAGATGTTCTCAGCTCCAATGCCAGCAACTGACAAATGCCTGGAAGGCAGGCTCGGGCCTCAGTGGCAACAGGCTGCTTTATTCTCCCCATTCCACAGATCATGAAGTGAGCTACTGGCTTTATCTCTATGGTACCCTGGCTGGGGAAAGAGCTGGAAAATTCAGCTAGGGAACCAGGAGTTATCAAACACCTGGCAGGGTCGGGTAGCTCAGGGCCCCATGTTGCATCCACTGGGTGGATGCCATACCTCTGGGTCTGGCCCGGACCCCAAGAAGGTGCACTCTGCTTCCTCAAAATACCTGGGCTAAGTGAGGTCAGAGAGAGAAGAGTGAATTAGCATGACTGTGTGTATATGTGTGTGTGAGAGGGAGAGAGACAGAAAAAGAGGGAGGGGAGGGGGTGGAGAGAATGAGACTGGGTGAGAACTTGCGGATGTGTGAGAGACAGAGGAAATTTGGCCGTGTAGGACCGTGAGTGAAAACAGTTAGGGCTTACTTTTGTGGGTGTGTATTTGTGTCACAGAGGAGGAGAGGGGCTGAAAGTGTGGTTCTTCTGGATTTCAAAGAGGCGATTTGGGAGTCTGAAGGTGTCCTCTCTGCCAAGTCTGGAGCGGACCCCAGGGGCTGCCAGTGACAGCTGCTGAGTTGCGCCTTCTTGCATGTAAAGTGACAGTGCCAGACCTGCTGGCGAGGCGCCTCAGCCCTCCTGCCACCTTGCGCTGTTGGGCCTCACTGAGCACAGAGTTTGGCCTGTCACCATCACCCGCCTCCATCCCAGCAGGGACAGAGCCTTTCAGAAGAAGAGCCACCCTGGACAGGCAGGTGACAGCTTGTCACAACCGGCTTTCCCACTCCAAAAGAGCAAGGGATGCTGACCTCGGAGGCAGAACAAAATGGAAGCCAGAGTCAGAGGGATGGGTGCCTTCCTTCCTGGAAATTTTAAACTTCCTATCATCAGCATTGTGTTCCGACACTCAGAGGGAGTTGGGGTGATGGTTACCGAACTTGTCTTCAATTATGTGAAGGGAAATCTGCTAATTTAGAGGTTGGTGAGCAGCCCTGTGGCGTGGGACTAGAAGGGGAGGAAATGGGGTGGTGGTGTAGCAGGCAGGGCCTCTGCTCACTGGGGCTGGTCCTCCTGCCTCAGAAGAGGAGTCTGCACCCCAAGGCCCAAGGCCAGCACTTTCGTGTGACCACAGAGTGCTCTCAGAGTCCCCAGCACTCACCAGTGCAGGCCTGGGAAGGAGGGGTTTGCTCTGTGGGACGGGAAGGAGCATGAGGGAAGACTTCTCGGGGGCGTGAGGAACGGATAAGGCTCACAGGGAAGGAACCTGCATTCACATGGGCAGAGAGGGACTGACACTGGGCTTGAAGAGGTCGCTGTCGCCAACTTGAGGTTTCCCCAAGGCACCAGATGACTGTTTCCCTCAGGGATGCTAAGGGCACAGTCTGCTTTCTCCAAGGAACAGGTTTCCCCAGAAACGTTGCAGGGGGTCACTGTGGGGGCTTGGGAGAGGGAGAGGAGGGAGGGGAAAGAAACATCTCCCCACCATCTGGCCTCTAGGCTCCCCGCAAGACTTCTTGCACTGACCTTTGATGTAAGGCCTTGCACTGAATGGTTGTGCTGCTAAGAAATTCTTGAAAAGTCTGAAATTTACTGCCTCAGAACACTCATGTCTTCACTCTGGTATAAGATAAACTATAAAGTGTGTGCATACGTGTGTGTGTGTGTGTGTGTGTGTGTGTGTGTGTGTGTATGTGTGTGTAGTTTGAAGAGCTGTGAGAAGATACCTGGCAGCTGATTAATTCTAACTAACCCAGCCATCTTCAGGGTTACCTGCTGATGACCCACATCCACACCTGTCAGCAGGTGTGGTGACAACAGGTGGAAGGTCTCAAAGGACATGTACTTCAGCCTATCAGACTAGCTCACTTACATTAAGCATCTATATTGCGCCCACTCTGCCCAGAATCCTCCTGGGGACACAACAGTCACCAATGAGACTCAGCTCCACTCTCAAGGACCATGGGCATCCCCGGTGCCACCCAGCCAGCTCACCATCTTGCCGCAGTGATATGCAAGGCACAGCTTATAGCTCTGGTTCTCGAACCCACCGGTGTGGGTTTCACAGTCCACAGTCTGAGCACATAACTGGCTCCCTCTCTAATTACTCATCCTAGACACGCCCATGAGGGTAACACGTCTGTGTCTGGGCACTGCTGCGGTGTTCCTCCCTGCCATCTGGGTGAGATGAAGGCTTAGTGGGGTCACAGCGGGAATCCAGACACTCATGAATGGTGAGTACAGTGATCACAGCTTGTTCATCAAACACTGGAATCATGTGCAGTCCCCTCTAAGTTTGGAAGTTACAGGTTCATGACCAGACAATGGCTCTGAATTTCATAATAAACCACTCTCCAAAATGCTTATAATGTATAAAACATATTGTGATTATTAAGAAGATCCAACAGGACTTACCTGTAAACCATTCCATATGTTATTGTTACCATTAAACAAGAATTTACTGAGTTTGCTGGACAGTGTCTCCCCAGAAAGATACGTTTGAGTTCTAACCTCCTGTACCAGTGGATGTGACTATATTTGGACATTCAGTCTATGCACAGTAACCAAGTAAGATCAGGTCATCCAGGATTGTGGTGGTGCCTAAATCCAGAGACTGGTGTCCAAATAGGTAGGCTGTGTGAGGACAGAGAGACCCATAGGTGAGAATTACATATAAAGACAGAGGCAGAACTTGGAATGACGCATCTACAAGGCAAGAAATACCAAAGATTGACAGCAGCCACCAGAAACTAAGAGAGAGTCATGAACAGATTCTTCTCAGGAGGGAGCATGAGCCAGCCAACACCTTGATTTTGGATTTCTAGCCCCCAGAAGTGTGAAAGAATAAGTTCCTGTTGTTTAAAGTCACCCAGTTTGTGGTACTTTGTCACAGCAGCCCTAGGAAACTAAGACATTGAGTACATAGAGTTATAGGCACTGGTTTAAAAATACTATAGTTAAATTCCCAGGTGGCAGACCCACCATGGGCTACTATTAGGGGGCGTAGGACTGAGGAAAGAGGGATGCTACAGTATGGCAGTTCACCCCAAGGGCCCTTGGGAATATTTCTTTGGTGCTGTTCATCAGACCCAGGCCAGTCTATACCTTGAAGGACTACCCTGCACCAAGTCACATGCTTGTTGTGTGGCGAGGACTTGAAGGGGCAGCACCATGGCACTAATGTGGCAGAGAGCACAATAGCTGCACGGCAGCCCCGAGGATGCTTGGGGGCCACTGTTGCTACTCCTATTCACTGGAAAGGCATGGCAGGCCAAGGGAGAGTCCACCTCCCTCCCAGCAGTGTCCACTGACCCAGGGGCCATGGCGGGCCTAGTAGCTGCATCTTCATGGCACCACTAGCTTAAGGCAAACCCTTAATCCTGGTCTCATGGTTCTCCAGTTTGGCTGCCCACAGGAATCACTCTGGGCAAGGTTTTGTTTTTTTTGTTTTTAATACCAATGGGTATTCTCATTTAATCAGAATCTCTGGGAGTAGTGCCCAAGCATCGTTGGTTTTAACTTCAGGTGATTCTGAGGTGCAGTCATTAGTCATGACCACTGGCCTGGAGCAATGACTCTTAAAAACCAGAATCTCCTGGAAGGCTTGATAAAACGCACATCAAGGGCCCTAACCCAGGTTTCCCAGGTACTAGTTCTGGGATAGGGTTTGAGAATGTACACTCCTAACAAACTCCCCATGGAATTTGAGAATGCCCCACACTTTGGAACCTCTGGTATAGATACACCCAGCCTCAGTTGTGGACTGAGTGAGGTCTTATCTTGGGCACCAACCCTGGTCATCATTGGTGGGTGGGTTGAGAAGGATCCAGAGGCTTCATCTGGGCTCAACAAGGAAGAGCACAGGACTGATGAGCAATGTCTACCTTGCCTGAGGGGAATGGGTGGCTGTGTACGTGACAAGTATTTGCCAACACTGCTCTAACCCTTGAAAGATCTTACAATGATGGAAAAACAAAAAAGCAGCAAGGTGGCTTCATCAAAGTTTCCATCAAGTATATCTGTGATCCAAGGGAAATGGAAGGATGGCAATTGCAGTGAGATTTACATTGCACCGCAAGTGCCCCTCTGGAGGGGCAGCTGGACACTCCCTGGGAGCAGGAGCCATCCTGACTGTGGAGCTGACCAACCTTGGGGAGGCACCTGCCTCTGAGAGGGGCTCTGTGCAGCCCTGTGCAGACAGCTCCGACACAGGTGGCCTGTCCTCAGGGTGCATCCATGGCACACACCCTCCTCCTGTTCCCCAGTCGCTGTCCACTGTGCTGGACCAAGAGGTTTGAAGGGGCTCTAAGTACTAAATGAAGTCAGTATTTTAGAATGAATGACTCTATTTAAAAGCACTATGAAAGTACATGACCCATTTCCCCCAACCTAATCAGCAAAGTGATTTTTCCAGATAAGACCCCTATCAGCCAAGAAGGAAAAGAAGTTTCTGCCTAAAAGGTTATCTTTCTCCCAGTGTTAGCAGCCTCTAACAGCCAGTGGAAATGGCTTCTGGTGGCTGAATTGCAACTGAGTCTATATAATAGAGGCTGTTCCTAGTTCCCCAGGATGCCAGGAATTTGCATGAAAACAGTCTCTCCATCTTTTAAGAGTTCATCTGGCCCTGCTGCTTATTTCTTTCCAGAAGCCACAATCTTGATGGTGGCACTGTAATTTATTACCATGCTAAGGATTATGATGCAACATACAGAGAATTAGAACTTTAGGTAGGAAACAGGCTGCAGGAACAGGTGAGCTTTTGGAGAGGATGGTCTTATTTGTCATGCAAATGACACACATAACAGAAAAGGGCTGGGAGAAAATACAAACCAAAAAGACACACTGGGTTGGCTGCAGACAAAATTGTTTCTAAATAGAATATTTTTCAAGGCTTTTCTTGAAGCATTAGTTGCTCTCCAAAATGAATGACACAATGTATTTCATACGAGTAATAAAATATGTGATTTGAATAACTACAAATGGAAAGATTTACAGTCAGTGGGGTCCTTGCTGCCTCTCCCCTGAGCTTTGCGAGTGCTGAAACCCTTCTGTGAGATGCTGCAAAAGGTAATTTGAGCCCCAACATCATTTCCCAGCGGCTAGAGAAAGGCCTATTTGGACATAAATTAACTAAAAATATGTGGATGATAGTGTGTGTTTCTTGCGTGAAGAACAGAAAGGCTACTTGGTGACGTTTCCCAGCTGGAAAAAAAAATCCTATTCAATCGAACAGACGTTGTTGCTCTGAACAGCACTGGCAGGGCAAACAGCTATCTTCTACTATCCACGCTGAGAGTAGCTCCTGTCCTGATAACTGAGATGTGGGCATTATTATTATTATTATTATTATTATTATTATTATTATTTTATGTATCACACAGCACTTTTTGAGTTTATAATTAAAATGGAGAGACAAGGGCTAAATAATTGACTGGCTGCCTTCATTCTTGTGACAGCAGCAGTGGGTACCCTGCCAGGTCCAAAGAAGGAGATGGAACAGTACGTCCTCCTTGTGGTGGGCACTCCCCAGGGAATCCAGAAGTGGAAATGAGCTCTGTGATGGTGCAGGCTTCATCTTTCCTGGTGCAATCCCAGAGCCTGGGCTTTGCTATCAGTGCTTCTGAAAACTTGGGCCCTGGAGAGCATGCTTGGGTTACAATGGGCTTTGGATTCTCTGCACTTTGCCTTCCTACATGGTGGGCTGCTGCTAAGCTAGGGAGGGAGTCAGTCCCCATCAAGGATCTGGTGAACAAGGATATAACTTCCCTGCTGTTGAAACAAAAGTACTCCAGCCCCCAAGGGGTGGGGGGCCTGCAGGCCTTTTGGGTGATGAGGTTGTCCAGGAGGATCAGGGGATGAGCAAGGTTAAGAGGATAGACAATCACCTGCTACCTACCCTTCACTTCCCAGGCCGGGGCCAGCAGTACCCGTCGTGTCTCTGAGCATGGCAGGAACTGTGCTTTCTCCTGGGTGCTCTGCCCACCCCACTGCTTCAGTGCACCCCCTACTCCCACTCTAAGAGAACAAGGTTCTTCTCTCCTTTCTCAGGCAGTGACCCCTGGGATCTCCCACTGTCCCTAAGTCTCTATGTCTTCTGTCTCTGTCAGTAGGCCATACAGCTCTGCTGCTTTTGTCACATGTGTCTCCCCGAGGACCCTCAGGCATTCCACTCCATTCCCATCCTGTGCATGAGGACACTCGGGCTTCCTGGGTCCCGGGGGAGAGCTGATCCTCTCCTGGTGGTGTAGCTGGCAGGGCTCCTGACAGTGGGCGGTGAGAGGTGGGGATTCTGCGCAACCATCTCAGAGACTTCTGTTCAGCTCCATGGGAAGCCTGTGGGCTTTCCTCTATTGTCCTCCTTGAGTTGACTACAGCCTTCATTTCTTTCCCATCCTCTTCACATTATGTAAGCATTGGACAGACTGTCCATGGCAACCTATTTGAGTAGATATACTAGGTGTATTCCCTATGCACAGTGTAATTTTGGTGCCTTGCCAGTGTCCACTAGTTAGGCCTCTACTCTTTTCCTATCCACACCTTCCAATAGCTATTTTAAAATAATCAGTCACATTAAATAGCTTAAGCTCCCTGGCCTCCTGAACTGCACTCCCTTCTTGGCATGGCTTCCCCCTCAAACAATCCCAGCAGTTATAACCACGTCACTTAACCACTCTGTCTTACTGTCTCCACCTGCCAATAGGGATAATGATGCTTAATTATCTCAAAGGGGTGTATAAGGAGCTATTGGCAGATGCTGGTGAATGTGAGATGTGCAGCGAGCTGCCCCACCTGCCTCCTGGCATGAACCCTGTTCTCTGGCCATGCATCCTGCTCTGGTAGTGTTGAGGGGTGGCCAGGAAGGGCAGAGCAGGCTCCTAAAGCCATTCAGGGGCACAGCTCCTCCCTGTGTGCCTTCCACATCAGTTAGTGAACCAGGCCTCTGAATCTCACTTCAAAGGCATCAGGAGAGGGGAAGAAGAAGAGGGCAGCCAAGGGTGCACACCTGAGAAAAGGGAAGAGGGCACTTCAATGCAGGCCCTCCTATTCCAAATTCCAGGCTGCCTCTTCCCCGTGGGGGGAGGAGGGAGGTGACAGGAAAGAAGGAAAGATAAGTGGGGAAATGGTGCCTGTATACAGAGGGCAGATGGCATCTTTTCTCTCCCAGAGGGGGATAAACATCAATTGGTTTCTGTTTTGCTTTCGCAGAGCATAGGCCCCAGAGTCTTGGCCAAGCATCCCACCTCATCGGTGCTGTCATCACACCAGACTGTCCAAGTCCCCTTGAGCTTTGGGACATAAAAAGAAAAACCACATGGGTCTACAGCATTTTTGATGTTTGGGAACATTTGTTGAGACATAAGATTATTAAGGTGTATATCAAGTGAAGTGGGGAAAGTGCTTTCTTTTTCAGATAAAGCATTAGCAAGCACAGTTCACAGACTGGGAATAAGTTAAGAAGACTGATGGTACCATGTTAGGTGTACACGGGGAAAATCTCACCAACTGTGGCAGGAGTAAACATTGACAAAAGGTTTTAGGATGTGAATTTTTTTTACCAGTGTTTAAATGTGCCATTCATAGCAACATCATGAGAGGCAGGCCTGCCTCCAGATTTGATACCCTGAGAAGGACACCACCACTAAAGTGATGTATAATGCATAACTTGGGTCTAATCATGAAGGGAGCTCATACAAACCCCAAATGAGGAAGCTTCTATTAAAAAACTTGAGATGATGAATGGAAATCTATCCTGTGCTAATGAATAGGAAGAATTATTGTCAAAATGGCCATCCTGTCAAAAGCAATCTATAGATTCAATATAATCCCCATCAAAATACCAATGTCATTTTTCAATGAACCAGAAAAAATAATCCTAAAATTCATATGGAATTACAAAGACCCCAAATAGCCAAAGCAATCCTGAGAAAGAAGAACAAAGCTAGGGGTATCATGCTCCCTGACTACAAAGCTACAGTAATCAAAGCAGTATGGTATTGGCACAAGAACAGACCCATACATCAATGGAACAGAATAGAGCCCAGATATAAACCCAGATATAAACCCTTACATATTTGTCAACTAATATATGATGAAGGAGCCATAAATATACAATGGTGAATTCAATAATGGTTGTTGGGAAAAGTGGACAGCTACATGCAAGAGAATGAAACTGGATTAGTCTAACTCCATACACAAAAGTAAATTCGAAATGAATCAAAGACCTAAATGTAATACATGAAACCATAAACCTCTTAGGAGAAAACATAGGCAATCTCTTGAAAATAAGCATGAACAATTTTTTTTCGTGGACACATCTCACCAGGCAAGGGGAACAAAATAAAAAATGAAAGTGGACTACATCAAACTAAAAGCCTGTACAGCTAAGGACACCATCAACAAAACAAAAAAGCAACTTACAGTAGGAGAGAATATATTTGTAAATCATTTATCCAATAAGGGGTTAACATCCAAAATACAAAAGAACTCATGTGCTTCAACACCAAAAACACAAATAACTCAATTAAAAAAGAGACAGAGGAAATAAATAGACATTTTTCCAAAGAAGACATACAGGTGGTCAACAAGGAAATGAAAAGATGCCCCTACATCACTAATCATCAGGGAAATGCATATCAAAACCACAGTGATATATCACCTCATACCAGTCAGAATGGCCACCATCCAAAAGACAGAAATAACAAGTGCTGGCAAGGATGTGGGGAAAAGGGAACCCTCATACAGTGCTGACGGGAAGGTCAATTAGTGCAGCCACTGTGGAAAGTTCCTCAAAAAACTAACAATAAAAATGCCATATGATCCAGTACTTCCAATCATAGTAGTTTACTGGAAGAAAACAAAATCTCTAATTCAAAAAGATATATGCACCCCTATGTTTGTTTATTGCTCCATTATGTACAATAGCCAAGATATGGAAGCAACCTAAGTGTCCATCAGCAGATGAATGGATAAAGAAGAGGTGGTATGTAGACACAATGGAATATTATTCAGCCATAAAAAAGAAATCCTGCCATTTGTCACAACATGAATAGACCTAGAGGGTATTATGCTAAGTGAAAGAAGCCAGGCAGACAAACAAATACCATATGATATCACTTATATGTGGGATCTGAAAACAAAACAAAACAAAGTGAACCAAAGTCTCATAGACACTGAGAAGTGACTGGTGGTTATCACAAGGGAGGGGCTGGATTGGTTGGGTGAAATAGGAGAAGAGGATAAAGAGGCACAAAATGTCAATCAGTATAAATTAATCATGGGGATGAAAGTACAGCAGATACTGTTGACAGGTAATAACTACACTAGTGGGGGTGAGGATTTAATAATGTATATAACTGTTGAGTCATTATATTGTATACTTGAATCCAATATAATATTGTATATCAACAACACATTAATAAAATATAAGGACGGTGTTCCTTAAAAATGTCAATATCATAAAAAG
Source organism: Manis javanica (assembly GCF_040802235.1). Lineage (NCBI taxonomy): Eukaryota > Metazoa > Chordata > Mammalia > Pholidota > Manidae > Manis > Manis javanica. The sequence continues at coordinate 167,465,237 of NC_133158.1, read as the reverse complement.
CAAAGAAAGGCTGTGAAAATGTTCCATATTAAAAGAGGCTAAATTGACATAACAAAAAAAAAAAAACAAAAACCAGTATCAGATTCTAGACAGGGTCCTATACTAGAAGAATAAGGTCCTAAAAGGTACATTTGGGGGTCAAGTAACAAAATTTGACTATACACCATAAATTAAATAGAAGTATTTTATCCACATTAAATTCTAAATTTAATAATTACACTATAGTTATGTAAAAGGATATCCCTCCTCTTAGGAAATATGGAAAGGCACACTGAGGTATGGGGGGATAAAGTGCCATAATGTATGTAACATATTTTCTAAAAGTTTAAAAGAAAAAACCATCTTCTTGGGGGTTGCAGGCAGGCAAATAATATATAAAGAAATGGGGGTAAAATGACAACAGCAGGTAAAGAATCTGTACAAAGTTTGTATGGGCATTGTTTGTATTATTCTTGGAATTGTATTTAAATTTGAAATTATTTAAAAAGTTTAAACTGTGCAAATTCTTTAACCTAGCAATTTCTCTTCTTGAGTTTTATTTTTATTTATTTATTTATTTATTTATTTTTTTGAGAGGGCATCTCTCATATTTATTGATCAAATGGTTCTTCACAACAACAAAATTCTGTATAGGGGACTCAATGCACAGTCATTAATCAACCCCAAGCCTAATTCTCGTCAGTCTCCAATCTTCTGAAGCATAACGAACAAGTTCTTACATGGTGAACAAGTTCTTACATAGTGAATAAGTTCTTACATGGTGAACAGTGCAAGGGCAGTCATCACAGAAACTTTCAGTTTTGATCACACATCATGAAATATAAACAAGTCAGATATGATTATTCGTTTGATTTTTATACTTGATTTATATGTGAATCCCACATTTCTCCCTTATTATTATTATTTTTTTAAATAAAATGCTGAAGTGGTAGGTAGATGCAAGATAAAGGTAGAAAACATAATTTAGTGCTGTAAGAGGGCAAATGTAGATAATCAGGTCTGTGCCTATAGACTAAGTATTAATCCAAGCTAGTCAAGGACAACAAAACCTCCACAGATGCAGATTTCTCTCAAAACAGGGGGGGTGAGGTTCTAAGCCTCACCTCTGTTGGTCCCCAATTTCTCACCTGATGGCCCCCCTGCGACTGTGCCTGTCTTAGGTTGTTCCTCCCTTGAGGAATCTTACCCGTCTCTGGCTTTCTTGAGTTTTATTTTACAGAAATATCTATACAAGTGTGCAGAGACAACTATGTGAGAATATTCACTGAAGCACTGTTTGACATAATATAACATCAGAAGCTGCATAGGTGGCCATCCAATCAGAGCTTGTTAAATAGTTCGCACAGTTCATTCATACATAGGATGCCTGAGAAAGAGCCTGAGAATCTACAGAGGCAGAAGCAAAAGGTTTCCAGAGGCATGAAGTAAGATACTAAGAGGGAAAACGTCATTTTCATGACACATTGATAAGTCAATGAACACAAGGATATGTAAAATATGAGACCAGTTTTGAGACCATAAAAGATATATCTACATATACCTATATTAAATACACACACACATACACAAACAAACAATAAAGTTGAAAAGGAAACAAACCAAATTATTGACAGTGACTTCTGGGAATTGGGAAGAAGGGGTCTGTTTCGCTTTTTACTTTGAATATACTTCTATTTATTGATGTTTTTAAGCATTGCTTTTATGAATAAAACCATAATAACATTAAAAAAATACAACATTCTGGAGATTTCTTTGGGTTCCTTTCTTCAGAGGGGCTGACTTTCCATGTTTGGCCAATAAGCCCCCTTCTCCCTGCCTGCTCTGGGATCAGTCTTTCTCCAGGTGTTGGGGGACTAAGTGGGGGACAATGATGACCCAAAGCCTGGTGAATGGGGCTGGGGGGACAGCTGCTAAGAGCCACAGAGAAAGGGTCAAGCCCAGGGTTGGAAGAGCAGAAACTGAGGGGTCTCTTCCTCCCACTGTGGGGAACCCAGCTCCCTGCGATAGCCATTTTGCTCCCTGGATACAGGATTCCTGCCGCATTCTACACTGAGCAATCTCCTATTTTGTATCTTTGATCACCAGAGATGTGTTTGTTACTCATTCACTAATATCTTAATTCACTCTAGAAACAGGTCCTGAATAGCACATGAAAGCTCAGGGACACTGTGATGAAAGAAGAAGCCAGGCCAGCTGCTGGGAGAGAAGAATGCAGGGCGGGGTAAGACCATGAGGAGTGTGGCAGTCTGGAGGAGGGAACTAACATAAAACCACATACAGGTTTTAAAAGCAGGGCTGAGAGCACAGCAGAGGCTGAGCTGTGCACTGAGCTGTTTGCAGTTGATCTCTCATTCTTTCAGCCTTAGACTCCATTGGCCTGCCTAAGCCTGCACTAAAGAACCCTCACTTGGGGTGTGCTGGGACTCCACAGCTTGATTCAGACTATAGCCAGTGCTACCTGCATCTTATCTGTCCTTTCAGCATTGACTGACCTGTTTCCCAATGTACTTTAGGATTTACACTACGTTTTCCACATTTCTAGATCTAACTTTCCCCAAACAGTAGGATTAGACCACTGGTCTTTGCCTCCCTGTCTGTCCTGCTTGGATTGACAGGAACCCCGGAATGGCTTTATCATATAGCTGTCGCAAAGACACTGGGCTCTTCACAGGGGGAAGAAGAGACCCTTCAGTTTCTTCAGAATATTCTATGTGAGAATATCCACTGAATATTCCAGCCCTGGACGTGAGCCTCTTCCTGTAGCTCATAGTGGCTGTAATCACCAGCCCCACTCAGTATACTTGGGGCCTTCCTAATTTTGCCAATAGCCTTGAAACTCTGCCTAAAACTGTGGGGCCTCTGTTCCAGAGTTTTCTGGAATTGTGAAGTCATGGCAGCACCTCCTTCCAAAGTCCAAAGACTCCCTCTTTTCAGAGAGTTCAGAACTCAGAACCCATTTTGTCTGGGACTAGTGAACTGAGTCCCACCAAAACAATTCCCATTTCCACTACATTCATGGTCTCTCAAGGCCTAGTAATCCGTATTCACTACTTTGTAGAAGCCCGAAAGTTTCAGGAGATAATCAACCACAAATCAAAGGGAGCCCTGGAAAATTGCCAAGATCTGTGGCCTCTGCACATTGTATGCTGCCTCATCTGGCCTTGTTGGGAAACCTCCTGGAGGTTCTATATCCTATAGGAACATTTCAGTATCTCCCAAGGCCTCTAAGACTCACATTTCCAGGTACTTCAGGGCTGTGTTTTATTGGAGGAGCTTGTCCACTCCTCCAATCTTCAGCTGTCCCCTTCCCTCAAGTAAATCAGACTGTTTACATCAAAGGTGTACACAGGATGGATAGTGATGGAATAAGAAGAGGTCTGAAAAGGCCATAGTCTGAAACAGGGATTGGCAACCTGGGAATAGATGAGACCCTTAAGAGTTTTTGGCCAAAGGTCATTTCAAAACCTCCCACACAAAAATCAAGTAAAATGTAATCTTCAGAAAGTTATTAGGTTGACTTCCCAAGCAGAACAAAGAAACATTTGACTGGGTTATGGAACTACCTTCCAAAATATCTCCTTGTCAAAAACAAGTGCTGACACAGTGGCTGGAATTAGAAAACATCATTTGCAGCCATATTATAAAGACTAACTCAGACAAGAATCATCAATGGAGGCTAAAACTAAGAGAGAAATTTTGATGAAGAGCAGGATATTTGTGGTCTGTTTTCCCACAGACCACTTATCAGTTATGAGAGAAAAAAAAGAAATATATACTGTGAATATACATTGGAGGAGTTGGACAAAATCTTGACCAGGTGATCAAAATTAATAACACCAATGAGGGTGAGATGGACATCATATTCTTGGGATATGATACCCTAGGAAGGATACAACACCACTTACTTGGTCAAGAATATAGAAACTGAATGTAATTATGAAGCATACCAGAAAAACCCAAAAGGAAGAATGTGCTATTAATGAAAAGAATGACTATATTCTTAAAAACTATTAATATGATAAAAGGCAAAGAAAGATAGTGGAAATGTCCCAGATTGAAGGAGACTTATGAAACATGACAGCTAACTCCAACCAAGACCTGATTCCAGATTGCAGGTCCTAGAAGGCATTCACTTCTCGTAGAGATTGGTTTTGATAAAATAAAAAATCATAAGCACTTATTTCAAATTTTATTGAAATAAAACGTTAAAATATCCCTTCTTGAACATCAGTCTTAGCCATATTTTTTTGGACCAGTCTCCTCTGGGAAGGGCAACAAAAGCTAAAATAAACAATGGTATTACAAGTATTACATCAAACTAAAGAGCTTTGCACAGTGAAGGTAACTCAACAAAATGAAAATGCAATCTACTGAGTGGGAGAAGATATTTGCAAACCATACATCCTATAAAGAGTTAATACAGAAAATGTATAAGGAAGTACACAATTTAATATAAAAACCATCGCTAATTAAAAAATGGGCAGAAGACTTGAATTGACATTTTTTCAAGGAAGACCTACAGATGGCCAATAGCCATAGGAAAAGGCACTAAACATCACTAATTATCAGGAAAATGCCAATTGAACCCATAATGAAATATCACCTCATACCAGTCACATTGGCTGTTATCAAAAATATAAGAAATAACAAGTGTTGGTGAGGAGGTGGAGAAAAGAGAATACTTGTATACTGTTGTTTGAAATATAAATTGGTGCAGCCCCTTTAGAAAACAGTATCAAAGTTCCTCAAAAATTATAAATAGAACTACTGCATGATTTAGTAATTCCACTTCTGGATACTGATTCAAAGAAAATGAAAACACAAGTTTGAAGAGATATATGCACCCCTATGTTTATTACAGCATTATTTACAATAGCCAAGATATGGAAGCAACCGAAGGGTCCACCAGTAGATGAGTGGATAGAGAAATTGTGGCATATCTGCAACAGAATATTACTCAGCCATAAAAAAGAACAAAATCTTGCCATTTGTGGCAACATGGATGTCAGACAGAGAAAGATAAATACCACATGATTTCACTTATATGTGGAATCTAAAAAGTAAAATGAATGAAAAGACAGAAAAAGACCAGAGAGGGAAGGGGTTGGGGATGGGCAAAATAGGGGAAGTGGTTGAAGAGGTACAAATAGGTGAGGGGGATTAAGAGGTACAAATTTCCAATTGCAAAATAAATAAATCATGGAGATGTAATGCATGGCACAGGAAATATGGTGAATAATATTGTAATTAGTTTGTAGGATGGCAGATGGTAACTATACCTATTATGGGGATCATTTTGTAAGGTATAAAAATATTGAATTACTATGATGCACACCTGAAACTAATAGGATATTGTGTATCAATTATACTTTAATTAAAAAAAGACTTCAGAAAGATGTAAGAACCATCTCATAGACTGTCTCAAGCATCTGAGAAAAATGCTTCTAAGATATATATACATATATATATATATTTGCTCCCAACTAATCAGGTATCTAAAGGAGTTCTTTGACAAACAGTGGCTTTTTCTTTTGAAGTAGTTCTTATAGAGAAGCTAGTGAGGAGTCCTAGGACATTTCTATCATGTCTTCACCTACAGACAGTAAACAAAATATAATGTGGACAATATCCTAGTTTGAAAGCTCCTAAAATGTAATATATCCCTGTAATCTGCTTTAAAGACCAATATTGAGCATGGTCTGTAGAGTCTCTTCTAGGCCTGAAAAAAGGATGATTGGGGACAGAAATATTGCGCATATAAAATGACCTATTGTCATCCAATTTGATGGCCTGTATTTTTTTTTTGGTATCATTAATGTACAATTACATGAGCAACATTATGGTTACTAGTCTCTCCCCATTGTTAAGTCCCCACCACATACCCCATTACAGTCGCTGTCCATCAGCATAGTAAGATGCTGTAGAATCACTACTTGTCTTCTCTATGCTGCACAGTCCTCCTCGTGCCCCCCACATACCATGTGTGCTAATTGTAATGCCCCGTTTTCCCCCTTATCCCTCCCTTCCCACCCATCCTCCCTAGTCCCTCTCCCTTTGGTAACTGTTAGTCCTTTTTGGGTTCTGTGAGTCTGCTGCTGTTTTGTACCTTCAGTTTATTCTTAGTTTTTACATTCCACAGATGAGTGAAATCATCTGATACTTCTCTTTCCCTGCCTGGCTTATTTCACTGGGCATAGTACCCTCTAGTTCCATCCATGCTGTTGCAAATGGTAGGATTTGTTTAATTCTTAAGGCTGAATAATATTCCATTGCGTATATGTACCACATCTTTTTTATCCATTCATCTACTGATGGACACTTAGGTTGCTTCCATTTCTTGGCTATTGAAAATAGTGCTGCAATAAACATAGGGGTGCATACGTCTTTTTCAAACTGGGCTAATGTATTCTTAGGGTAGATTCCTACAAGTGGAATTCCTGGGTCAAATGGTATTTCTATTTCAAGTTTTTTGAGGAACCTCCGTACTACTTTCCACAATGGTTGAACTAATTTACATTCTCACCAACAGTGTAGGAGGGTTCCCCTTTCTCCACATCCTCTCCAACATTTGTTGTTGTTTGTCTTTTGGATGGCGACCATCCTAACTGGTGTGAGGTGATATCTTATTGTGGTTTTAATTTGCATTTCTCTGATGATTAGCGATGTGGAGCATCTTTTCATGTGCCTATTGGCCATCTGAATTTCTTTGGAGAAGAGTCTGTTCAGATGATCTGCCCATTTTTTAATTGGATTATTTGCTTTTTGTTTGTTGAGGTGCATGAGCTCTTTATATATTTTGGATGTCAGTCCTTTATCGGATGTGTCATTTATGAATATATTCTCCCATACTGTAGGATGTCTTTTTGTTCTATTGATGATGTCTTTTGCTGTACAGAAGTTTTTCAGTTTGATGTAGTCTACTTGTTCATTTTTGCTTTTGTTTCCCTTGCCTGGGGAGATATGTTCATGAAAAAGTTGCTCATGTTCATGTCCAAGAGATTTTTACTTATGTTTTTTTCTCAGAGTTTTATGTTTTCATGACTTACATTTAGGTCTTTGATCCATTTCGAGTTTACTTTTGTGTATGGGGTTAGAGAATGATCCAGTTTCATTCTCTTACAAGTAGCTGTCCAGTTTTGCCAACACCAGCTGTTGAAGAGGCTGTCATTTCCCCATTGTATATCCACGGCTCCTTTATCATATATTAATTGATTGTATATGTTTGGGTTAATATCTGGGCTCTCCATTCTGTTCCACTGGTCTATGGGTCTGTTCTTATGTCAGTACCAAATTGTCTTGATTATTGTGGCTTTGTAGTAGAGCTTCAAGTTGGGGAGCATAATCCCCCCTGCTTTATTCTTCCTTCTCAGGATTGCTTTGGTTATTCGGGGTCTTTTGTGGTTCCATATGAATTTTAGAACTATTTGTTCCAGTTCATTGAAGGATGCTGTTGGTACTTTGATAGGAATTGCATTGAATCTGTAGATTGCTTTAGGCAGGATGGCCATTTTGACAATATTAATTCTTCCTAGCCAAGAGCATGGGATGAATTTCCATTTATTAGTGTCCTTATTAATTTCTCTTAAGAATGTCTTACAGTTTTCAGGGTATAAGTCTTTCACTTTCTTGGTTAGTTTTATTCCTATATATTTTATTCTTTTTGATGCAATTGTGAAATGATGGCCTGTATTTTTCAAATACCATCTTTGTAGTGGCAAAACTCTTGTTTGAAAGGAAACCTTGGTAAAACTCCCCATGTATAACTGATAAGAGAGGAGCAGCTGTAGTTAAGAAGTGTGGTGGTCTGAGTATGTCTCCACATCACTCCAGTAGTCCCCTGGCCCAATTCCTATGAAGTCTTAGACATGGAGAGGAGAGCCGTGGCCACATGGATAGAGAGGCATTCTGGAGACCCAGGTACAAGGGGTGACCCAGCATTTTTTCCTTTCTTTTGAATCACCTATACATTCTAACCTAATTGTTTTAATTTTTATCTTATTGAAAACTAAAAAATTTCCCTTTCTCATATTGTTAGGTCTACTGACAGACTGAATAATATGCCTAAATGGAGAGAATGCTTCCTGAAGGTCATTGAATGGACTGTAATTCCCTCATACAGGCATTCCTGCTATATTGTCATATATACATTTCAAAAAATTTCATGTTCTGCAAAGTTGCACAATAAAATAACAGATTCTATGGGAAAATTACACTTGGAGAAGATCATTCAAAATGTAAAATGGGAAAAATTACACTTGGAGAAGACCATTCAAAATGTAAAAAAACCCAGTCCTAATAAAAAGAACAGTGCAGTTCAATTACAGTCAGCATTTACCCCAGTGTATCAGTCAGTTGATTTTGCAGCCTAAAGCCCTGGATTTTCTGTTTCCTCTAAGGAGATGTAAGTCCTGAGGGGCATTCACATCTCACTGAGATCAGTTTCATCAAAATTAAAAATCTTATCTAGGGTATAGACTTCTTTGTTCAAAAATTAAAATATAACTCAGAGGAAAATATTTTCATAGTTTCCTCATCTCCACTCTGATCTTCACCAGGTAACAGAGTGGACAATACAGTTCTGGAAACCAGCCACTATTTGCACTAAAGAAAGGACTTTCTGTCAATGTTCAACTTTATTCTTAAGGTCTTCTTATTATGCTAATTAAAGAGAAATCTAATAGTCAGAAGCCTTGCCTCTGATTGCTTCAAGACATAAATATCTTGGGAAAATATATTGTGAGAACTGTAGGACTTCCACTCTATACTGACATCATTTCCCCACTTACCAATCATGTATTGAGTGAGTTTGCAGTGAAGAAACAGGCAGTATAACAAGCAGGCTCTATCTCCATTCCCATTTTTATAAGGCATCTCAGAGGAGGTGAGAGCAATGGACATTTATCAAGTATCCAATGGTTATCAGCTGCTCTGCTGGGCACTTTACATATTTAATATCATTCAATTTTTATAATCATAGTGTAAGGGCGATTCTTATACCCATTTAACAGATTAGAAAACTGAGGTTCATGAAGTAAATACCCTACCCAGGTTACCTAATGTGTCGGTAGCAGAGCCAGGGTTTAGATTGTGGCCTCATTACTCTCCAAATTTGTAGTCTTTACATTGAATTGGTCAGATATTATATTAGTATTCCACCACTTGCATTCTTAGCTGAATGGAACTCATTGCATTCATTGCTAATTATATTTGGCACATGATGCATTGTTGGAACAGATTTTTTCCCCAAATCATGGAAAAAAGTGTCTTACTAAGATCCAGAATAATTTATTCTATTTCATCAGCTTTTATAGTAACTTTTATTTTGTTACACTTTAATAGGACTTCAGAAATTTATTAAACTACTTTTGGCACAATATTTTTCTGTTGATCTTTACAATAATCAGGTGACATAGACCAAGTACGATACATTATTCCCATTCCACAGAAAATGGAACAGAGCCTCAGAGAGGTAAAGCACTTACCCCAAGTTAATAATTGGCAGAGCAAGGACTCGAACCAAGTTTTCAGGCTCAAAATTCAGCCTTGTCCTTATAGCTGCTGATGGGACACCCTTTAGAACTACCTACTGTGAAGTCCTGTGCCTGGAATTGTCTGCCGTGACAGTTACTGGGTTGAGTTATGCTACAGGATTTGAAATGTGTTGAAAACATTGAAAAATAAAGCAACGACAGAATGAGTTTAGAGTATCTATTATTGAAAACAATGTTTACTGGTAGGAAAATGGGTATCAAAAGCCAATACAAATAAAAAAGCAAAAAAATTGAATAATGGGTTTTAAATGATGATGTCTTGTTTCATACTTAGTAAAATACTTACTAAAATAATTTTCTAATACTGAGAACTACTGTAGAATATCAATCATTGTTTTAGGATAGTAGAGCCATAGTATGTGTAATAGGAAAAAGTAATGTAGTGGAAACATAAGCTGTCTTAAAGTGGTATAAGGGACCAGCCCCTCCCTCTGTCCAGGCCTCTGCCTGCCCTTTACGCCACCCCCACCAGGCCTGACCCGCATTCCTGCCCAGACCTTTGCCCTTCTAACTTCTCAGGGTAGACTAACTACAAAGCCATTTCACACCATTTTACTGGTGATGTTGGTTTAAAAGCATGTAACCTCACATTACGTGGCAATTTGGGGTGAAGCCTTCTTGGATTTCCTACCATTTTCTATGATCCATGGAGTGGGCAAACTTTCTTTCCAAAAGAGAAGTTTTTAAAAAATGATGGGACCAGTCAGGGCTGGATGGCCACTCCTGGCTAAGTCAGGGGCCAGAGCTCCAGGATGGGTGCCCGAAACACACACGTCTGACAGACATGAGGTAAGGAAAGGTGTGTGGACAAAGGCAGGTCCCTTGTCCCAGCTGGCTTGGAGTGTGAGCTGTGCAGCTGCAACCCAGGCACAGACTGGCTGAGGACTTTGCATTTTAATAGAACATTCACAGATGATTCATGCATAAAAGGTCAGCCTTACTCTTGTCACCGGGTCACCTCCTCTCTCCTTCCTACTCCTCAGCTCCCTGGCCACAAGAGAATTAAGGAAGGAAGACCTGACAGGTCACTTTGAAAAGACAGTTATTGCTGACCAAGGAAAATTCCCACCTCCAACAAAGGGGAGAGCTGGTCAGGGGCAGGGGTGAGCGGCTTGCAACTTACAAGCCAGATCCGTGACTTTGAACTCTTCTTCATGCTGTGTTTCCTTTTAAGCAAACACCCAGATGACATATATTCTCTAAGGGCGCAGTATTAGTAGAAGTCTACACGGATCCTTTCTTGGAGAATCTTCTTTTCCGGTTTCTTACTCTCGCTTTCTCACAGGGAAAGTGTTTACCTGAATACTTTTGTGGGAGGATAAAAATAAATTCTTCACCTCTAAAATCCTTCTTGCACATCCCGCTGCAGCCAGAGAGTCCGCAGAGTGTTGCAGAGCAGCCTTTGATCAGGCATCTCCCCTTCTCTCCCTTCCTTACTTGTCTCTTTCTCTTCCTCTCTCATATATTCCAACTCTCACTCTTCTTTCACCTGTGGCGCCGTGAACTGCGCTGGATGAGAGTTCCCTGGCTGCCTTCAGATTTCTGAATTCTGCATTCGCAGTGGAAGTGTGATACACTCAGCCTTCGTAATGTTGGTTTTGAGCTCCAGAGTCCTTTAGAAAATCACTCGTGCTTCTGTGTGTTTGGAGGGCTGGGTTGTCAGGCCCAATTTCCCTCTTTTGGATAAACACCTTGCCTTATAGAGATTAACTAGATCCACAGGCCTCTTCCGAGGAGAAGGCTCTGCCCCGTGAAGGGCTCAAAGGCAGAGCACTGGGAGGTCCCGGAGGCCCGATAAAGCTGGGTGCTCGCAAACAGTGCCTCACTCTCTGTGTCAACCTCTCCACGGCAGGACTTATGCAGAACTAGAGGGAGATTTGCAAAGACCCCAAGAATGTCAAGGCTGGTCAGGGCTTTTGAAACTTGAACAGGCCCTATGACTTAACCTCCTTGGGTTAACAGTTCTTTGAAGGTAATTCTCTGCAAAGAGGCGCTGACACTGCAGGGAATTCAACAAATGAAGATTATGAAGTGTTTTTTTTTTAACCTTTTCTTAATTCTCCGGTGGTTATGTTCCACTGAATTGTGGGTAAATTCCTAATGGGCATCCAACACCCTCCCTGTTGTGTCCCCCCCTTCGGCCTTGAGACTCTCACCGGCCGCTCACGGCACACCTGCTGGTCTCTTCGGCCTTGTCTGAGTTTGCTGGGGCTGCCATGACACAGTACCACCAGCCAGGCAGCCTAACACAACAGCAACTTATTGTCACAATTCTGGAGGCTGGAAGTCTAAATTCAAGGTGTTCGCTGGACTATTCTCCCACTGAAACCTACAGGGGAGAATCCTTCCTTGCTTTTTGTAGTTTCTGGTGACTTCTGGTAATTCTTGAGTTTCCTTGGCTTGTAGGGGCATCAATCCAATCTCTGCCTCTGTCATCCTTGGCCACCTTCTCTCTGCGTGCCTCTCTCCGAATGTCCCTCTTCTTATAAGGATACTAGTGATTGACGTTTGGGTCTACCCTCATCCAACATGAGCTCATCTCAGCTTGTTTACATCTACAAATGCCTTATTTCCAAATAAGGCCACATTCACAGGCATGGGGTTCAGGGCTTCGGCATATCTTCTTTGGGGGAACAATTCAACTCTTAACAGAGTCCCTCCCAGGCTAATATGCCACAATTTTACTGGCCTGCATATCTGCTTCCCAAGGCCAGCCAAACAGCCTGTTCACTACCCACTGAACACACCAGAAACTCGCTGACCTCTTCTGATCAGACTGTCACCTCTTCCTGGAAAGCCCTCAGGCTCTGAGCCCTCCTCGTCCTCCACCTACCCCTCCATCCATCTATTCATCCTATAAACAGTCATGGACTATCTTTATGAGCCCAGATTTACTGCTTAGTTCCTATTTAACTCATCTGGGAATCTACTCAACCCCTCTCTTACCTCAGCCAAAAGCGATCTCACTTTTCTCTAAGTTTATGGTTCCAAACTTTTATTTATTAAGCACCCAATTAGGAAAGTGAGGCTATGTCTTAGTGAGTGATTTACAGACACCACTGTCAATAAACATACTACATATAATTTCCTCCTCTAGTAGAGGTCCTTGCCTCTTGGCAGAAATCAATGATCCTTGATTGATTGGTCCATTGGCTTCTTAACTGACTCGTTGGGACTTCCCTTGAGAAGGTGAAATCTGACTTGCCGCCTTCTGCCAGGAGTGCTTCAAATGTGGGGCCCTCCCAAGTCAGTCTTCATTTCTTCACAGAAATCCCCAGCCCAGTCCCTGAAGACTCGCACCTGGAGTCTTGTTTCCAGTTCTTTCTCTCTTCCCGTGCCCCCAGAGTTCTCAGGGTAGACCAAAGCTTCTTGAGCCTACTTGGGCTGCTTACCCAGTCCTAGGCCTTAAGGATGACTCATCCTTACTTGCCATTTCTTCCAACATCGCTTTGTTTTTTCCTACAGGAGAGCTGCTTCTCCCACTCTGTGCTTGAGCACAAGCTCAGCCAGCACCCTCTTCTCTCCCAGACTCCATCCTCACCGGGAAGTGGGTCTGTGTCCAGCCCTGGGATGGCTCCCATGAGGCACTGGTCACACCCTTGCCCTGATTCTCTCCTGCCCACCTTGGATTTCAGCTCAGATATTCCTTCTTCAGGGTCCTGTGATACATGCTTCTCCATAGCTAACAATTGTAATTACATAGTTAACTGCATACTTGTTGTTTAAAGCCCATTTTTTTTTCTAGGAAGGAAATGCAAGGAGCTCAGGAACCATCTGTTTTGTTAACTGCTGTGCCATGCACATATTAGGTGCTTAATAAAAATACGTGTTGGCTGGGAGAGCAGCCAGTAGAGGGCTGCCGCTCCTACATGATGACAGGCATGGTAACAGGCACAGAGGGAGGAGGGCTTTGCCCCCCATTCCCCACACGTGTGCTGAGAGCAGAGAGATGTGCTCGCGGAGAAACCTGACCCGCACCTTGCTTGTCCCTAGGGTACAAGCTGGCTCAGGCTGTGAAATCCCATCTTGATCTCACTCATGCTAATAATACACTGGCCTTACTAATAATAATAATGCTGAGTCTTTTTCAAAGGGGCATTTCCTTCAGGACCTGATATCCCTGACTGAGCAGCTGGTGGTAAAATGACCCAGGGAGAGACGTCAGAGGAAGGAGGAGGCCGAGCTGCCCGAAGGAGCGCTCTCTGAGCAGCAGGGCACGGGGTGGAGTGGCATTTGAATCGTCCCTTCCTCAGCTTGATCAGTGCTGCAGAAGACTTTCCAGGGGACCGGGACTCAGGTTTATTCCGGCTGCAATTAAAAGGTGTCCCCCTCTTCTCCTGGTCTTCATTCCTCTCCACTTTGGCATCCACCCAGGAGACAGACTGGGACTCAAGCTCAGTGATTGAAAGAGGAGTGAGAAATCCTGATTTAAAAACAGTCTCACGAGGGGAGGCGTGGATCAGACAGGGAGAAGGGTTATGATTTAAATGTAAAAACTACCAGGAACTGTGGGGAGGAGTAAAGCTCCACCCAGGGTCACTGGACAAAAAGCCAGCACACCACCTCCCTCTCTCTACGGGGAGAAGGTCCCCGGCCAGAGCCAAAACCCTGCAGGCAGAGGATCAACCTACTTCTTAAAATGAAACTGCCAAGTGCAGACCGAGGCGGCTTTGTCCTGAAGACTTGCAGGAAGGATTATCTTTGAGATGTGTCCTGCTCTCTTCACATTTTTTAAGTATTAACTACATTATGAGAAAAAAACACCTGAAACAGAGCAGTGTGGCAGTGGAACTCACTTCTCGGTGGTAACGACACGAAAGGCAACTCGGGAAGTTTTTGTCTGTGTGTGTCTGTGTCTGGTGGTCCTGGGTGCACTTATGTGTATTTCTCTGTGCGTCTGACTATCCTTTGTGTATCTGTGCATGCATATCGCACTGTATGCGTGTGTGTGCTGCTGATGGGAGCCACTCATCACAGGCTTAGGGGAGAGCTGAGAGAGAATTCCTGTCCTGGCCACAGAGCCCGCTAATCATTCAGTACCCAGGAGGGCTGGGAGGAGGAAGAGGTGGCCTGAACAGGGAGATGCCTGTGCTCCCAGCTCTGCCTTCAGTCCCCTGCTGTTTTGGGAACAGTGATGCAGGTCTGCCCTCCACTGGGTGTGTCAAAATAAAGGGGAGTCTCAGACTAAAGTTTGCAGTGCCCACTTCTGTGCAGGTTGGGCTCAAAGTGAGGCATAAGGAAGAGGAAGGGACCCTAAGGCTGAGGTTTTGACAGCCTTGATCTTTTCTCTGTGGATCCCCTCTTTGAAAGACTCCCAAGCAATTCCCTGGAGAGAAAAGAACTCTCCATCCCAGAGGTGAGTGACCCTTGCAGGTGCCCTGAAGCACTGTCTTTTCTTAAGTACTTACTTACTTACAAAAGATGAAAACCAGACAAATGCAATGCTAGAAGTGCCCTCTGCATTCTGCCTGATTACAGGGTGGCCAGCTCGCCGATAACCATGACAATGAACATGACAGAGCTGGGGATTTGTATGTTTTTAATGATGTGGCATAGAAGATACTCAAGACTGAGGGTGATCATAGCTCTGTCCCAACTCCTGAACACCAATCTCAGGATCTCCAAGGTGAATGTAATCATCATTTGCTTTTTATTTTTCCTCAAAAGATGCTAATTGATGAGGATGGAGTTCACATTAAGGGAAACGGGCTATTGAGGGACCAAAGTGGCCGGATCAGGATGAGGGTCTGAAGAACTGGAGACAAATGCTGCTGTGGGTGGGGATCCCTACTGGCACCATGCCTTAGCTGGGCCAGTGGCACAGGGGCTCCAGGTGTGCCGACATGACGCCCGAGGGTGGCCCCAGGCCCGTCAGACTCCTCTGGGCTTGGGGAGCGAGGAGGAGCTCTAGGGTAACTGAAAATGCACTTCTTGTGCCAGTCTGACAGGATGGGGACTCCGTGTCTGATTGACTTTGCTTTCGAATAACAGCTGACATTTCTTGTAAGTGTAAATCTGTGCTCCCTACAATAGCTTCAGTGCAGTGGTTTTCCTAGTGTGGCGCAGGACTCACAGTCTCTGCACTGTCTGGGCACTCATGTGGATGCGCCTTCCAGGCCCTGCCTCAGACCTACACGGCAGACACTCTAGCAGGGGGGCCTGGAAAGCTGGGCTTTGACAAGCCCCCCAGGCGCACGGTGAGGTGTGAGAACCACTGTCAGTGGACATGATATTCTTGGATACCTCTTCTCCTGCTCTCTCCTGTGAGGTTTCTTCAATATTCTCCCAGGGTGATCCAGTCACAAGGGCCCTTGACTTTCCTCTGTGAATGTCACCTTTTCCTGGGCTTCTGGAGGCTTTCTGCATTACTGTTTTCTGTTTGGGGGTGACTAGGGTAATAGGGAACGGGATGAGATCTTTTCCCCCAGCTCGCCTTGTAAATGTGCATCCGAGTGTGCCTCGCCGTGGGCATACGGAGCCTGAGAGCCTGAGAGACCCCAGGGCAGCACCCTCCATGATCACAGATGCTGTGAGCAGGGTGGGACTTGTGCGGGGTTTGTTTCCAGCTTATCACATGGGGTCGTATGAATCTTACAAATTCTCACAAACCTCATTTTGTGAATGAGGAGACCTAAGGCCAAATTTACAGAGTGTAGTTTGCATCCAAGTCCTGCATTCGTCCCACATCAAAGAGAGTTCTAAAAAGGAAGTTTTTGTCCCTTTCCCAGCCCACATGGCTGAAGACAGGACTGTAATGGGCAGCATAATATCAAGGAATAAAGGTCAAATTTTATTGTAAAAGGAAAAGCCCTAAAGATTTCAGCATGGAATCGATCATGGCTAAAAAGGCTGGGCTCTCCCGGAAACACAGTGAGGATGGAGGCTGCAACGAGACAATAATTCACGGGAATAATGGGGGAGGATGAGACGAGGGCCCTGCCTCCACTGTGACCTGGGAGGACGGAAATTCATCACAGGCCATAAGGGCCTCTGTAGAGCCCACAAGGGACAGGCCTGGTTCCCCAGCAGGTTCAGGATGGGCCATGGGGCCAGGTGCCTGCAGAGATCACCCTCAGGAACAGGCTGCCTCCTGTCTCATGGGGAGTATGGCCCTCCACACCCAGGGCCCAGAACAGTGCAGGAAATGAGCCTGACATGGTTGCGGCCGATTCCAGAGGAACAGCTGCCTCTCCCTGAGCTTGCCCAGGCAATCAGGGTGGGAAATGGGCAGCAACAGGAAGCACAGGGCATCCGAGAGGGCTGGCAGGGGGACAGCCATCAGGTAAGGACAAGGGCACAGCTGGCAGGTCACCTGAGAAGAGGTGGCTGCCTCCTGCCAGGAAGAACAGATGCCCAAGGAATTGTTCTCTTTGAGGCTCACAGAGGGGGACAGCATGGCAGAGAACATCCACAGATGTGAGATGAGGGAAAGCACGGAGGCGGAGGCACTTGGCAGGCTGGGGAGGAAGGGAATCTCAGAAGCTGCAGAAACACAGGGTGTGGGAGGAGCCAGCAGCCTGAGACAAGAGGAAGAGCAGCTAGAAGAGCAGAGGGGAAGGGGCTGAGGGAGATCAGACGCTCCTTGAAGGCTGAGTGCAGTTCACGATGAAACAAGGAGGTCTGCAGGGAGCCCTGCTGACGGAAGGCACGGGGCAAGGCTGGAGACTTCTTAGAGAGCAGCCCGGGGCTTTGAAGGATGGCAATGCTGACACTACTTTAGCAAAAGGAACCTGGCAGAATACTAAGAAGGGAGGATTTTTCTCACAAAGGGACTGGATGGGGTCTCTTCCTGCTGATAAGAAGGGAACACAAGCAGTGCTAGAGTACAGCTTTTTTACTTACCCAGCAGAAAGCTGCCATGCAGAGGAGATCTATGGGATCCTGTTGGGGCTCTGTCCACCCGTATGAGCTAAGAAAGGGTGAAGATCAGGTTTGTGAATGGGTATGTGAGCCCCATTGCAAAGAGCTAATCAAATTTATGGCACTTTTCCTGGTCTGTGTGCCTTTTTTTTTTCTTTTCTCTTGGGTAATTGGAGACAGGACCAGTAATAACCAGAATGTGACCTGTGACGTCAAACACTGAGAACTTGCCTGTCATACGAGCATGGTGCTATGGATGGGATGCTCATGCCCTCCCAACAGTGATACACTGAAGTCCTAAGCCCCATTGTGATGGTGTTTGGAGGCAGGGCCTTTGAGAGATTATGTTTAGACAAGGTCAGGAAGGTAGAACCCCCATGACAGAAAATTAGTGTCCTTACAGGAAGAGGAAGAGAGACCAAAACGCTCTCTCTCATTCTCCACCACGTGAACACAGAGAGAAAATGGCCATCTAGCAGCCAGGAGGAGGGCCCTCACCGGGAACTAAGTCTGCCAGCACTTTGATCTTGGATTTCTCAGCTTCCCGAACCATGAGAAATAAGTGTCTGTTGTTTAAGCCCCCCAGTCTATAGTATTTTATTATTGCTGCCTGAGTAAACTAAGACACATGGGAGTATTAATTTGAACATCCATAACAGTATTCAGAAATACACCTGCCAAGAGAAAGTTGTATAAATTGCACAGGCATTAGCGCCCAGCTCATTTATCTGTCCCTCTTAAAAGATGGGGATGTTAGGAGCAGTTGAGAACTCCTCGCTAGTTTGGTGGGTTTATTCCAATCATAAGAAAGCACAAAGGAATACTTTCTATCTGTTCATTATTCCAGGAGCCAGGTAGAAGGAAATCCTCCTAGGGCTAGAAATAACAATTTAAAACAGAGAAGGAGACCTAGGGAAAAGCACTGTGGAGAATTAAGACAGAATGAGAAATGAGGGCTGAGGGCCCAGTAGGAAAAACTAGAGAACTTTAATAGCTAATAATGAGGTCTTCACTTATGAGGCAAAACAAGATGTATTAGAAGATGATGATGTTATAAAGATCTTGAAAGACTTACAAGAAATAGGAGAATTAAAATGGAGTAGCAAGGTCTTAAGGACTGTTTTATGGAACTGCTGATTAAGAGTAATAAGCTGAAGTTTCTTCTTCTGGTATGCTTCTAACAAATGGGCTCTCCAGCAAATAACAGCCAAGTACAAGAGAAAAGAAAAGAAAAGAAATGAAGAGAAGGAAAACAAAGGGTAGATTACCTGAGGTTCCGGAAACTGAATAGCACAGGTGAGTTTCACCTTCTGCAACTCTGCCCCAAGGGCACACACAGGCACCAGCGTTGGCTCACACTGAAACTCCAGTTGAAGAAACTGCCTCCTTTCTGGCCGGAGGAGAGGGACGGAGTCCAGGATAACCAGGGCTGCTGAAGAGTTGGGGGAGAATCCCTAGAAACAAGAGAGCCAGGGAAAGGGAATCCCAAATTCTGGGACTAAGATTTTTCCCAGTTCTCTGGCTGATCCTTGAACTATGCATATCTGAGACAAACTGAAAACCCTAGGAACAGACCTCTTTGCTGCTGTCCACTG
This sequence comes from Manis javanica, assembly GCF_040802235.1. Taxonomy (NCBI): domain Eukaryota; kingdom Metazoa; phylum Chordata; class Mammalia; order Pholidota; family Manidae; genus Manis; species Manis javanica. The sequence continues at coordinate 167,446,231 of NC_133158.1, read as the reverse complement.
CAGACATGATAGGCTTTGCAGGTTGAGGCTGACTGAGTTACCTTCCTATTAAATCAAAAGTATCAGTTGACACACTTTGAATCACCATAACAGATTCTAATGTCTCTACATCATAACATGCATAATGTACACAATCCAAAATTACTGGACTTAAAGAATTAGGGAAACATGACCTATTTTCATGAGGGAAAAAGATGCCAACTCCAGGACGACCAAAACTTTAAAGCAGCTAACTATAGCTATGCTCCATGAGGTAAAAAAAAAAAAAAAAAAATACAATTATGATAAATAAAAAGCTAAGACATCTCAGCTGAGAATTAGAAAGTATAAAAGACTAATAGAAAATTGAGAGATAAAAAAATACAGTATCAGAAAAAGTCACTAGAGGGACTTTTTTTTTAGCAGAATGGAGATGAAGGCAAATGAAAGAATCAATGAACTTAAAGATGAATCTGGAGAAGACAGAGAAAAAGTTGAGGAACACAATGAAAATCAGGAACCTGTGAGACAGTATCACAAGTTCTACATATAGGTAATTATAGTCCTAGAAGGAGGAAGGGCAGAAAATAACATCTGGAGAATTGTGGCTGAAAACATCACAAATAATAGTGATAGACAAAAACTTATAGACTTAAGAAACTTAGAGAATCTCAAACAAGATAAATTGTAGGAAAAAAGAGTATACAGGCACATTATAGTCAAGTTAAAAACTAAAGATAATGAGACAATCTTGAAAGCAGCCAGAGAAGAAAGTAACTATGGGACTTTGCCTCATAAGTGACAGAAGACAGTGAAACAATATCTTTAAAGTGATGAAAAAAACTAACATCTGGAATCATATACCCAGCAAAAATATCTTTCAGGAAAAGAATGTATAGTACAAACATTTCTCTGATAAAGGAAAACTAGGAGACTTTCTTGCCCAAAGACCTGCACTATAAGAAATGCTAAAGGAAGCTCTTCAGACTGAAGAAATGATACTGGAGGGAAATTTGGATCTTCAGGAATGAAGGAAGAACAAAAGAGATGGTAACTATTTTGAGTTAATATAAAATATTTTCCCTTTAATATCTTTAAAATACATACGACTGCTTAAAGGAAAAGCTGTAGGATTGTTTTATGGGACTTTAAATGTATGTCACTGTAACATATATGATAATTACAACAAAGGGCAGCAAGGGTGGGTGTGCTATATGGACGTGTATATGTTGTGATTATGTTGTTGGGTAGAGCCCAGCAGGAGTACCGCCTTTTTGAATCAGCCCACTCGCCGTCTCAGAGAGACCTAGGGTCTATCTTACTTAGGCTACAAGCATCCTCTGAAGGGCAAGTCAGCAAGCTGCAAGCCCACCTTTTTCCTGACCTATCCTCTCAAAAGCCCACCAAGAAACCTGGCCATAAAAAGCCTCTTTGCCTGTAGGAGAACCTTCTTTGTTCTGCTCACCAGACAGAGAGGATCCTCTCAGGTTCAGCAATAAACCTGCTTGGACTGTGGAGTTTGCATCCCTTCTTTTCCTTTTATTGTTCATTCTACATTTTATGTAAAGTGGTACAGTATTAACCCTAAGCAGACTGAAAAAAATTTCAAAATATTTATATAGATAGATTCTAGACTAACCATGAAAAAGATGTAAGGAAGTAGAGCTGAAACATGAAAAGATAAATGAAAGTCAATAGGCTGCCTGCCTCTGATGAAGATGGGGAGGGAGATGCAATACTGCCTGGCCTCCGTGTGTTTCACCCAAAGGCCAGCAGAGCCAGCTGGCAAAGATAACAGCGGACTGGGATCTAAGGACAATTCTTCACTGGGTGTTTGGGAGGAAAGAGGAAAAATAAAGACAAATAAAGAAGGCTTTTTGGGACATCACAAATGACCCAAATTGGGCAGGGGTCTAGCACACCATGGCGCTAGACGGAGCTGTGTGTCCTGTGTGCCGAACTCAGAGTCTGGACATCTAGACTGAAAGGCCAAAGTTGCACTGACAAGCTGTGTAACTGCAAATAACTCATTTGACCCCTCTGGACCTTGGATCCCTCCTCTGCAAAGCGAAGGGGTAGGATTTCGAGCAAATTCTTAGTAACTGCCTCTCTGGAGGAAAGGGACAATTAGGCATCCATGTTTCCTGTTTCGTATAATCTGTATTAGTAAATGTTGGGCTCCTTCATGCTCAGCTGAGGCCCTTGCCCACTCTGTCCTCTCCCAAGTTCAGTACCTTTACACCCACTGTCATGATCCTGTCCTTATGCTGATGACTTCTATACATCTTCATTTAGACTTCTCTTCCATGCTCCAAAACCATATATCCAGCCATCTTTTCAGCAGCTCTATTTAGATATCCTAGCACATAAAAATCAAATTGTTCTAAACAAGTGTCTTTTAAAATATCATAGGTTTCAGATCACCTGGGAAATCTTGGTAACCATGCAAAAGCTTTATTTTACTTCAGTAAGTCTGTGCCTCTGCGCTCCTTATTAGCTCTCCATCCAGGTAAATGTATAGCCACAAAAATTTGACAAACATTGCTCTAAACTAAACCCACAATCTATTCCCATCCCTTCTATTCCCCACCCAGAGGCATATGTCAGATACTGGGTGTCACCCTTGGACTTCTGCCACCTTCACCCCTGAGCATCACCTACTATCCAGCCCTTGTCATGCAGTCCCTTGATCCCTTTGGGCTTCATTCACCCCACTGTCCCATAGCCTCCTGACACAACCTCTTGCTTCTACCAGTGCCTCTCCTGCCCATCCTTCATACTGCAACCAGGGTAAATGTGTTTTGAAAATATTTTATTTTGAAATAGTCTCAAGTATCTAGAAAAGTGCAAGAGTACTACAAAGAATGCCTGTGTGCCCTTTACCCAGATACTCCATTCCAACTCTCAACAATTGTCCCAGACATATCCTCTTAAGGATTACACATATTACTTGATTATCACTCTCTAATTCCCTTTAATCTGAAACAATTATCAGTCTCCTTGACAGTTTTGAAGATGATAGACGAGGCACTGAATACGATGTACCTCTATTTTAGTTACTCAATATTTCCTCAGGATGAGACCCAGGTGGTACATTTTGAACAGAGTATCTCAAATGCCATGTTTTGTTCACTACATTCTGTCCAACAGCACACAATATCTGCTGTCCAGTTATTGGTGGCATGAATTTTATTCACTCATTTTAGATGGCATTTCAAACTTCTGCATAAAGTTATGCCCCTTTTGAAATCAGTATTTGGCAGGGATACTTTGAGGCTATGTGAACTGCTCACTTTCAGCTCATGTTTTAGCATCTATTGATTTTTCTTATATGGATTAAGTATTAATCTGATTGTCACCAATAGTGATTTTCTAATAACATTACACTTTCCACTATTGGGAAAAATTCTTCACTTGTTTATTCATTTATATTCATATTACTGTGGACTCAATAGTTCCTTATCTTATTCAATAGGTATAATCTTTTACTATCATTACACATTGTGAGTTCAAAGTAGTCCATATATGGACCTTGGGAGGCCCTTTGAGCTGGATATTGTGTTCTTTTGACATTTCCCCATCATTCTTTGAGTACTTTCTTACTTTCTGGTGCTAAAAGATGTGCTGGGCTCATCTTGTACTTCCCCTACGCAGTCCCTAGAAAGGGCTATTTTTCTTATGAGTTTTGGATGCTTTTAGTGAAGAAGAATACACGCTCAGTGAAATAAGTCAGGCATAGAAAGACAAGTGAAATCACTGTGTGATTTCACTTATATATGGAATATAAAAACAAAACAAAACAGAATGAACAAAACAGCAGAACACGATGGCTCTTATCTCAACTGGTAATTATGCCATTATTTGTGTATGCATCTGATTAATGTTCCCTTTCCCCATTAAATTGTAAGTGAGAATAGTAATATCTCTTTCAGACCATGATTATGTCCCTCAATTGTGGTCCAATACTGGCATATAGTAGTTGCTCGATACATATCTTTCATGTGAATATATTCTTTGTATTTTTAGAAACACATATTGTTTAATCAGCAAACATATTTTTTCTATTTTGAATAAAAGGCAAAATGTGGAAAAATAATATAAATATTGAGAGGTGGGTGAACATAGGATAGTGAAGAATCCTGAAAGCTCTGAGTTCTAGAAGTTGATAAGCTTTATCAGTTATGAAAAACACTTAAAAAATCATGACAAACAATCTAAATAATACACACCAGAAAATAATGTGGAGAATATTTTACCTAAGAAATTTTAATGTAATGCATATAAAAATTGTGTATTTGGCTTATATCTTTACTTAGGTAATTCAGAGTCATTAAAATGTTAGTCCTTCCAAAGGTAAAATAGAGTTCTGTTCAAAATACAAATGTGAGTGTATATGTATTTGTGCATATTTTAGACTGGACAAAGTGATTTTAAATTATACTTGAAAGAAAAGATATTTGAGAACAGCCAAGAAATTTGTTTAAGAGAAGAATGAGGGATAACTTACTTTATCCAAACAATAAAACTTTTGCTAAAATTATTATATTTAAAACAATACAGATAATAAAACTTCTACTAAAGTTACTATAATCAGGACAACACGGGCATAAAAATAAATAAGAAGATTGATGGAACAGATTGAGTATATAAACATATTTCATATAAGGAATTTAATATATGACAGGGATGGCAGTTAATTAGATAAAATACAGATAATATATTTAATAAATGGTGTTGGCATAATTACCTATTCACTGGTTTGAAAACCGGGTAAGACTATATGTTCTAATACATATTCAAAAACAAATTTGAGAATAGTTCTGGTATCTACCAACAAGAAAGTGCATATACAAATAATGGAATACTACAATAAATAAGAAAAAACTACTGCTGCAAATAACAATATGAATCTCAAAAACAAAAGGCTACATGAAAACACCTAGACACAAAGAGCATACACTGTATGATTCCACTTATGTGAATGGTTGAACAAAACAATCAGAATAGTGGTTGCCTCTGGGTATTGAGTGAGGGGGAGAATTGACTGGAGAGGGACATGAGGGAACTTCCTGGTTCAATGACAATGTTCTGCAGCTTGACTGGACTTTGTTTTACACGGTAGTATGCATCTGTTAAAACTTTGTAAATGTATACTTAAAGCTTGTGCATTTCTAAACAAAATCTATGTGATGCAGCAAAAAAATAGTTCTAAGAGGGAAGTTCATAACAATACAGGTCTACATCAAGAAATGAGAAATCTAAAATAAACAACTTAACTTTGCACCTAAAAAAACTAGAAAAAGAAGAACAAGTGAAGCCCAATGCTGGGAGAAGGAAGGAAATAATAAAGACCAGAGCAGAAACCAATGAAGTAGACACTAAAAAGACAATAGAAAAAAATCAATGAAACTAAGAGCTGGTTATTTGAAAAGATAACAAAACTGATGTGTTTTTAGCCAGATTCATCATGATAGAGAGAGGGCTCAAATTAATAAAATCAGAAATGAAAAAGGAGATATTACAATTGATACTATAGAAATAAAAAGGATCATAATAAACTATTATGAACAAAAATATGCCAACAAATTGGGCAACCAAGAAGAAATAGATAAATTTCTGGAAAATAACAATATTCCAAGACTGAAGAAACAGAAAATCTGAACAGACCAATTCCTAGTAAGGAGATTAAATCAGTAATAAAAACTTACCAACAAACAAAAGTCCAGGGCAATACAACTTCAGTGTTGAGTTCTACCAAACATTCAAGGAAGATTTAATACCGTTTCTTCTCAGACTCTTCCAAAAAACTAAAGAGGAGAGAATGTTTCCAAACTCATTTTACAAGGCCAGCATTACTCTGATACCAAAGCCAGACAAGGACATCACAGAAAAACAAAATTACAGGTCACTAACCCTGATGGACATAGATACAAAATCCTCAACAAAATGCTAACAAATCAAATTCAACAATACACTAAAAGGTCATACACCACGATCAAGGGGACCTTATTCCAGGGATGCAAGGATGATTTAACATCCATGAATAAATGTTACACCATATAAACAAAGTGAAAGATAAAAAACCATGTGATTATCCTCACAGATGCAGAAAAAGCATTTAACAAAATTCAACAAAGTGAGTATAGAGGAAATGTATCTCAACATAATAAAGACCACATGACACAAACCCACATCTAATATCATACTCAGTGGTGAAAATTTGAAAGCTTTTCCTTTAAGATTAGGAACAAGATAAGGATGACTGCTTCCCTCACTTTTATTCAACATGGTATTGGAAGTCATAGTCACATTAATTAAGCAAGGAAAGGAAATAAAAGGCATATAAATTAGAAAGGAAGAAGTAAAACTGTCACTAACTGAAGATGACATGATATATACATATAAAATCCTAAAGACTCCACAAAAAAACTGTTAGAATAAATGAATTCAGTAAAGTTGCAGGATACAAAACATTGCATTTCTATACACTAATAATGAACTATCAGAAAGATAACTCAAGAAAATAATCTGATTTACAAACACATCAGAAAGAATAAAATATGTAGGAATAAATTTAACCAAGAAGGTGAAAGACCTGTACACTGAAAACTATAAGCCATTGATGAATAAACTGAAGAAGACACAAATAAATGGAAAGCTATTCCACTCTCATAGATTTGAAGAATGAATACTATTAAAATGGTAAATAGCAATTGGAAAGAAGAACAATCCCAAATGAACAGTGTAAACTCACAATTAATGAAACTAGAAAAGGAAGAAAAAATGAAGCCTGAAGTCAGTAGAAGAAGGGACATAATGAAGATTAGAGTAGAAGCAAATAAAATCGAGAAGAATAAAACAACAGAAAGATCAATGAAAGCAACAGCTGGTTCTTCAAGAAAATAAACAAAATAGATAAACCCCTAGCCAGACTTATCAAGAAAAAAAGAGAGTCTAAGCACATAAACAGAATCAGAAATGAGAAAGGAAAAATCACTACAAACACCACAGAAATACAAAGAATTATGAGAGAATACTATTAAAAATTATATTCTAACAAACTGGATAACCTAAAGAAATGGACAACTTTCTAGAAAAATACAACCTTCCAAGGCTGATGCAGGAAGAAACAAAAAATATGAATAGACCAATTACCAACAAGGAAATTGAATTGGTAATCAAAAAACTACATAAGAACAAAAGAACTGTACCAGATGGTTTCACTGATGAATTTTATCAAACATTTAGTGAAGACCTAATACCCATCCTCCTTAAAGTTTTCCAAAAAGTAGAAGAGGAGGGAATACTCCCAAACTCATTCTACGAGGCCAACATCACTCTAATACCCAAACCAGGCAAAGACACCACAAATAAAGAAAATTACAGACCAATATCCCTAATGATCATAGATTTAAAAATACTCAACAAAATATTAGCAAACCAAATTAAAAAATACATCAAAAGGATCATCCATCATGATCAAGTGGGATTTATCCTAGAGATGCAAGGATGGTACAACATTTGAAAATCCATCAACATCACCCATGAGATCAATAAGAAGGACAAAAACCACAAGATCATCTCCATAGATGCTGAAAAAGCATGTAACAAAATTCAACATCGATTCATGATAAAAACTCTCAACAAAATGGGTATAAAGGGCAAGTACCTCAACATAATAAAGACCCCGAATAGCCAAAGCAATCCTGAGAAGGAAGAATAAAGTGGGGAGAATTATGCTCCCTGACTTCAAGTTCTATTACAAAGCCACAGTAATCAAGACAATTTAGTACTGGCACAATAACAGACCCATAGACCAATGGAACAGACTAGAGAGCCCAGATATAAACCCAAGCATATATGGTCAATTAATATTCGACAAAGGAGCCATGGATATACAATGGGGAAATGGCAGCCTCTTCAACAACTGGTGTTGGCAAAACTGGACAGAGAATGAAACTGGATCATTGTCTAACCCATATACAAAAGTAAACTCAAAATGGACCAAAGACCTGAATATAAGTCATGAAACCATAAAACCCTTAGAAAAAACATAGGCAAAAATCTCTTAGACATAAACATGAGCAACTTCTTCATGTACATATCTCCCCGGGCAAGGGAAACAAAAGTAAAAATGAACAAGTGGGACTATATCAAACTATAAAGCGTCTGTACAGCAAAGGACACCATCAGTAGAACAAATAGGCATCCTACAGTATGGGAGAATATATTCATAACTGACAGATCTGATCAGGGGTTGACATCCAGATTATATAAAGAGCTCATGCACCTCAACAAACAAAAAGCAAATAATCCAATTAAAAATGGGCAGAAGAGCTTAACAGACACCTCTCCAAAGAAGAAACGATGCTCCACATTGCTAATCATCAGAGAAATTCAAATTAAAACCACAATGAGATATCACCTCACAACAGTTAGGATGGCCACCACCCAAAAGAGAAACAACAACAAATGTTGGTGAGGATGTGGAGAAAGGGGAACCCTCCTACACTGCTGGTAGGAATGTAAATTAGCTCAACCAATGTGCAAAGCAGTATGGAGGTTCCTCAAAAAACTCAAAATAGAAACACCTTTTGACCCAGGAATTCCACTTCTAGGAATTTACCCTAAGAATGCAGCAGCCCAGGTTGAAAATGACAGATGCACTCCTATGTTTATTGCAGCACTATTTACAATCGTCAAGAAATGGAAGCAACCTAAATGTCCATCAGTAGATGAATAGATTAAGAAGATGTGGTACATATACACAATGGAATACTATTCAGTACTATTCAGCCAAAAGAATAAAACAAATCCTACCATTGGCAACAACATGGATGGAGCTAGAGGGTATTATGATCAGTGAAATAAGCCAGGCAGAGAAAGACAAGTATCAAATGATTTCACTCATCTGTGGAGTATTAGAGCAAAGCAAAACTGAAGGAACAAAACAGCAGCAGACTCACAGAAGTCAAGAATGGACTAACAGTTACCAAAGGGAAAGGGACTAGGGAGGATGGGTGGGAAGGGAGGGATAAGGGGGAAACCGGGGCATTAGGATTAGCACACATAATGTGTGGGGGGGATACAGGGAAGGCTGTTTAACACAGAAAGACAATTAGTGATTCTATAGCATCTTACTATGCTGATGGGCAGTGACTTTAATGGGGTATGTGGTAGGGACATGACATTAGGGGGGTCTAGTAACCATTATGTTGCTCATGTAATTGTACATTAATGATACCAAAATAAAAATAAATAAATAAATAAACCCAGGTGTTCTCATAGAGTGTTGATGTTTCAAAAAGCCTAATGGAAATTTTACATTTCCTACAGAGGCTGCAATGCACAATCTGCCTTCTTTGGTTTTGAATTTTACCAACTTCACAAATCATCCCAATTGTCTCATATTTTTTAGAAGCCTCTATTTGACATCACACATGTTTTTTTATGAATTAGTTATTGGGGAAATTAATTATTCCTTAAAACTGTAGTCTGATAGGCAGAAAAAGTTTCAAAACATGGATTGAAAAAAGAAAACATGTAAACTCCCTGATGATAAAATGATTTGACATCCCTCACATGAAAACAGCATACGAGAACAGGAGAGTGTTGATAGGAATCATCATTTACTAAATGAATACTCAGAAATCTCATAAAATAAAGTCCAACTAGAAAGAAAAGTAAAAATACCTTACATACTTTCAGAGCTCCATGATTCAGAGCCGAAACTCTGCATGAACTTGAAAAAATAGTCCTGAAACTATTTCTTTACTACATAGACCCAGGTTCCTGAGGAAGCCAGAAAAATATTCTAAGTCTCTTTCTCCTGCCCATTAAAAGAACACAACTTCCAGGGACACAGGTTTGCAATAAGTAGGTGAAAGATTAATGTTGGCTTTTTGTGCTTCTGGACAGACGCAAAGAGAGGGAAAAACTCTGTAGCTTTTTGCTGTGTGGAAACTCCGGGTTTCCATATACTCCATCAGTTCTCAGTCAAGGAAACGATGAGTAGGAAAGGAAACAGAAAGGAAATGATTAAAGAAGGAAACTTGGGCATCACAGGGAAGAAAGAACAATAAAAAGAACAGAAATATGAATACACACAATAGACTATCCTCTTCATGAGTCTTATAAATCATTTTTGATGATGGAAACAAAAATTATAATACATTATAAAATTTGAGATATTTAAAAGTGGGCAAGGTAAAGAAACAAATGAAAACAAGATTTCCACAACTCACCAGAAGTTACAAAATGTTGATACTAGAAAGTGACAAGTAGCATACATGTACTGCAATACCTAGAGTGACCACTAAGAAATTAAACAGAGATACACTAAAAAACATTGTAAATAAATCAAAATATCCTAAAATAATATGCAAGTAATGCATAGAAAAGCAAGCAAAAAAAGAAAAAAGAGAGAGAACAGAGGATTACAAAATAAGAAAACAAACAAAACAGATAAAAAATGGTAGGCTGTCTTAACATATCAATAATTACCTTAAGTGTAAATAGTTTAAATACACTACTTAAAAGGTAAAGAGTGAACACAACACGACATGCAGTTACCATATGACCCAGCAACTGCCCTCTTGGGCATTTAGCCCACAGGAGGAAAAACTTCTGTTCACAAAAAACCTGTACACAAATGCTTATAGGAGCTTTATTTGTAATACCCCAAACTGAAAACAACCCAGATGACCTTCAGTGGGTAAATGGTCCAACAAACCATACCATGAACACTACCCAGCAAATAAAAGTAGCAAACTATTGACATGCTCAACAACTTGGATGAATCTCAAGGGAATTATACTGAGTGAGAATAAAACCAATCCCAAAAGGTTACATGTTGTATAATTTCATGTACGTAACATTCTTGAATTGAAAAAAATGATAGAAGTGGTAAAAAAAAATACATGACTTTTATGAGATAACCAGAAATGTAAATACTGAGTGTTTGATAATGTTATTAAATTAATTTTTTAGTTATGGTAAAAAAAATGGTGAATAGCAATCTATACATTCAATGTAATTCCTGTCAAAATTTCAATGGCATTTTTCACAGAACCTTAACAAACAATTCTAAAATTTATATAGAATCACAAAGACCCCGAGTAGCTTAAACAATTTTGAGGAAGAAGAGCAAAACCAGAAGTATCATGCTCCTCAATTTCAAACTATGCTACAAAGCTATAGTAATCAAAACAGTATGGTACTGGCATAAAAACAAACACATGGATCATTGGAAAAGAACAGAGAGTCCAGAAATAAACTGTATATATATATACATACGTATATATGTTAATTGATTTACAACAAAGGAGCCAAGAACATATAACCAGGTAAGGACGGTCTCTTCAATAAATGGTGTTGGAAAACTGGACAGCTACAATGAAAAGAGTGAAATTGGACCAATCTCTTATACCATATACAAAAATTGAGTCAGGATTAAAGACTTGAATAAAAGACCTGAACCATAAAACTTCTAAAAGAAAACAGAGGCCGTAAACTCCTTGACTTCGGTCTTAGGAATGGTTTTTTGGATCTGACTTCAAAGGCAAGGGAAACAAAACCAAATATAAATGGGACTACATCAAACGAAAAAGCTTTGCACAGTGAAGGGAACCATCAACAAAATGAAAACTAAAACTACTGAATGGGGAAAAATATTTGCAAATCATATCTGATAAGGGTTAATATTCAAACTATATAAAGAACTCATACATTTTAATAACAAAACCTGATTAAAAAATGGGCAGAGGAACTGATTAGACATCTTTTCCAAAAAAGACACAGATGGCTAACAGGCACATAAAAAGATGCTTACCATCACTAACCATCAGGAAAATGCAAATCAAAACCACAATTAGATATCATTTTACATTTGTTAGAAGACTATTGTCAAAACATGAAGAAATAACAAGTGTTGGCAAAGATGTGGAGAAAAGGAACCCTGATATACTGTTGGTAGGAATGTAAATTGGTGCAGCCATTTTGAAAAACAGTATGGAGGTTTCTCAAAAAACTAAAAATGGAACTATCATAGATCCAGCAATTCCATTGCGATGCAATTATCCAAAGAAAATGAAAACACTAATTCAGAAAGATATGTGTAACCCCAGGTTCACTTCAGCATTATTTACAGTAAACAAGATATGGAAACAATCGAAGTGTCCACTGGTGGATGAATAAAGAAGATCACACACACACACACACACACACACACACACATAATGGAATACCACTCAACAATAAAAAATAATGAAATCTTGTCATGTGTGACAACATGAATAGACCTTTAAAATATTACGCTGACTGAAATAAGTCAGATTAAGAAAGTCAAGCATTAGCTGATTTCACTTACAGGTGGAATCTACAATGCAAAACAAACAAAACAAAACAAAACAAAACACCAGATGCTTAACACAGAGAATAGATCGGTAGTTGCCAGAGGGGAGGAAGGTTAGGGGTGGTGGAATGGGTGAGAGATCAAGAATCACAAAAAGCCAGGTACAAAATAAATAAATCATGGGGATGTAATGGACAGTAGGGGAAATATAGTCAATAATATTACATTAACTATGTATGGTGACAGATAGTAACTGGACCTGTGATGGTGATCATTTTGCTATGTATACACATGTTAAATTACTATATTGTACACCTGGAATGAATACAATTTGTACGTCACTTATGCCTCAATAAAAAAAGACTTGTGTATTTTTTTATATGCAAATTTTAACTCCACTTAGTGTGTACCACTCAACTGATGACTGAAACCTAGGAATCAGCCTTGGTTTCTCCATACCTCACATCCGTGTCCCATCCCATAGCAGCTGGGGATAGAGCATCAGAGAGTAAATCAAGAACTTTGTTAGGGACCTGTTGAAGTTCTAAATGGAATTTTGTGACCAAGGAGGTTAGACAAAGATGATTAGGGCTGCTTGGGCTGTGGAGGGGGGAAGTAAAGCAGGAAATGCAAATTTAAGAGTACTCATCATGTAGATAGTAAATAAAGCTATCTGGAAGCAATGGAGCACCCCAGGGATTAAGTAAGCAAGCCAAGAGTCCACCTGGTGACACCCTGCCCAACCCAACCTGGGCTGATGGATGTCTCTGATGCCACTGTCTGTCTGTTCAGATTCCAAATCAAAATCATCTGTTCCAAAGTGTCCTTTTCCTTTATCCAAGGAACACCACAGCTTCAGAGTAGACACCAACCCTTCTTCACAGGCTATGCCCAAATGTTTGCCTAGACAACCAGTTACTACTGTTTCTCCTGCATGGTTGGTCCGCTCAGCACGTGGCTCCCTCAGTGGAGAAGTCAGTTGAGGACCCTGTCTGTCCCAGCATGCCCTGCCATGTGCAGCACCTTTTATTCATGCCACGCTTTTATCTGCGAATCCCAGGAAATACTCACCAAGGAGCTGGTGTAGGTGGGGTCTGAGGTGTCATCCTGGAGGTAGCGGGAAAGGCCAAAGTCGGACACCTTGCACACCAGGTTACTGTTGACCAGAATGTTCCTAGCAGCCAGGTCCCGATGCACATAGTTCATCTCAGAGAGGTACTTCATGCCCGCAGCAATACCCCTGAGCATCCCCACCAGTTGGATCACCGTGAACTGTCCGTCATTTTGCTGTAATAAGCACAAAGGACATTGGGATCAAGATGGCATCAGTGGTTAAACACAAGTTGAGGTGCCATGGCCCTGTTGCTTGTCGGTCTCTGTGTGTGCCTTGCCGAGCTGCTCACAGCACCCTTCTCCCTTCCCCACTCTCCTCATCCATCTTCTTGAATGTTCTGCTCTCTCCTCCTTGCCAAGCCCTGTCAATTTCATCTCCAAATTACATCTTAAATCCATCCACTCTTCTCCAGTTCCATGGCCTCCATTCGAACCAAGTCATCGCCATCCATCGCCTCTAAACAACCTCCCCCCACCTGCCCCCCAATCCATTCTCTCCACAGCAGCTAGAACCATCTTTGCAAGACATAAATCAGGTCCTGTCACTTCACTCCCGGGCTTAAGGCCCTCTAATAGCCTCCTATTGCATTAAGGAAAAGCTCCAAACTCTGTAGCATGGCCCACGGGACCCCTGGGGTCAGCCTCACTCCATGCCAGGGTATTCCTCACTCCTGTGCTGAAGCCACAGTGACTGGCGACTTTTCAACTTTTCCCTGAGCCAAGCTCTGCCTGCATTAGGGCCCTTACACATGCCATTCTCTGCTTTTTCCCCACAGTTAACACCTACCTGCCCCTCAGGTCTCCATTTACATGTCACTTCTTTAGAGAGGATGTCTCTGTGACTACTCCCCTCTTCTAAATATAATTTAATTAGCACTTTCTTACTACTATCTTTCAGTGCAGGCTCTCATTGTCCTTAGTACATATCATAAGTGTTACCTGTGTGTGTGTGTGTGTGTGTGTGTGTGTCTGCATTTGCCTGTCTCTGCTGCTTGACTCTAAGCTCTCTGAGGACAAAAACTCTCTTGTAGTCACCCCAGTATTCCCAGTGTAGAGACCTTAAATGTAGATTGTAAAAAAACCTCAACAAACATATGCTCAATGAATGGGTAATACATCGCCTCCTGTTTCCAGAATTAAATGTTTAAGGTGTCCTCCTTGGGTACTACCAAGCACTGTGAACCTTGACATTGGGATAACCACGCCTAAATTGTAGAGATGGTGATGCAGGGAAAGCGCATAGTGTCGCGTGAGCCCTCCTAGTGAATGGCAGCTGTCACTGCTCCTCCTCACGCCAGCCTGCAGTGCTGCCCTCTCCCGAGTCACTGCTGGGCTCACAGTTTCTTGCCCTACTCCATGGATAGATCACAGACTCTTCAAGGAATGATCTATGTCTCCCCCCTGCCTCCCCAGAGCCCCTAGGACTTGGCTCCTGCACACACTGGTTAAATCAGTGGACCCTCAGCTCTTCTGCCAAGAACACATTTCCCATCCAGTCCAGCCCTAGCTGCTCCTTAAAGGGCTCTAAGAACTATTATGGAAGCACAGCAGGGTTTAGGCTTTGAAATGCTCTGGCTGGGGGACAGGTGGGAAGAGGCGGAACACCACGGTCTAGTCTAGTTAGTGCTGCACGCAGGCCCTGGGCAAGGCAGTCCCTCTCTCTGCTCCAGTGTCCTCATGTGGAATGCAGAAAGCATAAACAGCATGAGCAGCTCCCATTTTTTGAGCACCTACTGAGTATATGAGTATATGAGATGGTACACAAGGCACTCACAAGCATTCTTCACTTAAATATGTGTGGCACCCATCATTTGTGCACGTGCCCCTGCAAAAGCATTTTCTATGGAAAAATTAGCAAGGAAAAATCAAAGAGCTGTAATAAAATACCCCATTCTTTTTTTTTTTTTTGGTTTACCAGTATTTTGTTGTTGTTGTTGTCATTAATCTACAATTACATGAAGAACATTATGTTTACTAGGCTCCCCCCTTCACTAAGTCCCCCCCACACCCCATTACGGAGAAGACAAGTAGTGATTCTACAGCATCTTACTACGCTGATGGACAGTGACTGTAAAATAATCCATTCTTTACAGAAAACCCCAACAATCAAAATATCTAATAATGATAGATGAAGACTATTTCTCATGCGAGATTATAAGCCTGAGTTGATGTTCCAGGGTTATGCCCCCATTAACCAATTGGAGGAGTGGAATAAATTGACACTCCCTCCATTCCTTCCTGAGACCCCCCAAAACAGTAGGGTTGATGCATCCCAAATTCCAGGCTGTTTCTAACTCAAACCTTAGCCATCTCCCAACCTGCCCAGCAGGCTTTCTCTGAAACATTTTCTTCTAACCAACTCCAAAAGAAAGTGCTGACCTGCTCTTTAGAAACTGACTGGTTTTCAGTACGTGGTGCCCATCTGTGAAAGCTGGATGTATGGTGAGTGATGCAAATTCTCCATTTCACTAAGGAAGTTCAGTCAACACCTCCTCCAGAGGTTAGCCAGGCTTTCACTAGCCCCATTCATTTTCTCTAAGTATGTCTCCTGGGATCTGCCTCTCCGGAAAGTCATGCAACTTCCATATCTCAGAAAATGTATCTCAGCCGTAAGTCATAAGGGTCATAACTTCTTCATTTCAGTTTGTTACTTCCTC
Organism: Manis javanica; assembly: GCF_040802235.1. Classification (NCBI taxonomy): domain Eukaryota; kingdom Metazoa; phylum Chordata; class Mammalia; order Pholidota; family Manidae; genus Manis; species Manis javanica. The sequence continues at coordinate 167,430,130 of NC_133158.1, read as the reverse complement.
TCTGTAAGTGTAGACAACAATGTGGTTGAAAATTAAGCTCTCCCTAAAGAAGCAGACTTGTAGATAGAGTCTGGGGAGGGCACTCGTGGTGGCTGTAAAGAACTTTGAGAAGTACAGTGTTGAACACATATGCAGCAATGTATCTGTGTTTCTGCTGAATCATCTAAGTCTTCATAGAACTGCTTTATTATCTGATTTGTTTTAATATTTGAATCTGTCACCCTTATAGTTTCTAGGGTCCACAAAGGCCAAGACAGACCCAGGTTGGATCCAGGCTCTGTTGCTTGCTGGTTGCATTACCCCTAGGCAAGTTAGTTAACCTCCACAGCAATTTTTCTCACATCTATACAATAAGAACACAGGGTTCATCCTTCATAGGATTTTGGTGAGGTTAAATGAGGTAATACATGTGAAAGAGCTTAGCTCAGTGACTCCAGGAATAAAAAGACAGCAGCAATGATTGCTGGTATTACCAGCAAGGCCATAATAACTCACAAATCAGTTCTCCCAGGTACCTGCATGGCTGGTGAGTGAGGCTGAGGACACCTGGAGTCAGAACTGCAGGTTCCTCACAGCTGCCTGGGTGTGTGCGGGTACTTCCCAGGACCACTGCCCTGGGAGAACCTAGTTCACAGTGCATTTAGCTCAGCAGGTTTGGCGTCTGTAATAGACAACAACTCCCCGCCCACCCCACGCCACTGACTAAACTGTAGTAGTGGTTATCCAGACCTAATGATGTAGGCATGAAATTTGGATCAATTAATCAACAAATACTGATTTCTTCCATTATTTGACTTTTTAATGGCAAGTCATCCTTCACAGAATATGTTTTGATCCTTGAAACTGGTTCTGTGCAAGGCAGGAAATGGTTTATTGCTTTTTAGGGAAGATAAAGGAAGTCCAGAAAGTGTAAGTGATCAGCCTTGAATCATTCTGTGTGATTTTGACTTATCACAAGAATCTAAGTCCAGAATAGCAAATTATTTCTCCACTGACATCCCATCTCTCATCAACTGGTAATGGCTGCCTCAAATGCTGTATGAGGGAGAAGGCTATCTATAAGTTTTGCAGGAAAAAGAGCCATGATTGATTAATAATGTCTGCCATTGACACAGAAATAGAAAGTAGACACATGTGTACCACAAATACACTACTCTTATCTGAATGTTTTAACTCCTGTCCAGTGCCTTTTCTACTGGAATATGCTGACTCTGTAATGGCATAACATTTTCTTCCGCATCTGCAGGGGAACCACAGATCATGATGAGACCGGGTCCTTCCTGCCTGTTGAGTTCAGAATCTGGGTCAACTTAAAGACACAAACATATTAAGATTTTTTTACATGTTCAACTGCTTTATGTTCAATTCATTGGCATAACACCCCAAGAAGAACTTCAAGAGCTACGGACATCAGCAAACAAAGATAAACAAAACAGAAAAAAAACATTTTTTTGTTTTGTGACTTTGGGGAAGGGTCTGGCTCCACACTGAGCACATAGCGAAAACACAATACAGAAAAGAAATACAGGCTTGGGTGAAGTGATTTAAACTTTCTTCCCTTCATGAAGGGCTTTCTGCTGAAATTGCTTTTCTGCAAATTCACTGAAGCCACTTGCTGGCCCTTTTATTAGACAGAAAAGATTTAGATATTTCAACTTTCATTGACAAAACCACTTCAGGAAATGAAACCCATATTTGATTTGTTTGAAGAGAATGAATCATAGATTTTTTTTTTAACTGAACAAGACCTTTCAAAATCATCCAGCTCAATGCCTTCAGTTTATAGATTGGGAAATTGAGTTAACAGATTTGCTCAAGGCCATAGGGTGACTCACAGCAGAAGCCAAAGCAGAACCTAGGCCTCAAGACTTTCAATCTGGTGCTCTTTTCCTGACACCTGGGTTGATGTTATCTAGTTTTAGCCCGTGAATGAGATTCCCTGATGAGAAATGGCCGCATTCGACATTGCTCAGTGACTTCCAAGAGTCTTCCAGTTCTGACCATTTGTGAATGAAGCAGCAGCACCCATAAGGACAAGTCAGGCACAAAAGCCTTACAGAGCATGTGCACTTTCGTGGCTATGGCTTTGGGGGTTGTTCCTAAGATGTGGAAGAATGGTCAGATTGAATCTCCCGAATCTGAGTGCTGAGAAGGAAATACTTAGTTATGGATTTACATTCTCCGTAATCCATGGCACAGGCATTTTTAAAAATGGATAATAATGAACCTACTGAATGTGTGGTTAAAGAACACTGATGTTTCCAAGAGGTGAGGGATATGAAGTCCTGCAAGGGGAGAGGAACACTGGGTGGACTGTGAGGAGCCATGTCTAATGTGCTCACTGGATCCCCGAAGTCCAAAGCCTCTCAGACACTGACCCGGAGCTGCAGCTGTGGCCACTTTCCAAAGCCACTACAACCAACCAAAGGACTGGTTGGAGGGGGGAACCAATTGCACAAATTGTAGACTAACCTTTTTCCTTTCTTCTATGGATGGTGAACCTGAAATTATACTACTTCCCAGAAGATGGACCCTGCAGAACTGAACTGATGACCTACTTTTCAATTTTATCAAGCAGCAGATATATCAATTAATGTTGCTATGCTCCAGGGTTTGGTAGTACTGGCTGAAATTAGATTTATAGATTACCTGCCTCCATGCTGCGTGAGGAGTCAGAAATGCTTCATTTCCCCTCTCCTCCTGGCACTGCCTGCTCTGGCCTCTCCTTTCTGGCCATCCTTTCTCTCCTTTTCCCTGGGCTTCTCTCTTGCCCCCAGCTTTTCTCCCACTGGCTGACCCTCATCATTATGAAAAATGCCAGCGTCCAACATGCCCCGTGTCCTGGGCCCCAAAAGGAAATGGCCCTGTGCAGAGCAGTGGTGTGGGGTTTTGATTTTTCACAAGCTCCTGAGAATGAATCTCCCTGTTCCCCTGCATATTCCAGGGAGAGTTTGGTCACAGTCCCCAAATCATGCTGTGACTCTCTGTGAAGGACAGTCAGGTAACGTGTAAGAAATAAATGACCTCTGAAAGGGTCTGGAGGCTGGTTCCAGAAAACACTTGCTCTTCTAATGCTGCATTCTATTCACTTTTATTTAGCTGTCTTCATGAACTCTCTGATCACGAGCAAATGCCCCCAGGAGAGCATGGTCTATACCCTCCTCTGACATGAGCAGCCGGCTCACAAGGACAAGAGACCATGTACACTCAGATAACAACATCTCTCCTACTGAACACTTTTGTATTGGAAATGGTTTTTCATTCAATTAGTATTTATCAAATGCTCAGTGAGGTAGGTACTGGGTTTCAAGATACCAGATACAATCTGTACACACCAGGGGCAGTACCAGGTACCAGGTAAAGCACGTGGGTGCCATAATCTGCATCAGCCATCTCCTCAGCCCCCACCAAAAGAAAGCCACTATTGCCAAATGACTCAGATGAGGCCAAAAGTGTGTGTTTGCCCTGCAAAGGTAGCCTCAGTATGTGCAAACACAGATTAAAGTGAAGTCCCCGAGCTCCCCTCCCACACTGCAGCCCCCAGGCTCTGCGTTTGAGCTCTGGAGCCATCAGGCAGCTGCTGAAAGATCATGAAATAGCCTATGCTGACTGCGCCTTTGAACACACCATCCCACTGTTCCACTGTACTTGCCTGCCAAATTCCTCATCCTCCAGTGTGGGGTACATTCTCCCTCCTCTTTGAAGCCTTACCTGGCTTCCCCAGGAAGATTTTAGTTCTTCTTGCTTATGATACATCTTTACTCCACACATGGAAAGAAAAAGCATAATCTAGGCCTATGATTGCTGAAAGCTTTGGGCACTAAGGTCCTGGGGGCAGGAACCCCTGTGGTAGGTTGTAGTCTATAAGAGGGACAGAGCAGGTGGCGGACCCAAGATGGCAGCATGAGTAGAGCAGTGGAAATCTCCTCCCAAAAACACATAGAGCTATGAAAATATAACAAACAAAACTCTTCCTAAAATAGAGACCAGAGGACACAGGACAACATCCAGACCACATCCACACCTGCAAGAACCCAGCACCTTGCGAAGGGGGTAAGATACAAGCCCCAAGCCCCAGCCCGGCGGGACCCGAGCGCCCCCCCCACCCCGGCTCCCGGTGGGTGGAAAGAAACCGGAGCGGTTTTTTTTTTTTTTTTGGTGAGTGCTTTTTGGAAGCCTTAAAGGGACAGGGACCCCATTGCTAGGGAGGCAGGGCGGAGGGACCAGTGAAGGGGTGCCTGGGACCAACGCCTGAGGACAAAGATTACCGCGTGTCTTTCCCTAAGGGACCGGTGGGCGGATGCCTGAGAGCGGCGCCTGAGGACGGAGGAAATCGCGCGCTTTTTCCCTTTTTTTTTCTCTCTTTTTGGCGAGTGCTTTTTGGAAGCCTTAAAGGGACAGGGACCCCGGTGCTAGGGAAGCAGAGCAGCAGGACTGGTGAGCGGGTGCCTGGGACTGGCACCTGAGGACAAAGAATATCGCGTGTTTTTCCCTGTGGGACCGACTGGTGGGCGGGTGCCTGAGACTGGGGCCTGAGGACGGAGGAAATCACGCGTTTTTCCCCCTTTTTTTTTTCTCTTTTTGGCGAGTGCTTTTTGGAAGCCTTAAAGGGACAGGGACCCCGGTGCTAGGGAGGCAGAGCAGGAGGACCGGAGAGAGGGTGCCTGGGACCGGTGCCTGAATACAAAGAATAACGAGCGTTTTTCCTTGCGGGACCGGTGGGCGGGTGCTTTTTGGAAGCCTTGAAGAGACAGGGACCCCGGTGCTAGGGAGGCAGGGCAGCAGGAACACTGAGTGGGTTCCTGGGACCGGGGCCTGAGGACAAAAAAAAAAAATCGCATATTTTTTCCTTTTTTTTTTTTTTTTCTGTTCCCTCTCTCATTGTTGCTGTTGTTATTTTGGTTTGGAGAGTGCTTTTTGGAAGTCTTAAAGGGGCAAGACAGGACACTTAGACCAGAGGCAGGGAATCTGGGGATCTCTGGGCACTCTAACCCCCTGGGCAACAGAAGCACAGAGGACCCTTATGGAGAAAAATAGCCTCCCGGCCACTCCCCCTCCAACAGGGCTCTACCACTTTGGAGGATTAGCCCCAGCCAGGCCACACCCACAGCAACAGTGGAGATAAACTCCATAGCAAACGGGCAGGTAGTAGAGGCTCTGTCTGCGCACAGCTGACAAGCATAAGCCACTAGAGGTCGCTATTCTCCCAGGAGAGGAAGGCCACAAACCAACAAGAAGGGAAGCTCTTCCAGCTGTCACTAGTACCAGGTCTGCAAACTATCTCTATCACCATGAAAAGGCAAAACTACAGGCAGACAAAGATCACAGAGACAACACCTGAGAAGGAGACAGACCTAACCAGTACTCCTGAAAAAGAATTCAAAATAAAAATCATGAACATGCTGACAGAGATGCAGAGAAAAATGCAAGAGCAATGGGATGAGATGCAGAGAAAAATGCAAGAGCAATGGGATGAAGTCTGGAGGGAGATCACAGATGTCAGGAAGGAGATCACAGAAGTGAAACAATCCCTGGAAGGATTTATAAGAGGAATGGATAAGATGCAAGAGGCCATTGAAGGAATAGAAGCCAGAGAGCAGGAACGTATAGAAGCTGACATAGAGAGAGATAAAAGGATCTCCAGGAATGAAACAACACTAAGAGAACTATGTGACCAAACCAAGAGGAATAATATTTGTATTATAGGGGTACCAGAAGAAGAAGAAAGAGGAAAAGGGATAGAAAGTCTCTTTGAAGAAATAATTGCTGAAAACCTCCCCAAACTGGGGGAGGAAATAATCGAACAGACCATGGAATTACACAGAACCCCCAACAGAAAGGATCCAAGGAGGACAACACAAAGACACATAGTAATTAAAATGGCAAGGATCAAGGACAAGGAAAGAGTTTTAAAGGCAGCTAGAGAGAAAAAGGTCACCTATAAAGGAAAACCCATCAGGCTAACATTAGACTTCTCGACAGAAACCCTACAGGCCAGAAGAGAATGGCATGATATACTTAATGCAATGAAACAGAAGGGCCTTGAACCAAGGATACTGTATCCAGCACGACTATCATTTAAATATGATGGCGGGATTAAACAATTCCCAGACAAGCAAAAGCTGAGGGAATTTGCTTCCCCCAAACCACCTCTACAGGGCATCCTACAGGGACTGCTCTAGATGGGAGCACTCCTAAAAAGAGCACAGAACAAAACACACAACATATGAAGAATGGAGGAGGAGGAATAAGAAGGGAGAGAAGAAAAGAATCTCCAGTCAGTGTATATAAAAGCTCAATAAGCGAGCTAAGTTAGGCAGTAAGATACTAAAGAAGCTAACTTTGAACCTTTGGTAACCATGAATCTAAAGCCTGCAATGGCAATCAGTACATATCTCTCTATAGTCACCCTAAATGTAAATGGACTTAATGCACCAATCAAAAGACACAGAGTAATAGAATGGATAAAAAAGCAAGACCCATCTATATGCTGCTTACAAGAAACTCACCTTAAACCCAAAGATAAGCACAGACTAAAAGCCAAGGGATGGAAAAACATATTTCAGGCAAACAACAGTGAGAAGAAAGCAGGGGTTGCAGTACTAATATCAGACAAAATAGACTTCAAAACAAAGAAAGTAACAAGAGATAAAGAAGGACACTACATAATGATAAAGGGCTCAGTCCAACAAGAGGATATAACCATTCTAAATATATATGCACCCAATACAGGAGCACCAGCATATGTGAAGCAAATACTAACAGAACTAAAGAGGGAAATAGACTGCAATGCATTCATTTTAGGAGACTTCAACACACCACTCACTCCAAAGTACAGATCCACCAGGCAGAAAATAAGTAAGGACACACAGGCACTGAACAACACACTAGAACAGATGGACCTAATAGACATCTACAGAACTCTACATCCAAAAGCAACAGGACACACATACTTCTCAAGTGCACATGGAACATTCTCCAGAATAGACCACATACTAGCTCACAAAAAGAGCCTCAGTAAATTCCAAAATATTGAAATTCTACCAACCAATTTTTCAGACCACAAAAGTATAAAAGTAGAAATAAATTCTACAAAGAAAACAAAAAGGCTCACAAACACATGGAGGCTTAACAACATACTACTAAATAATCAATGGATCAATGAACAAATCAAAATAGAGATCAAGGAATATATAGAAACAAATGACAACAACAACACTAAGCCCCAACTTCTGTGGGACGCAGTGAAAGCAGTCTTAAGAGGAAAGTATATAGCAATCCAGGCACACTTGAAGAAGGAAGAACAATCCCAAATGAATAGTCTAACATTACAATTATGGAAACTGGAAAAAGAAGAACAAATGAGGCCTAAAGTCAGCAGAAGGAGGGACATAATAAAGATCAGAGAAGAAATAAACAAAATTGAGAAGAATAAAACAATAGCAAAAATCAACAAAACCAAGAGCTGGTTCTTTGAGAGAATAAACAAAATAGATAAGCCTCTAGCTCAACTTATTAAAAGAAAAAGAGAATCAACACAAATCAACATAATCAGAAATGAGAATGGAAAAATCACGACAGACTCCACAGAAATACAAAGAATTATTAAAGACTACTATGAAAACCTATATGCCAACAAGCTGGAAAACCTAGAAGAAATGGACAACTTCCTAGAAAAATACAACCTCCCAAGACTGACCAAGGAAGAAACACAAAAGTTAAACAAACCAATTACGAGCAAAGAAATTGAAACAGTAATCAAAAAACTGCCCAAGAACAAAACCCCGGGGCTGGACGGATTTACCTCGGAATTTTATCAGACACACAGAGAAGACATAATACCCATTCTCCTTAAAGTGTTCCAAAAAATAGAAGAAGAGGGAATACTCCCAAACTCATTCTATGAAGCCAACATCACCCTAATACCAAAACCAGGCAAAGACCCCACCAAAAAAGAAAATTACAGACCAATATCCCTGATGAATGTAGATGCAAAAACACTCAACAAAATATTAGCAAACAGAATTCAACAGTGTATCAAAAGGATCATACAACATGACCAAGTGGGATTCATCCCAGGGATGCAAGGATGGTACAACATTCGAAAATCCATCAACATCATCCACCACATCAACAAAAAGAAAGACAAAAACCACATGATCATCTCCATAGATGCTGAAAAAGCATTTGACAAAATTCAACATCCATTCATGATAAAAACTCTCAGCAAAATGGGAATAGAGGGCAAGTACCTCAACATAATAAAGGCCATATATCATAAACCCACAGACAGCATTATACTGAACAGCGAGAAACTGAAAGCATTTCCTCTGAGATCGGGAACCAGACAGGGATGCCCACTCTCCCCACTATTATTTAACATAGTACTGGAGGTCCTAGCCATGGCAATCAGACAAAACAAAGAAATACAAGGAATCCAGATTGGTAAAGAAGAAGTTAAACTGTCACTATTTGCAGATGATATGATACTGTACATAAAACACCCTAAAGACTCCACTCCAAAACTACTAGAACTGATATCGGAATACAGCAAAGTTGCGGGATACAAAATTAACACACAGAAATCTGTAGCTTTCCTATACACTAACAATGAATCAATAGAAAGAGAAATCAGGAAAACAATTCCATTCACCATTGCATCAAAAAGAATAAAATACCCAGGAATAAACCTAACCAAAGAAGTGAAAGACTTATACTCTGAAAACTACAAGTCACTCTTAAGAGAAATTAAAGGGGACACTAATAAATGGAAACTCATCCCATGCTCATGGCTAGGAAGAATTAATATTGTCAAAATGGCCAGCCTGCCCAAAGCAATATACAGATTTGATGCAATCCCTATAAAATTACCAGCAACATTCTTCAATGAATTGGAACAAATAATTCAAAAATTCATATGGAAACACCAAAGACCCCGAATAGCCAAAGCAATTCTGAAAAAGAAGAATAAAGTAGGGGGGATCTCACTCTCCAACTTCAAGCTCTACTACAAAGCCATAGTAATCAAGACAATTTGGTACTGGCACAAGAACAGAGCCACAGACCAGTGGAACAGATTAGAGACTCCAGACATTAACCCAAACAAATATGGTCAATTAATATTTGATAAAGGAGCCAAGGACATACAATGGCAAAATGACAGTCTCTTCAACAGATGGTGCTGGCAAAACTGGACAGCTACATGTAGGAGAATGAAACTGGACCATTGTCTAACCCCATATACAAAGGTAAACTCAAAATGGATCAAAGACCTGAATGTAAGTCATGAAACCATTAAACTCTTAGAAAAAAACATAGGCAAAAACCTCTTAAACATAAACATGAGTGACCTCTTCTTGAACATATCTCCCCGGGCAAGGAAAACAACAGCAAAAATGAGCAAGTGGGACTACATTAAGCTGAAAAGCTTCTGTACAGCGAAAGACACCATCAATAGAACAAAAAGGAACCCTACAGTATGGGAGAATATATTTGAAAATGACAGATCCGATAAAGGCTTGACGTCCAGAATATATAAAGAGCTCACACGCCTCAACAAACAAAAAACAAATAACCCAATTAAAAAATGGACAGAGGAACTGAACAGACAGTTCTCTAAAAATGAAATACAGATGGCCAAGAGACACATGAAAAGATGCTCCACATCGCTAATTATCAGAGAAATGCAAATTAAAACTACAATGAGGTATCACCTCACACCAGTAAGGATAGCTGCCATCCAAAAGACAAACAATAACAAATGTTGGTGAGGCTGTGGAGAAAGGGGAACCCTCCTACACTGCTGGTGGGAATGTAAATTAGTTCAACCATTGTGGAAAGCAGTTTGTAGGTTCATCAAAATGCTCAAAACAGACCAACCATTTGACCCAGGAATTCCACTCCTAGGAATTTACCCTAAGAACACAGCAATCAAGTTTGAGAAAGACAGATGCACCCCTATGTTTATCGCAGCACTATTTACAATAGCCAAGAATTGGAAGCAACCTAAATGTCCATTGGTAGATGAATGGATAAAGAAGATGTGGTACATATACACAATGGAATACTACTCAGCCATAAGAAGTGGAAAAATCCAACCGTTTTCAGCAACATGGATGGAACTGGAGAGTATTAAGCTCAGTGAAACAAGCCAAGCGGAGAAAGAGAAATACCAAATGATTTCACTCATCTGAGGAGTATAAGAACAAAGGAAAAACTGAAGGAACAAAACAGCAGTGGAATTACAGAACCCCAAAATGGACTAACAGGTACCAAAGGGAAAGGAACTGGGGAGGATGGGTGGGCAGGGAGGGATAAGGGGGGGAAGAAGAAGGGGGGTATTAAGATTAGCATGCATTGGGGGGAGGGAGAAAGGGGAGGGTGGGCTGCACAACACAGAGAGGACAAGTAGGGATTCTACAACATTTTGCTAAGCTGATGGACAGTAACTGTAATGTGGTTGTTAGGGGGGACCTGATATAGGGGAGAGCATAGTAAATATAGTATTCTTCATGTAAGTGTAGATTAAAGATTGAAAAAAAAAAAAGAAAGAAAGAAAGAAAGAAAAGGGGGATTACTCCTTGATAGGATAAAACTATTGGTAAACAAAGATCAATGCATGCTTTAAATATCCTTAATGTTGATCACTTAAAGGATGTCAGATGATCAGCTATGGAGGTACTCTTTTCTGATAATATTCCTTTCTCTTAATAAAAAAAAAAAAAAAAAAAGCAGTTCCTGTGTGCTGACCTCCAATGAGTTCTGCACACTGGTATAGAGGGCATGTCAAAGTGTGGGCAAAGGGTCTGTTTGTTTCTATTCTGATGATCAAGGCCTAGCTTGGATACCCAGAAAATGAACTAACATACGATATGAGGAGGAGCTTCCGGCATCAGCACCCTCTGGAGGACTCGTACCGGGGGATGATCATCAAAAAGCCTCAACAGGGATCCGGGCGATGCTGCGGTCATGGCTGCGTCCACCCCACCGTTTCCTGGACTTGCCATTGGAATGAGGAGGGAGATGTCTAGGCTGGCATGTGCATACAGTGAGACAACGAATTTGACCGGATCTGTACTGTTGGAACTCAACCAGGAGTTGGGAGGGGTGCAAGGTATAGCACTCCAAAATCTTATGACTATAGACTATCTACAGTTAAAAGGACATATGGGAGGTGAACAGATCCCAGAAATGGGCTGCTTTAATTTGTCTGATTTCTCTCAGACTGTTCAAGAATATCCATCATATCATAGACAAATTTTCACAAATGCCTAGGGTGCCTAAATGGTTTTCTTGGCTTCACTGGAGATGGCTGGTAATTATAGATTTGCTTTGTTTATGTCACCGTATTCCTATTATGTTAATATGTGTGTACAAATTAGTTAGTAGTTTAAAACCTATACATACTTAAGGTACTCTACAAGAAGATATGTCAAAGAAATAATCAATCCTCCCATGTTTTCTTCCATATGCTACCTCTATAGCTTTTCTTCTTCCTTCCTAATTACAGCCCTTAAATAGAATTCATGTCTCATATCGAAGTTACCGAGTATCATAATTCCTCCAGGTGGTAAAGATACCTCGAGACAAGTGCTGGGCATAGAAGTCACAGGGCATAAATCTGCAAAGAAGTAAAAAGCTAACCTTTTCAAACAATATGGCTTCTCTCTCACTTACCAACTTTACATTTCCCTGTATGGCCCTGGAAGATGACTGGTTAGCCAGAGATGGGTAAGATTCCTCAAGGGAGGAACAACCTAAGACAGGCACAGTCGCAGGGGGCCATCAGGTGAGAAATTGGGGATCAACAGAGGTGAGGCTCAGAACCTCATCCCCCCTGGTTTGAGAGAAATCTTCTGCATCCGTGGATGGTTTATTGCCCTTGTCTAGCTTGGATTAACACATAGTCTACAGGCACACACCTGATCATCTACAATTCCTCTCCTACAACACTAAACTATGTTTTCTACCTTTATCTTGCATCTACCTACCACTTCAGCATTTTATTAAAAATAAAAATAATAATAATAATAAAGGGAGAAATGTGGGATCAACATATAAATCAAGTATAAAAATCAAATGAATATTCATATTTGACCTGATTGTTTATAGTTCATAATGCGTGATCAAAACCGAAAGTTTCTGTGATGAATGCCCTTGTACTGTTCACCATGTAAGAATTTATTCACTATGTAAGAATTCGTTCACCGTGTAAGAACTTGTTCGTTATGCTTCAGAAGATTGGAGACTGACGAGAGTTAGGCTTGAGATGGATTAATGATTGTACATTGAGCATTGACCCCCTATACTGAACTTTATTGTTGTTAACAACCATTTGAACAATTTGAACAATAAATATGAGAGATGCCCTCTCAAAAAAAAAAAAAAAAAAAAAAGAGGGACAGAGCAGCACCATATGTGTCAGAAGACATGTGTTTCTGTCCCTCATCAACATGTGGGGCCTGTTTCCTCCCCTAGAATCTGAGTGGCCCATCACTATAGTTCAAGGATGCCACGTGACTTGAGGCTAGGTTACAAAACTGATTTACCCTTTGCCTTCCCCTCTTGGGATGTTGGTTCTTGGCACCCAGGTTGCTGTCTGGAAGGCTACATGGAGAACTGCCAGCTGACATCCAGCATCAACTGCCCGACAGGTGAGTGAGTGAGCTGTCACACGATTCTAGGCCTGACATCACACAGGGCAGAGATGCTCCCCGGAGCCCTTCCCTGATTGCAGTTCATGAGCAAAGTAAATTGTTGTGCTAAGCCACTCAAGTTGGGGTGGTTTGTTACAAAGCATTAGAGCAATATCTCTTTCATCACTACAGGCCAGCTCCCAGCACAGGGTGTGACCAGAGCAGTCACCTCATGAATGTTTGAAGACCAACTGTATGAATGGAGCTTTAATCTGCAGCCATAGCTATTGTGTGGTAGCCTTGGTGACATGCATAGCCTGTAACTTGGTATTACCCTGAAGTCTGTGCTCAGAGGCCTTAGCCCATTCTTTGATGCTATCCCCTGCACCCTCTGCTCTCAGGGTCCCAGCAGCCTCCAGCTGAGCCTGTGGTCTGAGGTAGGCCTTGCTCCATGCCCTGTGCTCAGCTGGCTTCCACTCCTCCAACATAAGTGGTGGCCGTTCTTGCTCACTCCCTCTCTGACTAGCTCTGTGACACACAGAAAGTGGTTCCAGCGTGGCTCCCTTGGGCTGCCTGACAGTGGCCTCTTACAGATCTCCAAGCCCTACCTCTGCTGCAGCTTGGTTTGGAGTCATAATCCTTCATTAACCCCAGAGTGACTCTGGATGCTGTGATACAGTCTTCCCCTTGCCTGCCTAGAAGCCCTTCCTCAGAGGGCAGGTAGCCCAGGCCTCAGAAAAGGGAACCCTGTTTTACCTCTGCCCTGCAAATGAAGAGAGCTGGCTGGGAGGGCAGCTGTGCTGGGGAAAAGGCAGGGATGGCCACTGTCATCTGAGTGACTCACATGGGGCAATGTAGCAGCTGCAAGTCTCCTCAGTCTCCATGATTCATGCACATGCCCATGGCCATTCTTCACCTGCTTCTATTCATTCTCAATCATCCCACAAGCCCTTATCAGAGGCCCTACTATACACTATCCTCCAACTGAGGGGTCCACAAGCTCTGCTTTGTTCTGTCACTTTAGCAACAAATCTGTCAACTTCACAGATGTCTCCCATGCCTATCTGCATTTCACCAGGTCGTTCCTGAATGGCGGGTTACCTCAAGCACACCCTTCTCCCCAGCCATCCTCCTCCACTGTCCACCAGAGCCAACATCATCCATGCACCTGAGCTGCTCTTACCCTGAGGAAAGAATCCAAAGCTCCATTCTCCATGAACTCTGTGATGATCATGACGGGCCGACTCTTGGTGACCACACCCTCAAGGCGAATGATGTTGGGATGGTCAAACTGGCCCATGATGCTGGCCTCACTCAGGAAGTCCCGACGCTGCTTCTCTGAGTACCCAGCCTTCAACGTCTTGATGGCCACATAGATTTCTCTCTTGCCTGGAAGTTTCAAACGCCCCTTGTACACCTCTCCAAACTCTCCTGCAACAAGAAAGCAATTATTACCTGCCTGCTTCTCAAGTCTGCGGAACCCCAAGAGGAAGCAGCTTATCAAGAACAACGGCGCTCAAAGTGGAATTGTGTGATGAGAGAGGCAGATATGGAAATAGTATTCTCTCACTGTAACTGTGATGTCTTGTCTCTCTTCAGATCATGGCAAACACAGACGGAATACTAAAACACCTTTCTTACCTAGGTTTTTAGAAACAGTTTGGGCAGCTAAAGTGGAATTTGAGAATATATGTAGGTTTGTTTTCCCCCAAGTTTGGTTTTTTCATTTGTGACCCAGTTGAATAATTGAAATGAAATGGTCCTTTTCACTTTGGCAGAATCATAAGTCATTTTTAGCAGAGTCTGGTACATGAACGTCCCAGGGCCAGGGATACATTCAGGCGCTTTAGTCCTCTGAATGAGATGGATGGCGTTTATGTGCCTATAAGCCCCACAAATGTTTGTGTCTGGGGGGCCCCCCAGAAAGCACACACTGAGAAGTTAGGAAAGGAAGTTAGCAGACACTGTGCAGGATACAGGGGGAGGAATCAGGGTTGGCCAGAGGCTCAAATCATGATGCAGACCTGACATTATAAAAAGAAAGCAGAGGCAGGAATGGACAGGAGAGCCCCAGACTGCAGTGCAGAGCTGGCTGATGCAGGCTGACAGTCCCAGCCAACCAACGCTCCAGAGGAAGGAGCGCCCGTCCCAGAAAGGGCCAGGCCCTCACACCACACCATGTTCAGCCACTGGCTGGGGCTTCTGGGAAGACCTGGGCCTTCGTGGGAATGGGAAGCAGATCCTGCAGGCTGGCAGCTACCTGCACGCCTGGCAGCTGAACAGCAAGTGGCTTTTCCAAGCAAACACAGGCTGCCCATCTCCAAGGATGCCACAGCATTTAAACATTTGTGCAGGAAAATCGCCAAGAGTAATAACAATTTCAGTGACATTGTTTCATAGCTGCTTAAAAAATTCTGTTGAATCCCATTAAATGTGCTTTCAAAAATTCCTTGATGACTGAACTTGGTTTTGTAACTTCCAGTTCTTCCATGTGAAGCGGGTTAGTGTCTACTTGTAAGTGTGTTACTGAAATGGGTCCAAGGCCTGACAGGAACCTCGTGGCCTTCTGCTGGGAAAACGTTTTCACTTTCAGCTCCTGGAAGAAAATGATGGAGCAAACTGAACAATCAGACATTACTGACCACATTAGAGCAGAAAGTTAACATCCCTCCTGTGATTTAGTTGGGAGTTCTTCTGTCTTCTCCTACAAAAATGATTGAAAAGGAGTTGCATGAAGAGGCTTTTCATGCAAAACTGCTTCAGAGTCAATGGAACTTGTTAGAATCTAGGGCTGGAATAGAGGTTGGCTTAAGCACTACTGGGAAGATTTCACCATGGACCTCACAATACTAAGATGTATATCATGTGTAACATCGGTTTTGACATTTAATCACGTGCTGCTTTGGGGAACTGCTTGAGGTCAGACTGAGTCTTGTTCACATTCGTAGCTTGTACACCCTACTGTAATGCCTGGGATGTGGTAGGCATGTGAAGAAAAGTCGGGGTAGCATATCTATCATCATTTGTTTGACTTGTGCTTTGCCTGTTCTTGTGTTACTGCCTGCTGGAGATTCTATCCCTGCCCTATGCAAAGGAAATAGAAGCACCAGTATTTAAAATTTATAAAAGGCTGTTTACTGCAGCATCTTCTTCCACAGACTAACACCATATGACTGCAACCGGTGGAATGGTTGTAAAGGGCACATCCATCCTGAGGAATGTAACAAGCTATTGAAAACTCATAGACAAGTGATATATGTTGACTTCAAAAGATGTCTGCATTATATTGTTTGAAAAAAGAAGAAAAGAAAAGCAAGTTACTGAATGTGATATGTAGTATATACCCATATGGGGTGTGTGTATGGGTATGCAAAAGAAAAATGATGGAAAAAATCCATATCAAGTTTATTTTTAACTTTAAGTTATTTTAAAAATGGTTGCTCTAGAAGGGTGGACATAGGAGGGAGGAGTACAGATTAGTAAATTTACTTACTTTTATGTTGTTTGAATTGTTACAATGAAAGTGTTACTTTTCTAGTTCAAATTAGTAAAATTTAAAAATATATACTGAATAACAGGGATTTGTCATATATGTGTGTATATATATATGAGTTTGTATAATATGTGTGCATATGTATGTGTTTATATACATATACATGCATATGTATGTATGTAGTGTATGTGCATATGCATATTCTTATATGTGTATGTGCATGCACATGTATATATACATATAAATATATAGAAGTCATCTCTGACATCTTGACCTAGTAAAAAGTATTAAAAACCATATGCTGAATGGATATGAATTGCATATTTGAAAAGCACTCTAATTAAAGGATATTGCTTACTATTTCTTCCTTGTTTCCATAATAATGAGTTCTATTTTCTTTCAGTAAAAGACACAGTTGAGAGTGAGGAGAAAGGTGTGCTAGTATTTCCTCTTGGAGGAGGTAGGACACCAGTGTGCATTGTCTACCTAGTATGTGCTTGGCACCATGCTAGGCTCTTTATATATCTTCTCTCAGTTAATCCTTGGAGCACCCTTATGAGTTGGGCATTATTATGCTCATTTTACTAATCGGGATACTGAGGCACAGAGAAAACATGCTGCAGACCCCACAGCTGTGAGTTAGAGCTGGGCTTGTCCATGCCACCCCTTCCCTGCCACACTGCCTCTCAGTAGCTGTGCTCAGTTAGCAGTGTGGCAGAGAACAGACCTTATGGATATGAAGTCACAAGCCAGGGACCACCCCAGATGCAGGTCCTAACTGTCCATGTGCATTTACTGTCATAGCTTCTCAGTATCTTGGCAATGGCAATCATAGTGGGGCTAGCTCAGTCATATTTATCAAAAGTTCCTGCCTGGGAGTTGGGTGGGATCAGAATGTTTAGGAATGAAAATATTTATTAATTTCTACACATCAGTGTGTGGAGTTAGGAAAAATGCTCCAGGAGAATCTGATGTCCCTCACAACACACATATGAGCACCCTAGTTGAGGATTTCCCCTCTACCCCCATGGATCCCCAAACTGGTGGCCCCCTGCAATCACCCGGGGAGCTTTACAAAGTGCAGAGGTCTGGGTCCACCTCTGGGAATCCTGATTGGCTGGCCTGGGTGCAGCCTGGGCATGGACACATTTGAGCGTTGCTGTAGGATTGCTACATAATTTGTGGGACTTGGTACAAAATGAAAACACTGGACTCCTTGTTAAAAACTATTAAGAAATTTCAAGATTGTATTGGTAGAGCATTAAACTAAGCATGGACTCTTCTAAAAATGGAACCTGGGGTGACTGCACTAGTGATAGGCTCATGAAACCAGGCCTGGCTGCCTGGAGGTTCTGATCTGCAGCCAGATTGAGAACCACATGTCTGAAACATCCAGCCATATTTCCAGTGGATTAGGGAACTGCCAAAGGTGCTGGAGTACCTGGAATACATCTACATGTTGGAATTCTTTAGAAAGCAGCACTTGCATACAGGCTCACTCATCATGCTCTGGGCCTGTTGCAGAGCGTGGGCCTCACAGAGGTGAGTGTAAAGAAGGAAGAAGCCAAGGAAGGAAGTCACTAATGAAGGTGTGCCTTTGAAAAGGTGATCTACAGACAATGCCGTGGCTCACCTTACTCTCCCAGTTGACAAAATGGTTTCACTGTCTGATCTTTGTGGCTTATTGGACTTCAAGGGTGGTGCTTCTGATACTTTCGCTTTAAATTATGTCCTCCGTAGGGGTTTCATCCTATAGTGTTGTGGAGAAAGTGAAGGTCCCTATGGCCAGGATTCTCACCTGGCCCTGGTCGGCTAGCTCACTACACACGTGTGGGCAATACACTGTTATTGACTCTATACAAAGAGCCCCTCCCAGTGCTCTGGGCGACACGGCTGCAGGACTGCAAGGCTGCAGGAGAGCACAGTGGAGGCTGGAGTTGGGGCAGCACCGAGGACAGAAACTGAGACAGCTGCTGGGGTAGAGAGGCCCAGAGGCAGAGACAGGCTTGCTGTATGCAGACTCACACTGAGTGGACAGGATTCTAGTAATTGACCTGACACCAGGGGAATAAAGTTGGGTATAACCCTTTCACCCCAAGAACATTCCATTGTCATTCCTTGGTTTCAATGAGTCCATAGTGAACTTGCCGAGGACTGAAACCCATTGACAAGACAAGTGTCTAAAGATTATAAAATAAAAATGTGCCCTCCTGATATTTAGGGCAGTGGAACCACTCTGTATGAAACTATAATGGTGGATATACATCATGATATATTTGTTGAAACCCACAGAATGGAACAGCATAGAGAGCCCTAATGTAAGCTCTGGATCTGGGTGATTATGGTGTATCAGGGTAGATTCATCGACTGTAACCAGTGTAGCCATGCTGTGGTGGGGCTGTTGGTAATGCGGGAGGCTATCCATGTGCGGAGTGGGGGATATATGGGAAATCTCTGCATCTTCCACTCAGTTTGGCTGTGAACTTAAAACTGCTCTAAAAAAATGAATTTTTTTTTCAAAAAAGGTGGTATCCTTGGGAAGGGAGAGATGGGCTTTGTAATCAGTTACTACAGTGGCAGCAGGATTACCGCTCTCAGAAATCTGCTCTGTAATCATTGGAAAGCAGTGGCTTGAAGAACAGTGATTCTGTAAAAATAGCTCCTCTCCTATTTGGCAAAGAAATGACTTCATATTCTCCAAGCGCAGGGTTTTCAGAGCACCAACTGCAAAGGAAGTCACTTAATCCATAGTGCTCACTCAAGGCAGTGCTCCATGCTGTGATTAAGGGGCCTGCCAGTGTAGTTGGGCGGGAAACTCAGGCAGGGAGTGGAGGAAGACGTTCCTGTCTACAGCAGCCCACCGCCTGACTTTGGGCCTTCAGTTCTCCAGGCTCAGCTTCCTTAGCTCTATAGAATAAAAAGAAATGATCTACTCTTGGGCCGTCCTAATAGGTGTTGAGTCTATGAGAAAATGCTTTAAAACTGCAGTGTTGGAGACACGTGTGGTGGTGCTTTGAAAAAGACAAGCCAGGGGCTGGGAGTGTACTGGAAGAGAGAAGGGAGAGAGGAGGTTTCTGCACCCTAGTGGAACTTGAAGGAGGCTAACCCAACACACAGTAGGGCCTTTGCCAGGAATAGTGGGGAAGTCGAGCTGCCAGGTATTTGGGCATGGGGATGTCCTCAGGTAAGCTTAGGATACAAAAGCCTGGAGCTCTAGCCCTCTAGCACCTCCGCAGCCTCACAGGCATTGGGAGTCAGTGGGTATTGCTGTTATTAGTAACAAACAGAAAGTTAAGGCTTTGTGTTGTTTACAATCTGTTGCTTACAATTTAAGATACTCTGTCACCTGTATCTTTGGCTTCAGGTTCATATACCACTCTCAAGAAACTATTTATGCTTTTTTCATAAGGCCAGAACTCATGATCTTTGATGCTTTGATTTGCCATGGTCTGAACTCTAAAGAGCTTCCTTTTACATCGGCTCCAAACCATGGCCATTCATTTTCCATTTTGAATAAAAATTAATAATCCCTAAAAATAATGTCAACAAATCAAGCATTTATATTAGATTTAAAATAGAGGCTTATAGGAAATGACTGAGCAATGTGTATAGTTGATTCTTTCTACTCAGATCCTTTACTGACAGTAATTGCAGCCAGCCTAATGTTAGTCTGGCTGGACTTTGATTGGCACTTATCTTTGCAGCTGATCTTGGAGCCTCTCCTACAGCCAAACCTCCCCTTGGCTACGACCAAACTCTAGCTTTAGGCCAGTTTGAGGACCAAACTGTGGCTCTCAGCAGTGGAACTCAGTGTGTGGTTCCAGCCCACAGCGTTGGCATCACCTGGGAACTGTTTAGAAAATGCAGATTCTTGAGCTCCACTTCAACCCACTTGGAGCACAAGCTCAGCAGGTAAAGCCCAGGAACGTAGGTTCTAACATGCTTGCAGGTGACTCTGATGTGTGGCTCAACTTTGAGAGCCACACCCCTCAAGGCCATCACTAAGGGTAAGAGAGCCAGTTCCTGTGATTGTCCTTCCTGACAGCTGCTGACAATATTCCCTGCAAGTTTCAGCTTCTTGCCAGTTCCTTTTTCGCATCTTCCCTGACAAAATGAGGAAGAGAGAAAATAGTGGTTCAGCAGCATTAAATGCCTCAACTATTATATATAAAATCAGAAGGAAAGAATTTTCAATTTTTGAAAATGAAACAGCCGACCTGCCAGCAGGTATTTCAGGCAGTAGCTGTTGGCTATGTGCAGTGTGAATCTATACTCCACTGCGCTCCTCTTTTTTTAAGCAGCATTTTGAAGTCACAAACTGCCTTCTGGTGGAAAAGAAGGAAAGCAGAGCTTCTAGTTAGTAATTCAAGCTTCCACAAGATAAGGAACTTTTAAAGAATATATTTAAACTAGGTTTTAAAGTATGATTTCTAGCAAGTTTTATCATATTAGCGTGTGCAAGACATGTAGGTTATGGCTAGCCAGGGATAGTAAAACTGCAGCAGGCATTCCGCTACTTTCTAACCCTGTGCCCAGGACAGACATTACTAATTGATCACAATCCTGTTCCTCCTTCTCAGCAGAGTTCTCCAGGTGCTCACTAGCAGACTACCAGAGTTGGCAGATGAGATGGAAGCTGCTTAACAGCCATGGTATCCACGATGCTTAATGCCTGGATGGTGAGAACAGACTGGTTTTCTTCTCTTGTAACTGTCTGTGGTCATTAGCCAACTGCATACCTATGTAATCACTTGTTATTTCATAATATAAGCAAGGATGTATAATTAAAATATTAAGCATCTTGGTGCTCATTGTTGGCCTTATAGCAGATAACCAATCATACTAGAAGAGGAAGACTGGAGGATGAGACCAGGGTATTCTAGGAAGAACATGTCCTCTCCAAGGAATGTGAGACATCTTTGCAGCACCACCATATGCGTACAATAAATTCTAGGACAGTATCCTCATTCCCAGCAAAGAGGCTCGCATCTTCCAGCTGGTAGATCATTTCCCATCAGAAACAAGGTCCCTGTACGCTTAGCTGCTTCTGTCTAGAACAGTAACCAAAGTGACAGGTAGTGCAGGGCTTACACTCACCAGACCCCAGCAACCATGTTTGGGTTTCAATTCTTGCTCTATCATTAACTCAACTGGCAGCACAACCTTTGGCAAGCTATACTCAGAATATTGATTTCTCCCCAATTTAAACACATGCATACACACACTCTAACTTACAGGGCTATATGGAGGATTGAGTGAGGCAATGCTTAGTAAGTATATACAGGATAAGTATTCAATACATGCCAGCTATTTTATTTATAATGGCTGAAGACATCTATTTGATTTCTTCTTCTGGAAACCCTTCCTGCTGTGACTTATTTCATGTGAGGCTACCCTCACGCTTCTCACCCTCACTTTGAATGAGCCCAGGAGAGTCAGGCTGACAGGGCCTTTCTACCAAATCACTCCCAAGAAATCCATCCACTTCTTCAAAGAGAGAATGGGTGGATCTTGCCTGCTCCATTCCCATCTGCCACCTCACAGATCCCCTCTCCACAATCTCTTCATCCAGCCCTCTCACCACAAGCCTTCTTCCTCACAATAAGCCATCTGTGAAAATGCTGAACTGACAGTTGCTGGAGTCAGAGGAGAATGCATTTATTCATTAAAAACACAATTTCCATGTTGTCCCCTGTATGACACCTTCTGGTGACAGCCCTACATTTTCATGCACTTGACAGGCATGCTCAGGGCTGCTGCATACAGTTATACAGGTTACACACTGCACAACCCACGAATGCTGTTCAGGCTATAATGCTACAAGGCTCCATTGTAAATGGCAGCCCTGATTTATGCTCCGGGTAAATGTGCTGATCAAGCTGATCTGAGTTAATCAATGTATTGGAGTTGACCTGGGAGGTGACTCCTATTAGATTCATGGTTACAAAGAACTGGTATCCTCTAAAGACACCATATGGCCTGCTGCTCTCTCTAAAGAGACTCCAATAATACCCATTACCTGCAGGGAGAAGAGGAGGGGTCAGCCTTCCTTCAGTCCACTGGGCCACTTTTAGAGCACTAAGTGGCTCATAATCTCACTCCACCTGTCTCTAGACTCTCTCCATTCTCCCAAACTCTACCCTGTTCTCCAAATTTCTATCCCTGTTATGTTTTACCCCCCCAAGGACCTACTTTCATTCAACCATATGCAACAAATATTAAACTGAGCACCTGAGTGCTACATACCAGCCTAGGCATGGGACTAACAAAACCACTCTGTTCTCTCGCTCCCATGGAACTTGGAGCCTGGTAATGAAAGGTGGGTGTTAAACAAATAATTACACACTGATTAATGGGTCAATGACGGCTCAGTCTTCTTGAATGGAGGTGCACCTCACTTGCAGGTAACTTGTGTATATGTCTTTATTCAACTTCCTCAACAACTGGAGGAGGAGCTTTGGCAGTTAAAGCAATTCTTCAGCCTCATGCTTTCTAGATTTCCCTTTTCTGGCCTTCACTCATGCACATCACCCCTCACTGCACCCTGGGTCCCGGCAGCCTTCCTCTCCCTTCAAGGGCTTCAAGCTGATTTCCCATAGACTCCAGTCGCCAAGGTCCCAGTCACTCCATTCAGCATGTTTGCATACAATCCAGTTTAGATCAGCTGAGTCACTTGAGTGTGGCCTTCCTTATCACCCTAGATCAGCCACCTCAAATCCTCTCTACCTCACCAAGCAAAGCCTCCTAACTGGTCTCCATGCCCTAGCATCACCCCTTCCAGACCAATCCAAACACAGCAGCTATCAGATTTGTCTCCCCAGAACCTCATTCCTGTCATCCACCCAGCTCAGAAGCCTCCAAGAGTTCATCATTTTCTATAGTACAAAATCCATACACAGGCCTCAGACTGATTCTCCAGTGATCAAGAAGGTTAGCTCTCAATCCACCTACCCTCTTATGGAGTGCCTTTGTGTGCATGTTAGACAATAACACCTGTAGGGCAAGAAGATTCAATCCAGGATCTTCGTGAACTCTACCCGTAATCCTTCTTGCAAAAAATGTAACCCTTTCTTCTGGTTCTGTACTCAGCAGGCATAGGCCAGATCTTCTGCAACCTCTTTGAAATAACCTTCAATAGTCTGGAAGGCTGGGGTGTGCTAGTAAGTGTTAAATTACCAGCTCTCCAGAAAGCAAAGAAACAAAGAGACAAATACCCCTGATTTCTAGCATTTGTCAATTCCTATG
Organism: Manis javanica; assembly: GCF_040802235.1. NCBI lineage: Eukaryota > Metazoa > Chordata > Mammalia > Pholidota > Manidae > Manis > Manis javanica. The sequence continues at coordinate 167,406,757 of NC_133158.1, read as the reverse complement.
GCATAAATACTCCTACCATGGCTGATGTCAAGCTATCAGCATAGTGTCGATGAACATGGGGCTGGAAAGAAATGGACACCACTGGCCCTGGTGAGTGGGGGCCAGCTGGCTCCAGCACACTGCTACTAGAAGGTTGTGCTCATTTCCTTCTTCTGTCACTGTCTTATTCACTAATTCGTTTCACAAAAACTAGCTTTTTTGTTTTTACTAGTTTTTCTCCTTGAAAGATCAGGCAAAAGATTATCACTTTTGTGAAGCCTTCCTGATCTCCCCATCCCTTCCCAGAACAGGAGCTGAATACTGCTCTGTGTTGGCTCAAAACTTTGTATATGCCTGTTTTGTGGATGGTGTGAAATAGTGAACACATGGCTTCTTTCCCTCTAAGACTGCTAGAGCTCTGAGGTGGAGAGCCGTTGGTTCACATCTGGAACTCTGCATCCAGCACACAAGAAGTATTCAGTGAGAGTTTGTTAGTGGAAAAGAGGAAGGAAAACAGGCAAAGGAAGGACAAATTGCTTCTGACTCTGCCTTGCGTGTGTTGTTACTGTTTGCACCCAGGTTTTTGCTCCCTGCTCCAAATCTGTCAGGCAGCTTAGAGAAATATTGCCAATTACACTGTATAAATTTTACCTTACACAAATATTTTTTTAAAACACAACCTCCCCACCAACTCTTCTAGCACAAAATGAAATCAGTCTCAGTGAGGCAGGGTGTGGGAGACACAAGAGTGAAGACAGGAGAAAAAGAACTGGAGAATGGAGAGAGATTGATTCCAGCCAGGAATGTCTTCTCTTACAACCACATCAAGTTACACCTAGTGAATTAATATCCACAAGGATTAGCTCTGGAATTTCTGAATCATGAGGAGACCTGCTAGAGGGAGGTCAGCAGCAATGGGCAGAGGTCTTGATCCCATGTTGCAAACTGCTTAGTGTATTAATCCCTCCCCAGTCCCACGTGAGCACTGAGAAGAGTGACCTTCTCTGAGCAGAATGGACACACATGGCAGCATCAGCAAAGGCTATACAAAAATGGAAAGTGAAGGATGGAGCCAGGCCAGCAATTGTCCCTTTATAGGCATCCAGCAGTTGGTGTGCTCGCCCCAAAGTGTAACTCCCTGGCAGGGTCATAAAGTGAGAAGGCTCTTTATGTCTCCCCTGACAAAGGCAGGTGGGGGCTGACGGGTGCTCCCTGTGATGAAATGCAGTCCAGAGCTAAGCACATGACATAAATAACAACATTAAAATCACTAGCACCATTACCACATGACATAACAACAATTAATAACGTGGGGCAGGGCTCAGGACTGAGAGCCTGCCTCCCCAACACTTTCAAGTATACTAGAGGAATCTGAGCCCCTAAGAGTAATCCAATTTATCTGGTTGGTGTCTAGCCTTCCAAGGCATGATCCTTAAATATGTCAGCATCTAAGGAGGAAAAAGAAAATTATCTGCACAAAAGTGAAGGTTGTGGTTCAGTAACATACTTAATGAAAGTCAATGGGAAATAGGTATAGACTCATGTGGATCAGATTATGGCCAGCTGGCTGGAACTCCTAAAGGGGTGGTGGGAGGAGAGCGGCATGTCCCGGTAGGGAGAGTCCCAGCACCCGCAGCAGTCGTGCCGTAAGGTTGGGGCTCTTTAAGACGGAAAACAGAGCATGAATATGATGGCCTAATGGGGCGAGCTTTCAAATGTGACTTCCAATTTCACAGATGGCTTTCTGACCCTCAGTGCATTAAGAGAGTCAGTGAATGGAAGGATAGTGACTCTCTCCCTAAAGATAATATATATGAAGTGGCTGTCTATAAGACTTTGACTAAACATATTTTATTATGTGAAAATATTACTGGAAGCGGCAACTCCGTGTCTCTCCAAATATTGACCTGAATAAAGCACTCCCAGACACAGACACTAAAAAGACTACAGCACATGAGCAAACAGAGCTTGAACAATAGTAATAAGAATTGAAGAAAAAAAGACATAGAATGTTGTAGAAGAAAATCAAAGTAAGAAAGAGAACACAAAACAAATGCATATTCTAAGAAGATTCAAAAAGCAGCAGATGAGACAGCAAAGATTATTTATAAGGTGATGATATTTGGGGATATTTTACACAATTACATGAGTAGGGCTGGGTTTATTGGCAAACTGACTCAACTACTGATCCACGGAGAATGATGAAAATTCTTGGTCAGTCTTTAAGTAGAATGTCCTGAGAGCCCCTCGGGCAGTTAGTGATCTGCTGGGCTGGGTCTCTATGCCAGTGAAGTAAGATGGACAAGAGCACCTGTTTCTTGGTTGTGAAATTTGCCTTGTGTTACCATCCATATCATAAAACTTTTGTAAGATATACTGTCATGAGTGGGATTTCTTCTGGAAAGAGTGGTCTCTGTTCAATTCATTTTCTTTGTCACCAAATGTATGTATACAGGAAAAGGGCAACCAAAAGTATGGGAAGAAATCTTGGCCCAAAGACATGGAGATAACATTATTGTGAGTGGGAAGGTAGGTCCAGCTTCTAAAAATTTATATTTCTTTCAAAGTCTTCTCAGTTGAGTACGCTACATCTATCTCCTTATCTGCGTTTTGTGGTCCATTTCCAAAGCTATTTCTGAATCTTTCAAAACTACAGCTGACTTCTGTGTGACACCAAACAGGCCTGGCTGCCATAATCAAAGCCCCTCAAAGATCCCTAGACACATATTATAGATGGTTCGGATTCATCTTTTGGGGGGCAAGGTGTTAGGAGCTCCCTTCTCCCCATGGGATGCCTTTTTGTGCTGAAAGAGGACACCTGGAGCGGTGGGAAGAAGACGTTTGGACACCAAGAGAACAGAAATCAGGGGAAGGGAGAGCCATACCTGCTCCGATGACCTCTTCAATTTTCACAAAAGATACATCAATCTCCTTGGCAAACTCGCGGACAGCTTCGTTGGGGTCCTCGTAAGTGAAGGGATCGATGTAGATCTTCATCCCTGGGGAGCCTTATTGGAGGAGATAAGCAGGGTTAACATCCTGAAGAGGGCACGTGGTCACTACGTGCCGGCTGCTCTCCCCAGCAGTAGGGGCGCGGCTGGGGCAGGGTGGGGGGATGCGAGGGCATGTCTCGGTCTTGCCAGGCTTCCCGTGTCCCTTCCCTCTGGGCCACACTAGCCTGGTTCTCTGTCCTCTACTTCTCCTCCATATTTTCTTCTCTTTTTGAGCTCTTGATGAAATGTGGAGCAGATTACTTATAAGTGACAGATCGGGACCAGTTCCCACACCAGACGCTCACAGAAGGCAAAGAAGCTGATTGATGCCAACCAAATGCATTAGCAGAAAAGTGGTGGTAAAATGGTAGGGTAGATATCAATATTTATCAACTTGACAACTTCCCTGAGTAGAGGCCACATTTAAGGTTATAACAGACGGCTGTGTCCAAGGCTGGAAGAGGGATGGGGGTAGATTAAAAAAAAGAAATTGCTATTAAAAAAACCTCAAGATCTAAGTGCCGAGACAGAATACTAGAAGAGAAAATGTGAAGAGAAAAGCTTAAAAAATACTGATAGAGAAAAGAGCAAAGTCTACATAGAAAAAAATGAGGTAGAATGAAAGAAAAATGACAATTGAACCCCCATGCCTTCAGACACCCTGAAGTATGAAGAACGAATAAAATGGTGAATAAGGAATACATAAGGAATATAGACTCTGTCACTGATGTTTACAGTGCCAAGATAAATAGGTGTGCATGGGGACAAAATACAGAATTGTCATTGCAGAAAAAGTACATCGGGAAGTGGAGGAGAGGGGACAAGAAAGGAAATGGAACCCAAGAAACAAATGGATTCATTCCCAGTGTAATTTTTCAACATGTTTGATGTGTCATTAGGCAAAGTATATTAGTTGTTTTCATGGTGGTGGTGCGGTAGGCCAGGGAGGGCTTCCAAAGCTAAACAACATGGTCTCACGTGGCATCCTTGTGAAAAGAAGCCTTTCCTGCCGGCTGCTTCTGTCTGGTTCATGGAAGAGTGAGGTCAGTAGGGCAGAAGGCTCTAGGAAAGCCCAAGGGTTGGGGCCCAAAGCTGAAGCTGGACCCAGGTGCCCTGAGTTCCACCTCTCAGGGCTGCGCCCCCCAACTGCAGCTTCTTGTCTAGGGACCCCCCTGACCTTCATGCATGATCTGGTTTTTTAACATTTTTCTTCTTCTAAATGGTGGCTCTATAGCTTCCCCAAACTGGTCACTAATTCAGGCAAGGATTGGAAGGGCTAGAGTACAATCCGAAGGGAAGGACAACACAGCAAAGAATTGAAGGAGGCTAATTTTAAAAGCTAAAGAGCCAGGTGCCATACCCAGCATTTCTTTTTCCCCTGAAAAGACAGGTTATTCCCAGTCATTAAGTGAGATCTCTCCATCATGTTAGATGTTTCGCTTTAGGATGGTCAATACTATCCTAGAATGTTCCAGGGAACTTGGGGATGATGATGGTGACTTTCGAATCTCCTGACTGAAACTGGGACAAAGCAAATAGAGAAATCCTTTATATAGAATGTTCTAGTCCCTGGGGAATGTAGAGAGAGAGCAAGGGGGGTGCTCTACTTTACTAACAGTGAACTAAGGAGAAAATAGAGATGGGGTCCATCTTTTTCTCATCCGGTGTGGAGAACAAGGGAGGAGAAAAAAGGACTGCAGCCAGACTGAAAGTGTCTGATGACGCCAGGTCCGCCTCTCCAGGCAGTCATAGTTGGGGCTCGCCAAGAAGCAGCCCTGGGGTGAGGTTTCAAAAGCAAGTGGCTCATCTGGGAAGTGATCCCAAGAAGTCCCTGAAGGTGAGTGAGGAAGGAAGATAGGGAAAGGAAGGCAGCCTACCTAAGGTGTGCTCTCCACTACTTAGCCCTGGGGGTAATTAGAGGAGGTATGTGCCCCCAGCGAAGCTCCCGGAGCCGAGTAGGTAACCACATGCTTCAGAGCAGGCTGCCCCAGGGTGGAGGGAGCTGTGACACTCCCCCCTCCCCCCCTTGCATCAGGCACGGGCTGGGGGCTGCTTGACCCGCTGTGCAGGTGGGCGGCGAGGCTCCAGAGCCAGAGCAGTGCTTAGGGGAGAAGGGCAGACGCTGCCAGAGGCAGGTGGCCCTGGGTACTGGAGGGGTGAGGTCAGTCCAGGAGGCCAGTGGAAGGCAAACAACAGTAGGAGGGCATCATCAATGTGCTCTGTGAGGGGAAGGGAGGGGTTGAAAGCTCAGCTGGGGCCCGTAGGGGAGGTCAGAACCCCAAAGCCTCTTACTGGCCCGGCATACTGCAGTGAGCCCTCATACATCTCTTATCATTATTTTCTCCTCTGCCAGTGGAGGAGATAATACCTCCCTCCCGGGGTGGGGGTGTGATATTTATTGCAAGTGACTTACCTAGCACAGTGCAGGATGTATGGGGAGCTCATGAATTGATACACTCACGATGATTATCAAGAAATTGTTCTAGGAAGTGTTTGGGAAGGCAGGAAGAAGAAATGGGGTGGGGTGGGCATTGGGGCATGTCAGCCACTTAGGGTTACATTAGTTACTTTAAGTATAACTACCTTGTTATTTGAGATCAAGGGCTTTTGAACAATGTATGCTAAGCTGTCCTACAGGAACCCTTCCAGGGAAACTAATTAAACAATCTAGAATGTGCCATAATGAATGACTTGCATGTAAAGACATATATAAGGATGAACGAGAAAGGATTCTGAGTTAATGAGCTTTACAGATATTGGCCCCAATCAGTTCGGGGAAGGAGCTATTCCCAGAAGGGAATGGCTCATATCTTGATAGTGTCAGAATCCTTTCAGGCCAGAAATGGGCAACTAAGTGCACCTGAATGGGAAAAAGTTGATGCGTTCATGATGGGAATAGTCTATTCAAAAAGAGAGGTTTGCTACCTCCCTAGCTTATGGAATTAAGGAGTGTGTGCGTGTGTGTGTGTCTGTGTGCATGCACACGATGTCCCCGCCGCTCCTCTGGGGAAGGGTTCTGATCAGCACTGAAGCCTTTCCAAAGAAGCTAACGAGGCTGCAGAAGCCTCAGGGTGGTGATGAAGTCAGTTTAGAAAGTCCTGCCTCTACCCCTCTATGCAACAGTAGGGTCAGTTCTTGTTTTCCCTGAAATTGAGGATGCCACTGTTAAACTGAGGAAGGGAAACTGGAATCAAAAGTGTAACAAAAGTTTGAACCCCAACTCGGTGCTTTTCCTCTAACTAGGTCTGTTAGGGCTGACCTAGGAAACGGTCCTGCCTAAGTCCTGAGGCTGGGGGCGGGATCCTTGGGTCCTAAACCACAGAGTGATTTGGCTGAGCAGGTGCACGTAATGGCTCCCCCTGCATCTACCTTGTCTCAGAGGAACACATTTCTCCAGACCTCTCTCCCGCATTACTGCTAGCTTTTCTCAAGTCCCAGAAGATGATGAGGAAAAAAATGCCTTTAGCTAGGCAGAACAGGTCATTTGTCTTTTGGTTCATTTTGTGTTTCTGCATAAATCCTGCATCAGCCTGTTCCGGCTCCCACTTGCCAGTGAGCAGTTTTTAATTATCAGGAAAATGGTATTTAGTGCAATGAATCACCAGACAGTGAACAAGGAATTCAAGTCAGCTGCAGAGTCAGGCATAGACAAACATTTGGAGACAGGGCTCAGGAAATGTTCTCAGATTGTGAGTGTTGGGGAAATATTATTAGTGGCAGTAATAATAATATCAGATGTAATATAGCTCTATAATGTAAGACATTTTATAATGCTCTGTACAGTGCTTCACAGTATTATTGCTGTAAGTATTATATATTTTCTGATTATTTTACTTTCTGATTACAGATTATATACTTTCTGATTATTTTTATTATTTTTAACATAGGATATATACCTTTGGCACAAAAGTGGTATGCATGGATCTAAACTTCTGATTGTTAGTTCCTTGAGAGAGGAAAAATATTTTCAATTTTATTACCTTCTAGTTTGCTAATTTCTATTAAAGATCTGATTTGCAGAGGTATTTGTTCTTCGACTTCAAAATCCGTTTATGCTATGGCTGGAGTCGCAACCTGGACTCCCTACAGGACCACAATCCCGGGAGATCTGCCAAATCTCAAACACGAGCCAAGGCTTTAAGTATGTTAAGTTTGGGGAGAATGGCTTAGCCATTACCCAGAGCTTCCTTGAAGCAGAAGAAATCCCTGGCCATTGTTAGAGGCCCCACATCAACAGATTAGGGTGTTCTGGAGAGTGAAGAGGCTGAGACAAATTCTGGGGATGCTGGCAGGTGTGTGGGTGCATTTAAAGGGTTGGCTAGACCCACTGAGAAGTGCTGGGGTCTCAGGACTGAGCAGACGTGGGCTGGGCAAGGGCCAGTTCTAAACAGTAGGTGACACTTGGGAATTAAAAGCTGAAGGAGAAGACTGAATGCTCCCCATCAGTCCTCTTGTGCATTCAGAAAGTACAGAACTAGTACCAGGACCATCTTGTGGGATATGACTTCCTAGGAGGCTTCAGGGGTGGCAGGAAGAGCCCAGCGCCTTCCTGCTGGCATGAGATCTCTGGAATCCCATCGATGCTTCTGGAGAAGCTGCGACAAGTCGCTTTCAGTTACTGACACCTTGTGTGCCAGCAGATTTGACAGTGCCATGAGAAAGGGGGACGTTTGCTCCTCTGTACCCCATTCTGGATCCCAGGCAGATTGTCATTTTCATGACTCACCTAAATTTGGTCTGAATAGCTAAGCATAAGAGGGAAGCACAAAAAGTGCAGTCCCTGGAAGGGGCTTTGTCCAATCTTCTGCCTCAGTACGTGGATCATCCCTCATTTTTCTCAACACTGACTAGACACTCAAACAACACCATGCTAAGAAGCCACAGGAAAAGCAAAGCTCTTGAAGTTCTTCAGGCGATTACGACATGAAATAACTGGAGAATTGTGCTGGAGAGTCTAGATGAGGAGCCTGCACATGGAAACAAGCTGTAAATGCTGCAGAAAACCAGAGAAGCAGTATGGATGCCAACAAGCCACATGGTCATGCAGGGGAAGAAGCTTGGAGTGTCAGAAGGCATAGCTCAGAGAGAGGCCCGCCACTGCATGCTCAAGAAGAGTGAGACCAGCTTAAAAGTGGAGGGAAGAGGGTCTGTGAAGGAATAGCACTGCTGTCCTAGAATGGGAGGGCCTTGACTACCAAATGAAGGCACTCAGATGGATGCCATCGCACACACAGAGCTGACAACTGTTCCCTCAGCAGGCAAGGATGCACAGAGAGCAAGGCATTGGGGAGTTCATTTTGCTGGCAGGCTGCCGCGTTCACGTGCATCGTTGTGGGGAAGGGGCCGGCGGCTGAGCAAACAGCTGTGAGGTTGTTGCAGTAATTAAGGTGTAAGATAACAGAATTTTCAACCAGAGTGCAATGGGAGTAGCAGAAGAGGCAAGAGAGATTTCAAAGGAAGTACTGATAGCATTTGGCGAGCAATTAAAGATGGGGAGTTAGGGAATGAGAAGAATCCAAACCAATGTCAAGATTTCTGGAATGAGGTGGAACCCTCAGCAGGCAATGGACCCTGGGAGAGACCCTGCTGTCAGGGAGATCTGCATGCGTGGTTTTAACACTGCATGCACAGATAAAAATTTGCAAGTGCCTAGAACTCAGTCAGGAATCAGAATGGAAACAGAGCTGGAAGACCAGATCCAGAGTTGTGGATTTAGGAGGCACATGGGTGGCAGTTGAAGCTATTGTCATAAATGGGCTGGAGATAGCACAGATTCTTGGTGTAAACCTATCCAGAAAGCTTGATGGGCACTAGAAACAGTTTGCTCCACCTGCTTTTGAGGGCCAAGACCAGGATAATGGGTGGTTGTCTTTTTCCCTGAAAGAGTGGAGGTCATAGGCACCCAGCCAGGGCTTGAGGAAGAATCTAAAGTGGGCAAGGAGCCTGAATGGGAAAGCACGGATCTGAGGAGGATATTCCTTCCACTGTTTGGGAGTTTCACCATGTTTCAAGATTTGTTCTTAAGGTATTGCCTCATATGTGTCTCCAGGAGAAGGAAAGTGGGCTCCAGACTACTTGGTATTAAGGAAGATACATCAAGAAAGAGTTGACTATATCCACCTGTTTTGTGGGTATCACAACCAGGAGAGGCAGGTCCTCCCAAGCAAGGACCACTTGTTCTGGGCTTCTGAAGTCATACCAGAAAACCAATGACAACAGCCAAGGAACTTGGGATTAAAAGATTTAGTGTGTTTTATAGAGGGTCTGGCTTGCAGCCAGCAGCAGACACATGGGTGAATCTAGCTCATTAAATTTATTTGACATTTAATAAGCAACCACTGAAAACTCTGCTACCTTTTGCAGCTGGGCCTTTTCTCCTCTCCCCAGAGGCCCTCATTGACACATAATCAGTTACTAATGTTCCTGTTACCTCCAGAAGAGGCAGCCAAATTTCCAAGGCCTGTTACCCTCCATCAGGGGGTACACCTGACATTCACCCTGGTGCCTAAGGTGATTTCCAGGAGGCTGGATGTTGTGTCCTCTATGTTTTGAAACACATCTACCACCCAGAGTCAAGAAAGCTAAGTGTGGAATCTTGGGGCTCTGTGTTTCTGGGTATAATCCAGTCACCCACCTAAAGCAGGGATCCACTCTACAACATCCTTTACTGATAGCTACCTGGTCTTTGCTTAAATGCTTCCAGGAACAGAGAGCTTGCCCCCACACCAAGCAGCCTGTGTCTGTGCTGGACCGCTCCAGTCTGGGGAGGGCTGTTCTCACACTGACTCGATGCTTACTTTGATCTTTCACTTGATGGCCCCATTTCACATCATAAAGCACAGAGGCAGCATTTCCTTTCCTACAGCAAGATCATGTTATGCTTGATCCCTGCCTGTGTTTCTCCAGCACCGAGTTGGCATTTCCAAGTCTCCGAGGTAATGGATCAGGACTTGGCACCCCCCATGGGCAGGCTGCTTTGCTGACAAGGTCCTTATTGAAATAGTCTAGACGTGTTCTTTCCAGCATGGAGGACAGCATATCTGTGTATCACCTCCTCTGATCCAAACTTTAATTGCAATCAGAGTCAGACAGACTTGAGTTGAAAACCTTGTTTTGCAAATCACCAATTCCAAGGGCTAATTCAAGTCCTCTCTGAGGCTGTTTCTTCACATGAAAAATCTACCTCATGAGACAATTATGAGGATTGAATTAGTTAATACAGGTAAAATGCTTAATACAATAAATGCTCAAAATTGGAGGTTACTAGAAGTATTTTTTTGTTTCAGTAACAGCTTTTTAATAAGCTATGTATCACTTATATTGAGCATGTGGTCAATGAAATACCTACGTGTCTTTTTCCACACAAAGAGCAAGTCAGGTCTCTTCCTTTTGTACTGCTTTAGTTTTGCTTTAACCTGAACATTACAGTCTAGATTGATCTCATTACCATCTTGTCTTGCAGATTTAAAATTAGCATTCAAAGCTGTTAGTTCCAAATTTTGGTTATGTCTTATATGGTGTTAGTTACACTCTCCAACTTTACCTACAAACTTGATAAGCATCTGCAGGCTTGCACCTGACTCATGAATTTAGAACACAATCAAACAAAGAAGAGATTGAATTAGACCAGGACTAGAACAAAGCTGACTTCCTTTCTGGCTGACAGGGTCACTAATCCACTTGCTCTTGGTCTGAAGAGAAGCGCTGTGCCCATGTTACAATGCTTTCCCTTAGGGGATGATCAGATATTTTTGCCCAAATAAAAACTCACTACATTGGCAGTTCCTCTTGAATTTACTAAATGTATAACCCTAGTAAACAAGATGAGGGCCCCCCAATTTTTTCTTAATAACCCTGTGTGGTTCCCAGTGATCCTGAATTTGGTTTTGAATGCCTAGAACCCAACCACTTCAGTTCCCTCAAGTGACTGCCGGGGACCAAGCTCCCACTCCTGGTTTGTAATCTCAGTGCGCTGTCCTCATGCCCCATCTGAAAACTAGAGCTTTTGCTGGTCTACAGTCTTGGGGCAAATACCCTATTTGTTTCTGTTTTTCTCAAAGCTTAATAATAGCAGTTCTGTGGTTCTACCTGCAGTGGCCTGCAAGATGGAGATGGTTCTTTTAGGCTCTGAAAGCCCTTGATCCCTTACCAGGCCCTTACCTGTTTTTCTCCCCACATGTACACACTTCTTCCAATCTTAGAAATCAGTGAAGTGTCAACCACTATCATGTCTTTGGTTACCTAAGCCTTGTAAGGACTTGGAAGTATTTGCCAAATGCAGAATTGACTGGAACTTTTCTAAGGTAGATCACCAAGCCCACCCTGGCCTGGATCATCATTTAGCCAACCAGCAAGCATGTTCTGAGAACTGGCCCACAGGAGCCATGGGAGCACACCACCAGTTGGCCTCTTCCTGGACACGGGGTCCCACGTTCCCACCCACTCGCCCTTGAACATGAACCACAGTCTTCCCAGTCCTTCATCCAAGCATCCAGCACCACAGCCAGCACAGTTTCTCTTCCCATCCTGCCTTCCCTTTTGTTCCCTTCACCCAAATCCAAATCCCCCTTTACATGTCCATTCCCTGTGCAGAGGAGGGGCATACACCAGTGCCCTGAAGAGCACATTGTATTTTCAGCATGAACAAATCTGCCATGTCTGAATGGGCTGGAGAAAGCATTCCATTAGCAAACATTTCTGTTATTTCTCCTTCAGCCATTTCATCAGCTTGAAAGGAGGGTCTGGGAGAGTAGAGGCTGCCAGCCTCCCTCTGATGCTCCACACCCTGCCTGCAGGCAGAGAGGCAGGGGCTCTCCTGGACACTGATGAATCAGGCTGGGCAGCTACTGCAGGCTCTTTGTCACCCCCTGGACAGGAAGCCCTGGGAGTGCCAGGCTGCTGTCCACACTCCACAGTGAGGATGTGCGTGTGGATGGCCCAGGTACAGTTAAGTGCCTTCAGATCAGACACAATGGACCCTTCTGTCTCCTACATGGGACCAAGAGAGGGGGGAAACAATCCATCAACCAGGACACCTGGAATTAGTCCTCTCCCCCCATTCTCACCTGTTCCTGATCACCAGGCACCTTGAGCTTCAGCAATATGGGAAGAACCTGCCTGTGTTTCTCTAGCACCACGTTGGCATTTATAAGTCTGCAGCCAGACTTATAAGGTGTGCAGTCCACTTCTACCACCTATGAGCCATGTGACCTGGGCAGATTACTTGGCTTTTCTAGATTAATGCCTACCTCCTAGAGGGGTAGTCAGGGTTAGATGAGTTGAAGTGAGCTACCAGAATAAAGTTCCCAATGCATGGCACAGAATAAGCTTTCCGTAACTAATCATTCCTATCCTTTCCCTGCCTGGGCTCGATGCATCCTCCATCAGGGCCTTGAGTTGCCTCCTCTGTTGTGCATGGACTGAGCCTTCCCCAGCTGTACAGTGAGTGATTCTCCACTGTGATTCCCCAACTGTACTATCTTTGGTCAGAGGATGGCTGCCCATGGGAGAAAACACACTAATGCAATTCAATACATGTCACCATGAGTTTAGACAATCTGGGTGCAAAGAGGAGCCAGCTATCAGGACTGGATAAAAAGAGAACAGTTATGGATAGAGGGCAAGGACATTTACGAAAGGCAAACTAAATTAAGAAGAAGACAGACTTCTATGGCAGCCAAGGGAGCAAACTCTGGTCCGGGCAGAGCTCTGTGAACACCCTGAGTGCTGGGAGTGGCGACTGCACAGCTTGTCAACACTATGTCCTTGCCCATCCTCACGGGCTGCAGTAAGGCCACATACTGCAGACTGGGCATTGTTTTTTCTGTGGATTCTGGGAACCAGGGAGGCCTCCTTTTGTTGGCCTTAACAGTGACAGTCCCCCAGAAGGGGAATGTTAGCACTTTGGAAGCACATTTCTATGCATGGGGGCACCACGTAGTGGCCCAGCATAGCCCACCCCTTCAGAGAAGGACAATGGCCAGATCTCAGGCTGAAGGGGCCAAAGGGCATGAAGGTAGACCTAGACTTGATGCTTGAGGACCTTGTGAACTCTGGCCAAGGAGTGGTGACAGGGGTTATTTTTGATGCCTTAAAAAGGGGATCTCCCTCCTAGGGTTCCTTGGGCATCTCCAGTCTCCAAAACGATATTCCTTCCTTCAAACCTAATTTTGCATCTTCTGCCTTCAGGCTGACATGGCCATTCCTAAATGTTTCACCTAAAGAGGTCACAAGATGCTAAATCTGAAATGGACTTTTCAGTGGTCCTCAGCATGGCAGGGAGTCAGCCCAGAGCAGGGAGCAGGAGCAACGTCAGGCTCCTGAGGCAGATGCCGGGGAGCAGGGAGATGAGAAAGGCCCTGAGGTAACTCTGGAGGGGGCACCCTCAAAAGGGCACCTCTACTTAGAAACACAGATAAGTCAAATGTTTGGTTTTCTAGCTGGGGAAGCTAAGCCCCTGCTTGGGCAAGTACATTCACAGGTTAATATAGATAAAAGCATCTGTAGATTTTCCAGTGAGACATGGAGCCAGGACATAGCAAAGGAGAGAGGGCCCAGTAGGGGTTCCTCTCTGACCCCAATTACTTGGCTAAAAAAGAGGTCTAGGATGACCTGGAGCGGAAAGAAGGGGAACAAACAGGACTCTGAGCATTGCAGGAGCTGTGCCTGTAGCCTTAGATGGGGCTGCTCTCCCAAAACCCTACTCCAAATTTGTGTTGCTAATTGTGGGGGCTGCCTGGGACCCAAAGAGAGAGCCTCAGCAGCTCTGGGCCCATGCAGAGCCCGCAGCCCTCCCAGCAATGATGTCCAGAACACAGTCCAGCTGCCAGGGACTTGGTCATCTACAAACAACTGGAAGTTCCCTGGTCTTGGCTTGAAAGCCCCTGGAGAGCAAAGCCATATCTAAAAGTGGCCTTTGAGTAGCCCTGACCAGCACTGACTGTGCTGGGACACAGGGCCTTTTGAGGGGAAGCTGCTGCACCAATGTCCTGGCATTACTCTCCTGCCTCCGGGACCTTGATGAAGGGAGGAGTTTGGTCCATGAGAACGTTTGCCTTTGAGCCCATTTTCAGTCCCAAAAGTACCCACTGAAAGCCTGATTCACAGGTGTGTGCAGATGATGTCTGCTTTCCATGCTCACTGCAGAGTGACCAGGAAGAAAAGGGCTTACATTGCAACAGAGAGATTTAGGTGAGATGAGGCTTAGAGAAGCCTGTGACAGAGCATATGCCAGGACGGATTTCTGAGGGCGTCTGCAGAATTCAAAAAGGGTGATTTAGAAACAGGACATGTCCACAGCAAGGATCTAAGCATTCTGCTTCCTGAAGGTGGGAAGGTGGGCCAACTGACTTAGTGGGATGCTTTTCAGATCCTGCAATGCTGTAATTACACAGATAAAAGGACTGACAGGACTTTATGTTGCAAGTTGGCAAGGAGAAATTTCAGTTATAAAAATATTATATGTATGTTTTTAAAAAAGAGAGGAGTCAGATAATGACTGAGGAAAACTTGCAAAGGTGCTGCTTAAAAGAAAACACTTGGAAGATATCCCAATACCCTGGCCTCTTAGACTCTGCTATCTTTTTAATTCCCTACATTCATGTTCTCTGACTTATCTGTGAATTTGGTTAACACATTCCCCAGCCGCCCAATTGGATAAGATAAGGCAGAAGATGTTAATAGAGAATGCTCCATCTTTTTCCACTGAGTCTGATTTCAGGATTCATTGACTTGCTAAACCCAATCTTTTCCCTGCATTCTATGTCCTATATGGGTTTATCAATGCGCAGATAATCTTCCTGCCAAGCATCCAATGAGTGCCCACAATGGGCAGCCTGCAGATGCGGCGGGCATCCTATGGTTCCTGGGAGCCTGAAGAGAGACACACCACTGGGCCCTGGAGGCTGGCAGGAGGCTTGTGGTTGGGACTGGCCAGTCTGGCTATACGGAGTGCTCCAAGCATTTGCCTGCTGGACTCAGTGATTTGCCAGGGGTCAGGCAGTGGGTGTCTGCTTTCTACTCACCTCGGCCGGTGCTGTAATGCTGGAGCTTATCGCTGTACACAGCCTCTTTGCTGTAAGCCCGTTTCCTGTGGATTCAAGGAATACCCCTCTCAGCAGAGGTGCGCACTCACTGCTCTGTACCAGAGGGCTCTGCTCAGGCCTCCTGTCCTGATGGGGGCCCACACAGGCATCTCCTGGATTGGAAACTGGGAAATTCTCACTTGAGAGTTTAGCTCCTGTCCTGGCCAGCATTTTGGCATGACCACCACTGTGGGTATTTAAGTCTGCTTTCAGGTCAAGGTCTTTCAGAGGCCAGGCAGGACTGTGGGTCCCCATCAGAGCTGGGGCAGAGGCCCTGAGGACACCCATCAGCACTCAGGCTGTGCTGTAGGACTGTGGAACTGCTTGGAAGGGGCCAACACAGACCTTGCCCAGCAGAATCTGGGCTAACCCCTGAATATAGTACAACAGTATTAAAAATTCACCCTTGGAGCTCTTGTTTCCTACGTGGCTCCCCTCCTGCCCACCTGCCGTGTGCTCTCACTAGGGCCTTGGCTCTCTAACCAGAGGATGGCCTGTGGCCCAGGGTATCGTGCCCCAGTGGGACAAATGCAACTTTGGATCTGTCACTCGGACAGTGAGGGGGGCTAAAAGGCTTGGCTAAAACGAGGTTTGAATATGGAGGATGTTTGCTCGTAGCCTTGCCCAGTTCTTACAGAGCATTTTATCCTAGGCACAGAGAAAACAAATAATCTGGAGAATTCTGGCTGCCTGTGGATTGAGTGCAGTGATGATTGTGAATTGAGAGTGTGTTCGTGACAGGTCAGGCCCTGTCCAGTCTGGGTCTGGGGAGGGGCCTACTTGTGCAGAGTGGCTTCCTTGGGGATAAAGAGAGCAGGTAGAAGCAGGAGTGGAGGGCCTACCTGCTACAGACGATGGAGATGGCCACCAAGGACACCACAAACACGACCCCGGCTGCCGCGGAGCCAGCAATCAGGGGCAGCTGCTCCCTCAGCTCAGACTTGTAATCATCTAGGTGAGAAAAAGGCATTAGAATTCTTCCTTGCATGCCCTTTGCACACAGCTGGTACTCGATGCATGATACCAACGACATTATAAATAAATAAATACACATATATGTATATGTATATGTATATGTATATGTATATGTATATGTATATGTATATGTGTAGTACAGCTTCTATACTTCAGAGCTGTAAGCCTAGCCAAAACAAAGAGGGCTCTCTGAGTCACACATAGACAAAAACAACCCAAATCAAATGATAATGACAACAATAAAAACAAAACAGCAGTGACAGAGAGAATCTCAGAACTAAATGCTGATGACACTCCTCTCCACAGCAGAGGTGACGCCAATCTACATCTCTTTTCAGAAAACAGTCAGCCACGCTAAGGATAAGTCCTATGCGGTGAAATGAGACCCACTGCTGAGGTATCTTCTAACACACGAAGTGGTTGAAATGCAGCCCAGTGAGCAGACTCATTGAGCAGGTATTTAAAGAATACCCATAGCCAGCCAGCACCGCACCAGGTGCTGCGGTGGAAGAAGCTGCGCCTGGGAGATGGCTCAGCACTCCAGATCTCCCACTCAGGAAGAATGGCCTCAAGACTTCTGCCAATGTTGGAATCATGCTGGACCAGGGGAATGGGAAGCCCAGGGGCAGAGCTTGCTCAAACCCTGGCTCTACCACGTGTGAGCTTTGTAATCTTGGACACAGCATTTAGTCTCTCTGACCCTCAGGCTCCTTTTCTGTTAAAATAATAATAATAATCATCATCATCATCATCATCATCATCATCATCATCATGTGAAGTACATTTCAGTGTTGGACCTATCATTGGTGCCCCAAATACTAATTCTGTTTTCCTTAATCCATATAACCACTTGGCCCTGTGGGCTATTATGATGATTGTACTTATTCTTCCATGTGGTGTAAAAGAGCCATTATTCAATGTTAGGACTCAGGCATATGGAGGTCAAGCTATTGCAATTATGGGTGCAAGCTACAGCAGATAAAAATGCAGGATGGCCGTGAAGTTTAATTTCAGATCAACAATGAATAATGTTTTATTATAAGTATGCCCCAAATATTGCAGGGGAGATACTTAGACCAGAACATTACTTGTTGCTTATCTGAAGCTCAAACTTAATTGGCCATCCTGTATTTTTTTTATTAAGGTACCATTGATATACCCTGTTATGAAGGTATCACAAGAAAAACAATGTGGTTATTACATTCACCCTTATTATTGAGTGCCTCCCCCATGCCCCATTGCAGTCACTATCCATCAGTGTAGTAAGATGCCACAGGGTCCCTATTTGTTTTCTCTGAGCTACACTGTCTTCCCTGTTACTCCATACACACCATGTGCACCAATCACGATACCCCACAATCCCCTTCTCCCTTCCTCCCAACCTGCCCTCCCACACCACCCCACCTCTTTGGTAACCACTAGTCCTTTCTTGGAGTCTGTGAGTCTGCTGCGATTTTGTTCCTTCAGTTTTGCTTCATTGTTATACTTCACAAAAGAGGGAAATCATTTGGTATTTGTCTTTCTCTGCCTGACTTATTTCACTGTGCATAATACCCTCTAGCTCCATCCATGTTGTTGCAAATGGTAGGATTTGTTTCTTTCTTATGGCTGAATATGTATATGTATATGTAACACTTCTTCTTTACCCATTCATCTACTAGTGGACACTTATATTTCTTCCATTTCTTGGCTATTGTAAATAGTGCTGCAAAAAACATACGGGTGCGTATGTCTTTTTGAATCTGAGAAGTTGTTTTCTTTGGGTAAATTCCTAGGAGTGGAATTCCTGGGTCAAATGGTATTTCTATTTTGAGTTTTTTGAGGAACATCCATATTGCTTTCCACAGTGGTTAAACTAGTTTACATTCCCACTAGTAGCGTAGGATGGTTCCCCTTACTCCGCATCCTCACCAGCATTTGTTTTTGTTTGTCTTTTGGATGGCGGCCATCCTAACTGGTGTGAGGTGATATCTCATTGTGATTTTAATTTGTATTTCCCTGATGATTAGTGATGTGGAACATCTTTTCATGTGTCTCTTGGCAATCTGAATTTCTTCTTTACAGAAGTGTTTGTTCATATCCTCTGCCCATTTTTTAATAGGGTTATTTGCTTTTTGGGTGTTGAGGATGTGAGTTCTTTATATATTTTGGATGTTAACCCCTTGTTGGATATGTCATTTACAAATATATTCTCCCATACTGTAGGATGTCTTTTTGTTCTGTTGATGGTGTCCTTTGCTGTACAGAAGCTTTTTAGCATGATGTAATCCCATTTGTTCATTTTTTATTTTGTTTCCCCTGCCCAAGGGGATGTGTACAGGAAACAGTTGCTCATATTTATATTCAAGAGATTTTTGCCTATGTTTTCTTCTAAGAGTTTTATGGTTTCATGACTTACGTTCAGGTTTTTTATCCATTTTGAATTTACTTTTGTGTATGGGGTTGGACAATAATCCAGTTTCATTCTCCTGCATATAGCTGTCCAGTTTTGCCTACACCAGTTGTTGAAGAGGCTGTCATGTCTGCATTGTATATCCATGGTTTCTTTATCATATATTAATTGACCACATATGCTTGGGTTTATATCTGAGCTCTCTAGTCAGTTCCATTCATATATGGGTCTGTTCTTGTGCCAGTATCAAGTTATCTTGATTACTGTGGCTTTGTAGTAGAGCTTGAAGTCAGGGATCATAATCCCCATGCTTTATTCTTCCTTCTCAGGATTGCTTTGGCTTTTCTGGTCTTTTGTGCTTCTATATGAATTTTAGAATTATTTGCTCTAGTTCATTGAAGAAGGCTGTTGGTATTTTGATAGGGATTGCATTGAATCTGTAGATTGCTTTAGGCAGGATGGCATTTGAACAACATAAACTCTTCCTATCCATGAGCACAGGATGTGTTTCCATTTATTGGTATCTTCTTTAATTTCTCTCATGAGTGTCTTGTAGTTTTCAGAGTATAGGTCTTCCACTTTCTTGGTTAGGTTTATTCCTAGGTATTTTATTCTTTTTCATGCAATTGTGAAAGGAATTGTTTTCCTGATTTCTCTTTCTGCCACTTCATTGTTAGTGTATAGGAGTGCAACAGATTTCTGTGTATTAATTTTGTATGCCGCAACTTTGCTGAATTCAGATATTAGATCTAGTAGTTTTGGAGTGAATTCTTCCGGGTTTTTTATGTACAATATCATGCCATCTGCAAACAGGGGCAGTTTAAATTCTTCCTTGCCAATCTGGATGCCTTTATTTCTTTGTGTTGTCTGATTTCCATGGCTAGGACCTCCAGTACTATGTTGAATAGAAGTGGGGAGAGTGGGCATCCTTGTCTTGTTCCCGATCTTAAAGGAAAAGCTTTCAGCTTCTCGCTGTTAAGTATGATATTGGATGTGGGTTTGTCATATATGGCCTTTATTATGTTGAGGTACTTGCCTTCTATATCCATTTTGTTCAGAGTTTTCATCATGAATGGATGTTGAATTTTGTCAAATGCTTTTTCAGCATCTTTGGAGTGATCATGTGGCTTTTGTCCTTCTTTTTTGTTGGTGTGGTGGATGATGTTGATGGATTTTCAAATATTGTACCCCCTTTGCATCCCTGGAATAAATCTTACTTGATCATGATGGATGATCTTTTTGATGTATTTTTGAATATGGTTTGCTAATATTTTGTTGAGGATTTTTGCATCTATGATCATCATGGATATGGTTTGTAATTTTCTTTTTTTGTGGTGTCTTTGCCTGGTTTTGGTATTAGAGGGATGCTGGCCTCGTAGAATGAGATGGGAGTATTCCCTCCTCTTCTACTTTTTGGAAAACTTTAAGGAGGATGGGTATTAGGTCTTTACTAAATGTTTGATAAAATTCAGCAGTGAAACCACCTGGTCCAGGAGTTTTGTTCTTAGGTAGTTTTTTGAATACCAATCCAATTTCCTTGCTGGTAATTGGTCTATTCAGATTTTCTGTTTCTTCCTGGGTGAGCCTTGGAAGGTTGTATTTCTCTAGAAAGTTGTCCATTTCTTCTAGGTTATCCAGTTTGTTAGCATTTAATTTTTCATAGTATTCTCTCATAATACTTTGTATTTCTGTGGTGTCCGTAGTGATTTTTCCTTTCTCATTTCTGATTCTGTTTATGAGTGGAGACTCTCTTTTTTTCTTGGTAAGTCTGGTTGGGGGTTTATCTATTTTGTTTATTTTCTCAAAGAACCAGCTCCTGCTTTAATTGATTCTTTCTATTGTTTCACTCTTCTTGATTTTATCTATTTCTGCTCTAATCTTTATTATGTCCCTCCTTCTACTGACTTTGGGCCTCATTTGTTCTTCCTTTTCTAGTTTCATTAATTGTGAGTTTAGACTGTTCATATGGGATTTGTAGTAGAGCTTGAAGTCAGGGATCATAATCCCCATGCTTTATTCTTCCTTCTCAGGATTGCTTTGGCTTTTCCGGTCTTTCGTGCTTCTATATGAATTTTAGAATTATTTGCTCTAGTTCATTGAAGAATGCTGTTGGTATTTTGATAGGGATTGCATTGAATCTGTAGATTGCTTTAGGCAGGATGGCCATTTGAACAACATAAATTCTTCCTATCCATGAGCATGGGATGTGTTTCCATTTATTGGTATCTTCTTTAATTTCTGAGGTTGGCCTATATTGCAATATACTTCCCTCTTAGCACAGCTTTTGCAGCATCCCACAGATTTTGCGGTGTTGAATTATTGTTGTCATTTGTCTCCATATATTACTTGATCTCTGTTTTTATTTGGTCAGTCATCCATTGATTATTTAGGAGCATGTCATTGTGCCTCCAGGTGTTTGTGGGCTTTTTTGTTTTCTTTATGTAATTTATTTCTAGTTTCATATCTTTGTAGTCTGAGAAGCTGGTTGGTACAATTTCAATCTTTTTGAGTTTACTGAGGCTCTTTTCATTGGCTAGTATATTATCGATTCTTGGGAATGTTCCATGTGGACTTGAGAGGAATGTGTATCCTGTTGCTTTTGGATGGAATGTTCTGTGGATGTCCGTTAGGTCCATCTGTTCTAATATGTTGTTCAGTGCCTCTGTCTCCTTATTTTCTGTCTGGTTGATCTGTCCTTTGGAGTGAGTGGTGTGTTGAAGTCTCCTGAAATGAATGCATTTGCATTCTATTTCCCCCTTTAATTCTGTTAGTATTTGTTTCACATATGTAGTTGATTCTGTGTTGGGTACATGGATATTTATAATACTTATATCCTCTTGCTGGACTGACCCCTTTATCATTATGTAATATCCTCTTTTGTCTCTTGTTACTTTCTTTGTTTTGAAGTCTATTTTGTCTGATACAAGTACTGCAACTCTGCTTTTTTTCTCCCTATTAGTTGCATGAAATATCCTTTTCCATCCCTTTACTTTCAGTCTGTGTATGTCTTTGGGTTTGAAGTGAGTCTCTTGTAGGCAGCATATAGATGGGGCTTATTTTTTTTTATACATTCAATGCCTCTATGTCTTTTGATTGGTGCATTCAGACCACTTACATTTAGGGTCATTATTGATAGGTATGTACTTATTGCCATTGCAGGCTTTAGATTTGTGGTTACCAAAGGTTCAAGGGTAATTCCGTTACTATGTAAAACTCTAATTCAACTCACTTGGTATGCTATTAAAAACACAACCTAAAGGTTCTTTTCTTCTTCATCATTTTCCTTCCTCCTCCATTCTTTATATAGTAGGTATCATATTCTCTACTCTGTCTAATCCCTTGATTGACCTTTGGAGTAGTTGATTTGATTTTGTTTCTGCTTAACAATTAATTGCTCTACTTTCTTTACTGTGGTTTTATTTTGCCTGGTGACAGCTATTTAGCTGTGGGAATACTTCCATCTATAGGAGTCCCTCCAAAATACACTGTAGGGGTGGTTTGTGGGAGGTAAATTATCTCAGCTTTTGCTTATCTGAAAACTGTTTAATCCCTCCTTCAAATTTAAATGATAACCTTGCCAGGTAGAGTATTCTTGGTTCGAGGCCCTTCTGCTTCATTGCATTAAATATATCATGCCACTCCCTTCTGGCCTGTAAGGTTTCTGCTGAGATAGCCTGATGATAACCTGATGGGTTTTCCTTTGTATGTGATCTTATTTCTCTCTCTGGCTGCTTTTAAAAGTCTGTCCTTATCCTTCATCTTTGCCATTTAATTATTATATGTCTTGGTGTTGTCCTCCTTGGGTCCTTGGTGTTGGGAGATCTGTGCACCTCCATGGCCAGAGACAGTATCTCTTTGCCCAGATTGGGGAAGTTTTCAGCAATTACCTCCTCAAAGACACTTTCTATCCCTTTTTCTCTCTCTTCTTCTTCTGGTACCCCTATAATGCGAATATTGTTTTGTTTGGATTGGTCACACTTTTTTCAATATTCTTTCATTCCTAGAAGATACTTTTTTCTCTCTGTGTCTCAGGTTCTTTGTATTACTCTTCTCTAATTTCTATTCCATTTGCCGTCTCTTCTACTAAATCTAATCTGCTTTTAAATTCCTCCATTGTATGTTTCATTTCAAAATTGGAATTTCTTGATGATTGAATCTCCATCCTAAATTCGTCCCTGAGTTCTTGAATATTTTTCTGTACCTCCATGAGCATGTTTGTGATTTTTATTTTGAACTCTCTTTCAGGAAGATTGGTGAGTTCCATTTCACTTGGGTCTTTTTCTGGTGTTTGTGAGATTTTTTTCTGAACCAGGTTCCTTTGACATTTCATATTTGTATGTAGTGCCCTCTAGTGCCCAGAAGCTCTAGTCTCTGGAACTGCTCCACCACTGGAGTGATGTCGGGGGTCACAGGGGAGCAGCACTGGTGCCTGGGAGGAGGAAAGAGCTGTTTCCTGCTTCCCTGGCTGCAGTGCCTGTCTCCACTGTCAGTACCAGTGGGCTGAACACACAGGTGTAAGCCTCTGTGCTTTGCATTTTTAGATGCTATAGTGGGGCTTCCCTCTGGCTGGCCTGAAGCCAGGGCAAGGTTTGCTGGTTTGTGAGTCAGGTCTGGCTGGCCAGGAGGAAGTTGCAGCAGGCTGTGTATCATGGTGGGGGGGCCTTGAAGCCACATAACCAATCAGGGGGATGGAGCACCTGAAGATCATGAAAGTTCCCAACCTGCTGGGCAGAGTGCATCCAGACAATTTTTTCTACCTTTCCTTTCTCCTGAGCAGTAAGCTCTGTGCAATCTTTGCTCCTTTAGTATCCTTCTCACTTTTACAAAGTCTCTCAGACTGCCTACCCAGATCAGCCAGATATGGATCCCTGTTTTCCACAAGCAGCTGGAATCTCAGTCTCTCCAAGTATTCTGCCTGTCTTAGCATTCCAACCCCAGTAATCTCCAGAGCACGATGCAGTGTAGGTTTGTGCTCCCAAAGCAGATTCCAGGGCTGGGTGTTCAGCAGTCCTAGGCTTCCACACCCTCTCTGCTCTGTTTCTCTTTCTCTGGCCTATGAGTTTGAGTGGGGGAAGGGCTTGGGTCCTGCCGGATCAAGGCTTTGGTACGTTACCCTGTTTCATGAGGTCTGCTCTTTTTTCCAGATGTATGCTGTCTGGTGCAGCCCTCTTTCCTGTTGCTCTTTTAGGATTAGTTGTATTAACTGTATTTTCATATATGTGGTTTTGGGAGGAGTTCTCTGTCTCACCTCTCATGCCACCATCTTTAATCTGCCATCCTGTATTTTATCTGGCAACCCTAATGGCAATAACTCTTGAAGTGGGGTCCACCAGCCCCTGTAATCAGAATCACCTTAGCCCAATTATGAAATGACCATTTCTGGACCTCTCCTCAGATGTTCCAAATCAGAACCTCTAGGTGAAGAGCAGGGTAAACCTGCATGTTTACCAAACATTCCAGCTGATTCTTATGCTTCCCAATGTTTGGGAACCATCTTTCAACTCTGTGGCTGGAAAAACGTTTTCTAAAGACCAGGGTGTTGTTCTGGAATCCTTCCCCCCTATAGAAATTTGTTTTAAAGACTGAAGGTAGAGCTTCCATGTCCCTCAGCTGGGAGCTTTTTGTAATATCTGTTTTTAAAAAATAATAATTTTGCAAGAAAATCAAAAAGCAAGGAACCACAGTGAAGAGTCCATAACATTTTTATAGCATAAAAACTTCCTTCAGTCTTTAAAATTGATCCCTAGAGCATGGGAGGCTTCAAGACCCACACCCTCATCTTTGAAGTCCTTCTCTACACTCAAGAAGCTGGAGGATGGTCCTCAAACACTGGGAGCATTGGAATCACCTGGAGTGTTTGGCAGACACTCTGCTTTATGAATGGGCTGCAAAAATGAGACAGCTAAGTCAGAGGTTGACACACTGAGAGCAGCTGGGGACCATGGTGGCTCTGCTCCCATGTGGAGGTCACCTGCCCAAAGCTTGGTCATTAACCCTGGGTGGGATCCCATAGGTCCTCCCTGTTCCAATGACCCCATCATTGATCAACCTTTAGACTCACCTATGTGCTGCAGATGTGGCCTGAAGCCTTGGCGAACATAATTACTACCAATGTGTGAACCTCAGTCATTAAGATAAATACTCTAGAATTGGCCACTTACCAAAACTCTTATACATCTAGCCCCTCTTGGGTTTATAAAACTTAACTGCCAAATGTAAAAGGAATAGCCTTCTTGGGAGAAATTTGTTACTCCTTGATTTGTCTAGCAGAATTGCCAAGAGACCAATGCTCAGAGCATTTTGAGTTTTGGGCTTTTAATCCTGTGTACCTCCTGATGCCAAAGTGCCCATAAATCTAGAGGGTAAGTGAGGTGCAAAGAGCAGATAGGGACCCTGGAGGGGCAGAAGATGGCCTGCTTCCTTCCAAACCAGCAACATTATTAATCTGAGTAAACTGGCTCATCTTTCCATTCCATCTCACGTCCTCAAAATGTAAGAAAAATTCACCTAAAAAAACCGGAATGGGTCACAAGCTCCAATCCTACTGGGGCCAGAGAGCTCACATTGAAGCATCCAGGAACAAATCAGTGGGAGGGGTAAGCCCCCCATAAAGGCCACAATCCCCCAGCTCAGGGCACCCTAGAATGCCCATGAGCATTGGCTTCTCATACATTTTTC
Organism: Manis javanica; assembly: GCF_040802235.1. Lineage (NCBI taxonomy): Eukaryota > Metazoa > Chordata > Mammalia > Pholidota > Manidae > Manis > Manis javanica. The sequence continues at coordinate 167,381,657 of NC_133158.1, read as the reverse complement.
ACAAAAAAATGCACATTTTTATATGAAATCATGTGATTTTTAAAATGTTTCTGATGAATTTTAAATTGTTAAAAAATATAATGTGATTCAGGATAAAACTGCATGCTCTATCAAGTGCCTAGTTGGAGAGAGCTGGCCTAAAATAAAATGTTATGTAAGGGTACACTGTTTCCTCTATAATTTAAGTAATAAGTGAAAAATTAAAGGCTTTCAACTTGGGAGGTTGGTAATAGACCATTTGGAAAACTGTCAGGACACGGCTCACAAATGAGTAAATAAGTGAATAGATCGGTAGATGGATAAATGAATACATACACTGTGGTAAATGACTAGCTAAGGGAAAGAGTGAGTCTTCTCAATCACGCAGACACACCTGTGCTCAATGCTCAGGCCACAGGGAAATCGGACTTTCATAACCATTAAAGGCGTGGTCTCAGAGGACAGAGGCAGGGATCGTTGTAACGGGGAACTAATAAAGCCCAAAGGCAGAAGTATTTTGGGTGACGGACTTTCTGGCCTTAGGGATGGTTTGGAAAACAGTGGCCGTTCTTTCTGGAGACACTTGAGCAAGATCTCATGGGAGTCACATGTGAAGCGACTTCAAATATGTTAAGATGCTGGGTGTGTGGGACTGCAGCACCCCAGTGTGGCCTTTCTGTTTCCTTCCTGGAGATCGTGGCTCAGGCAATGAGGCTGTGAGCCTAGCTCACATGTCTGCATGTGGTACCGAGACCCTTTGGACCCATTAGACCTGGGGAGAGAAATGGGCCAGACTGCAGACAGATGCCCTGCCTGGTGAGTGGAACTAGTGAATTGCATAGGGAGGAAAGCCCTTCCAAGGGAATCTCCCTGGAATTCAGTTAGAGGTTGGCATTTTGGCTACAAGGGCAGCTTCATTGGGGGGTCTTTTCTCTCAGCTGCCTGCCGTGTGCCCACGTCACTTACCATCTGTCAGAGTTTGGAAGCACATCTTGCCACTGAACTTGCCGTAGCCGGCCACAGTGCGGGCGCGCACCTGTACCACATACACCATGCCTGGCCGCAGACCATCGATCCGCGCTGTGTTGGTCTGGCTCCTGGCCATGGAGGAGTTGAATTCATTGTGTTCCTGAATGAGATCAAGGAGAACAGTCTGCAGCCCACTCCTGAATGCTGTCCCCCAGCCCTCTCCATGGGCTCTTGGTCCCACAGATGTATTAGATGTTGTTTCCAGACACAGACCCTCCCTCTGAACAGGGTACATACAGTCTGGCCTGGACCAAAGGAATGCAGAATCAGGGCTGGACCGTGCAGTGGCTGTGCTCGGAAAAGAGGGGTCTGAGCAAATGGCTGAGCTCCCAGGGCTTGGCTAGGGGGCTTACCATCATTTCCTATACCTTCCCCCTCCAGGGCTCAGAGGTAGAATAACAAAGTGCATGCAACTTTGCAAAATCTTGGCCAGTCTCTGGCCTCAGCAGAAGCAAACTGGGCAACATTTACACCCTGCTGCCTCTCTCTGTCTTGCTTCTGTTGAACCCTCATCTTTTCTCTCCTCACAACAGCTGTTCCAGATCACTCCTTCAGTTCCTTCAAGTCCTTAGGCAAAGGATTTCGTATTCACTCCGCTGTGGAGCTTCAGGCCATTCTGGGCTACCTCTCATTCCTGCTCTGCCTTCACTTAGGCTGGTGTCTGTCTGGATCCCCATCCTCCAGCTCCCTCTCCACCAACATCTGGGGAGGGAATGTCCCTTCTCCCTGGAGGGCAGGCCCTCTCCTCTCTCACCCACTCAGGGGGTCAGCCCCACCCTCCTGTCTGTCACTGTCCCCAGCACTGTCTTGCACTGCCCTCCACAGTCCCTGTTATCTGCACATGTGTGTCCTCTGATGTGCATAGTTTTTGCTTGTTTTTTTTTTGTCCTTCTACCTCCTCAGCCCACTGTGCCCTCAAAAGGTGCTTCCTCTCTTTGCTGATATTATGTAACATTTGGTTTATGTCTGGATTTTTGCAGCCTTTCATCTTTTCTGCCATTCCTTTCACCACCAATCCAAACTTATTTTCTGAAAAGATCTCTGACCTTCCTTAAAATTATTATCTGATTAAAAAAAAACCTCCTAAATCTAGGTTTACAGGCCCTACACAATGAAGTCAGTTTCAACCTCAAACCCCCTAAATCACCATCCTTTTGTCCCTCCAGGGACTACACCTCTGGCCACTGGGCCTTTGCTTAGGCTCCTTTGCAGTGTGAAATGCCTCTCTCCAGGGTTCATCTGTGCCCTCCAGTTCCCTTAAGCCCACACTCTGCCAACCAAGATCCCTTCTCTGGGAAGGCTTCCTGCGCCACTCTGCCCACGGGCTCTCTCCAACACTGTCCATCATCACCCCTCATCCTCAGCGCCTTTGTGAGCACCAGCATGGTCTCCCAACACTTCCATGTGAGCGAAATAGATATTGGAGAAAATGAAGAGTTTGAAAGTCCCCCAAGTACCATTGCAGATCTGGGGTACGGGGTCAGAGAGTTCAAGAGGCATGGGGACAAATGAGAGGAAAGCTGATGGCAAGAGTTCTGTAAGCCACATCCCCAAACAACAGAAGAAACTTGGGGAGTGGAACCAGGACCAAAGAATACTGTGCAAGGATGATAAATTCCCATTGTTTTTAAATATGTAAAAGCCTATTTTGCAAAGGACCTGATGACCTACTTTGATGTGCATCCATTCAATCATTTGTCCAGGCAGTCACATTTATGACACACTTCCATGTGCTGGGTGCTATGCATGGGTACCTAGGCATGGTCCCTCTCCTGGGGGATGCAAAATCTCAGGCAGTGGGCCAGAAAATAAACGTGACGGCAGCAGTGTTGACTGAGTGACTCAGCAAAGGGCATCTTAGGGAGCTGTGGGGGAACAGCAGAGGGTCACAGAGCCTGGACTGATAAGGAGACTGGGAAGGTGACAGGAGCTTAGTCATGAAAGATGAAAGAAATTAGCCACATGTAGAGAGTGAGAACCAAGTAGAACATCCACGAGGACAGAATAAAACACAGAAAAGCAAGGCCTAAAGGAAAGCAGGAGCCTGTAAGTGATTAGGCATATCTGGAGTGTGGGAGACGTAGGAGGTAGCGATTAATGATTTAGAAGCAGATGTAAGGGACCATGGGTTAGAGGCCAGCTTAAACAGTACACTTGAAAGTTACAAAGAGGGCCATGCTCACCCTGATGGAGGGATATAGCCACTGGCCTCTGGAAGAGACTTCCTGGGGAGCGACAGTCACCATCTGATCTATTTAAGAAGGTGGATTCCCCTGCACCACCACTAACTGGCAATCCACCAGAAAGACGGCTATCCACTCTAGAAGGGATGCCATTTAGACCTTTGGTCATTATTATCTGGACACACTGGAGATCTGACATCTAAAACCAAAAATCACCTCATCACCTTGCAAATTAGGACAAAATACCATTGCTAAAAAATGCAGGGGGCTGCCTGAATTCTCTGGTTCCTGGAATCTGTGGAATTATGCACTGCTTGAAATAAGTGAAGCACTGGCTGGGCAGCTCTTTCACTGACAAATTGGCATTTGGATTGTAAGGACAAAACATTAACCCATAAGTGCTTTATAGTCCATACATTCAGGAAATTCAGTGATTACACAAGTATCACCCCTTGTTCCCTTCAAAATCATGAATCAACTTCAGGCAAATGAGTGAGTGTAGAGCAAAATTGCTTTCTTTTCCTTTTTTTCGGTTCTGGTCTCTTATGGCTGATTTTATAAGAATGCGGGAGATAGAGGCTGCAGCTATTGAGGGCAGAGACCACGTCTTCCATGCCCAACATGTAGCACAGGACTTGCACCAAACTGCCTGGGCGTTCAATGCTCCAGTGCTAAATGAATGAATAAACAGCACACTTCATAACAGCTATTGGAACCAATCGATTGAACACAAGATATTGCCCAGGTCTGAAAGAGTTTCTATGAGAAAATGGTCCTCAAATTTGAAGGGTAGAAATTCCCAAGGCCTCACCCTGCCCGTTCTGGTCTAGACAGTTATTATGAAGAGCGAGTAAACGTCTAAACACTTAATCATCAAGACAGCTGAGAGCAGGTGTGGATGCTCCTCCCATGCTCTGCCTACAAGCGCCGACACCAGGAGTGAAAAGTGCTACAAGACAGTAAACAAGAGAACATGATGAATTGAAATGTATTAAGATGGGGAAGGAGATGAACCTGGAGAGGCCCTGGGAGTGTCGTCAGCTCGATGGCATCCGAGCTCTCTATTAATAAGCTCTTGGAGGAGGCGAAAGCCTCATCGATTGTGTTCAGAGCTGAAACTGAAAGGTGTCCCAAGTAGAAGCAAGAGAGCAGCGTGAGGCAGGAGAGCCAGAGGGGGTTGGCAGGGGTCAGAAAACTATGGCCTATGGGCAGCTACCTGTTTTTGGAAATAAAGTTTTGCTAGAACCCAACCACGCCCTCCTATTGACATATTGCCTATGGCTGCTTCCCATCTACAAAGGCAGAGTTGAGCAGTTAGGACAGACTAAGAACCAGAAGGAAAACTCCACTGACTCCTGGTTTAGAAGAAGTGGCACAAGATAGAAGAATGGTGCATTTTGTTTCCTTGAACCAAATCCTGGACATCTACTGGGCTGATTCCATCTGTGTTTACACCTTTTAAAGACCAGTATTCCATGGCCTTATGGGGCAGACGGGAGGCTCATTCTAGTTAAAAGCATTTGGATTTAAAAGAAGAAACAATCTTGAAATCCTCAGCATCAGCATGATGGCATCCAGTCCCATACTGAGCTCAGAAGGATCCACCATTGAAATATAAAAATGTCCATAGTTCTGGTTCTGTGACTTCCGAGCTGTGACCTGTGTGGTCATGGGTAAGTCATTTAACCTTTCTGTGACTCAGTCCATCATCTATAAATTGATTATACCTAGCTTTCAAGTATCTTTCTTTTAAGGAACAGAGAGCTAACATATCTGTGAATATCTGATGTGTAATAGGTACTCAATAGGTGATGAATTATCATCATTGTGGTTATTATTCTAAGATCTTCTCATGGGGTAATGTCTTTTTCTTTGGTTGTACGAGAAGTGGATGAGGAAATGTAACAGATTGTATAACTAAGCCCTTTGTAAGTGAAGGTGAGTTCTGCAGTAACATACTTAATGGTAACCACTGCTTTGGCAAAGAATCTTCTGGGTTCCCAAGGAAAGTTTCCTATCCTCTGGAGTGGGGACAATAATATGCTTCACTGAGGTGTGGAAGCCGCCTCAGGCACTGAGCTGCTGTGCATGTGTGTCTGTTAATAATTAGCATAACTTATGGAGAGTTAAGGACGTGGCCAGAGATGGAGAATGAGCTTCCTTCATAGCATCAGAAGTTGAGGTTAATCACAGGTTTTCAAGGGAGGAGGTTCACATATAAAGGGCAGGGCAGTGGAGAAGCTTGGGGGTAGGCTGGGGAGGGAGGAGCTAAAGGACACAGGCACGAGCCTATTACTAAGCACGCCCCTGTCCCGGGGTGACCGTCCTTGGCACAGTAGACGAGTGAGGGCAGGTGGTCTCCCACACAGCTGCGCAGCCACCCATTCCCAGCCCTGCCATTTGCTATATGGCAGAGATCCCTAGGCTCCCTTCCTACTGTGTGACCCAGCAAGTTTTGCTTCTTTCTGTTAACTCTGTGCATCAGTTTCTTTCCCCATAGCAATGGTATTGATAGTCGCTATACTGGATTATGAGGGGAAAAACAATGTTTATAAAGGCCCTGGCACCCAATAGGAGTATACCAAGGAGAAATTCTTATTTTTCTCAGATGAGCTACAAGACTCAAGCTCAAGTGGGTGGGAAGGGGTGCTTTGGGGACCTTACTGGTGATTTTGACAGCACATCATATACTGGCCACACACAATAATTTATTGAACTGTTATGTCAACTTACATGATGGAATGTGGTCATTTGGTCCAAACACACTGGTTCAAAACATTTGGGAAAGTGAACATTCATTAAATTTGTTAACTGATAAAAAATATCCGTCAAAGAAGGGCACAAAATTGAAACCTAATTCTATATAATCATTGCTTCTGAATTCAGATTATTTAAATTACCCCCAACCCCCTGAATTATCTGAATCAACTGTCTACAAAGCCCCAAATGCTCTAAAGAGAGCAGAGTTCTGCCTAACCCTCACCTTGCCTGCAAGCTCAGCTCTAATGGCTGAAGATATGCCTCCTCAGACAAGACTGGTGATCCATCCAGACCTCCACCTTCAGGGAGGCACACTGCTACCACTGCACAAGTGTGAGTACTCTGACCAAGAGTGGTGAAGCTATTCGACCACTGCTGTGTGGCTGGTTAGTGATGGGGGGCACTGGAAAGCGGGCTTCTGCCTCCCGATGCAGTGGTGTTCCGTTGTCCAACACCACCTCCATGTTGGAGGGCTACAGGTTTCCACCTGTGATCCTGTTCTTATTTCCCTTGACCCACTGGATGATTGTACCCATGCTCAGAGCTCTCATACCATCTGCATACTGACGACTTCCAAATGGACATCTCGAGCTCCTCTCCTGAACTCCAGAGATGTACATCTAGCTGCCAGTCCCACACCCCCATTGTCCTACTGCGGAGGTCTATTTTAGACTTCAAGATGAACTTCGGTCTCTTCCCTCATCCCAAACCCAAGCCACCCACTGTGTTCCTCTTCTCAGTTAATGGTGGCTACCTCCTTCTAGAGGGCCAGGCCAAAACCCTCCCACATCTGAAACCCAACCAGGTGGAAATCCTGTGGACTCTGCCTTTAGTTTATACATCTGGAAACCTACTGTGCTTCACAATCCCATCGATTCCACTCCATCCAAGACACCATTATCTTTGTCTTATGTGATTATAATCTAGTAGGCCTATTTTCATGGAATGGCCTGAGCAAACCTTTGGAAATGTCAGATTTTGTCTCTTCTCTGCCCTGCTATGGAGCCTTACCTCACTCAGTGGAAAAGCTCAAGTTTGGAAGGTCCAACATGCTCCTCTGCCCTGGTTACCTCTCTCATGGTCCACTACTTTCCCAGTGCTTGTATCACTCCAGCCATGCTTGTCCCTTTACTGCTCCTTGAATTACCAGTCATGACCCTACCTCAGAGCCTTTGCACAGGCTGTTGCCTCTCTCTCCTCCAGGCATCTCCTCCACACGCCTTCACAACAACCTCTCCTCCTTCCAGTCTTTACTTAGAACTCACCCTCTCCAAGAGGCCTGCCTACCTTTACCGTTCTATGTAATCGTGCAACCTGCTTCTCCCCTGAACCCGACCCTCCTGATCCTATTTACCATGCTCCAGTTTTCTTCCCTTACACTACTAATTTTCTAACATATTATATGATTTCCTTATTTATTATGTTCATTGTTCATTTTCTATCTCCTTCTGATAGAAAATAAGTCCCTTAAGGGCAGACAGATATCTTTGTTCTGATCACTAATATATACTGGAATAGTACTTGCCAAATAGCAGGTACTCAATAAATACTTGCTGACCAAACAAAAGAAGGAATCTGGTGTTTTTACAGTCATGTGTTGGGTTAGTATAGAAGGCACTGCATTTTCCTGGGATTCTGCAAATGCTACAGTTTCCCATGGCAAGAGGGAGGCTCTACTTCCCCCATAGACATGTAAGTACCAACTCCACAGGGCATCGTTTCCCTCTCCTTGGCAGGACATGCTGCTGTAGCCCCCAGGGGCAGCTGCTAAGGAGCAGCCAGGTAGGTAATACACAGATTTCTATTTCTACTTATTTCTGTCTTTCCTTTAAAACTTCTATTTACATTTTAATCTCTGTAAATATATTAGTACACTACACTTGCATATGACTTATAAATAAAATTATAATGGAGGTACATAATCAAAAACTGAAAAACACTGGTCTAAAAAACCACAGAATTTCCAGGAAATTCAGGGGACTCCTGCTGTTTTGTAGCCTCTGCATCAGTACAGCAAACACATAACTGGGAGAGTGGGATGGGCCCTGCCCATACCAGCCCAGCAAGCTGATTAGATAGCATGGGAGTATGTAGAAAATCCTCTCCCAAGTTGGTACATCAAGTGCCTGGGCTTTGGAGGCTTTACCAAGGAAGACAGGTGGAACTCTCCCAGGGAGCCGATGGTCTCTGCTACCAGATTCCCTCCTCCCTCAGGACTTCCTCCAGCCTATGTGCTTTGCCCTCAGAGGTTCACCACCTATTGACCAGTGGCTGGCCCTGGGTCTTGCAAACTGCAGGCAGAGCTGACTTACCTTCTCATAGTAACGGATCTCATAGTCCAGGATGATGCCGTTGGGCTGTTCTGGCTGTGGCCATGACAAGGTGATGCTCCTCATAGTGGCACTGACCTGGTGCATGATAGGAACCGTGGAAGGGGCTGTGGAGAGACACAGAGAGGGTAGATGAACAGACATGAGAAGTGCCATCTTCCAGAGAAAAGCAAGGAGAGAAATATCATTGGGATTAAATCCTGCCCTTTATTTCTCATCAGCTGAGCTAGATCCGCAGCATTTATTCTGTGGGTTTTACAGAATAAATGGAATTTGGATAACAAAGGATTGAAATGGTGGTTATTTAGGACAGGAGAACATGTTTGAGGGCTGGGGCTGGAATGGACTGTTTTCTGGTCCAGAAGGAACAAAGGATGGTTGGACGGATCACAGGAAAACAATATGGCCCAGGGAAGGTGGAGCCAACTAGGGAGGGCAAGGCAACCGGGACCAGTCTAGGCTTCATCCAGTGGGACAGGAGGAGCAACGGAATGTTTTAGAGCAAAAGATGTTGAAGGAGTCTCAGTTTTCCAGTAACAGGCTGAGCTATTGAAGAGAAGATAACCTGGAGGCAAGGGATGGCAGTGGGCTAGGATAACTGGTCAGTGCAGAGTTACTGTGCAATGGTAAGGAGCATTCTAGCAAATTTCCCTTTCTGAGACTGCATGTAAGATCTTGCTGCATTTTGAAAGAAAAAAAGGAGGCATCTCTCAAAAAGGTATGAATGCAGACCAATGACAGAATTCTTTCAAACTTCTATGAGAGTTTTCAATGAAGAGCTCACAAATATAAATGAAGAAATGATACACAAACTAAACATTTGGAAACAGGATTATAATGACAAAAATTTGTTAGGTGATTCCAAAAATCTCTGCTTGGAAATAATACTATTTACTTTCCAATTCCACAAAGTTTAAGTAAAATGCAAACAGCCTGGAAGTAATAAATGAGGCTGTCTTCCTAGGAGAAGAGGCAGGTAATGGATGAGGTTTCCATCAGCACTCTGCTCAGGGGCTGTCCCATTCAGTCCTGGCACTTTAGCAGTTATGAAGGTCGTTTCCTAATGCAAAGTCCACTTTACAAGGGTTTCTCTGAGGAGAAAACAGATTCCCCTCCAAGACCTGCAATTACAGAGCATGGCTGCCGGGTCACAGGTGGGCCCCTGCACTCTCCACAGCTCATAGGACTCTCAATGACCACCTACTGCATGCCAGCCCCTGGGCCAGGGAGGGGAGGCTGGGACTTGTTCTGAGGATGTTTACAGTCTGAGGAGCCGTAAGGAGAGATAGTGTGAGAAGTGGTGATGAGACCTTAGAATCAGAGTGTCCACCTGAGACCTGGCGCAGTTTCTGTGGGAGGCCTTGTGGTGGCCATTAGCATGCCCCTCCCAGAGCCCCTACGGCCGGGAGCATAGCAGACTGATGGCCCCAGCTGCTGCCCTCTGACTCCATCACCCCATTCACGTGGAGCCTGCTCTCCACAGGCCACCCCCAGCCAGCGACTGAGAGAGGCAGGGATGCTGTGCAGACCCATCCCTGACTCTCCTGGTGGGCAGCGTTCACTCAAAGGTTCCCCAGTGCTTCTTTGTAACAGCATGAAGGTCTGAGACTCCTTCCACCCAGCCTTCCTTTCTTCCCTCTTTCCTTCAGAAGACTCAGACTTCATTGCAGTATGATGACTCTCCCAGCCTCCTCTGGTCTCCACCTTCCTTCCCTGATATATCTTGGGCACATCTAATCCATCTTGGTGTCGGCATTATGAAGGACCTGAATTAATGCAGTCCTGAATCCTCCTAAATCCCCCTATTAAAGATCCTCTACCCAGCCCTCTGTGTCCCCAGGGATGGGAGACTCCCTGCCCCTAGGAGCCCCTGCTGCATACCTGGGTGACTCTCACTGATCTGCACATCTTCCTTATCCTTATTGGACATTTGTCTTGTTCCCTCTGGTCTCAGTTCTACCAAATGAAGTGGTATGCTCCCTTTTCCATAGAATGGCTTTTCAAATAGCTAAAGAAACAAGCTTGGCCTCCCCAGAGTTTTTCCTGCTGAAAAGAATGGCCAGATACTATGAACATTTCTCCCATGCTCCGCTGTCACCTGAGGTGGCTCTTTTCCAAATGGGGCTCCTGTTATCTAAATCTCTCTTCAGGCCTGAGGCCCAGAGAACTCAGTCCTATCACTGTTGTTCATGCAGCAAAAATTGAAGTAAAATTAAGGCCTACCAGGATCTGTGCATATGTATATGTCTATTAATATGACCATTAACCTTTGCATCAAAAACATGTACCTGTTATTCAATTCTGAAATCACAGCCAAATATAAAAAATCCTTTGGGTTTTCTCATAGATGTGCCTTGTCTTTTGTCTGTAGAGTTGGCTTGGGCTTTGACTACAGGGATTTACATCTATCTCTTTACCTTTATGGTGTCAAATTTGGTTTATTAATCTACTAAATTGGGATAATTTTTTATCCTAATTCAACCATCAAATGCATCCTCTCTTCCTCTCAACTTAGTATCATGGCCCAGGTTAATTAACTCACTAATTAAGCAAATATTTATTGAGCATCTGCCAGGTTCCCGTCACTATTCTAGGTCCTAGAGATTCCCATACCCTGCCCTCGTAGAGCCTATATTCTAGTGGAGGGATTCAGAGACTAGATGTAATCAATCAATCAACCACAAAGTATGTTAAAAGTAGTAAGTACAATAGGGAAAGACGGAGCAGAGAAGGCAGAAGAATGCCCCAGTGTAGGAGGCTGGGCGGGAGAAGGCTGCACCTCTACATCATGCAGCCAGCAAAGCCCCAGGTGAGAAGTAGATGCAGGAGTATAGGGCTGAAGGAGGGGAGGGAGTCATGGAGATGCCTGGGAGAAGAGCATATGAAAGAGGAAGGCTGGGAAAGGTTTTCACCTGACAGCAGTCTGGAGTTTCAGGGAAACAGCAAACAGGGGGACTGGAGCAGAGATGTGCCCAGGTGATAGGGCCCTGAGGGACACCGAAAGACTTTGTCTTCTACTCTGAGTGAGATGGGGAGCTATTAGGGGGTCATGAGCCAGGGAGTGATGTAATCTGACTTCCATGTGAACAGTATCACCTTATGCAGTGTTGCAAACAGAATGAAGGGGCCAATGTTAAAGCTGAAAGGTCTATCACAGCACTTTTGCAATGATCCAGCTGCAAGACTGTGGTTACTTGGACCTGGCTCATAACAGTGGTGGCGGTAAGAGTGGGAGTGGTCAGTTCTGAATAGATGTAGAATATCTCAGTGTATGTGCAATGTGGAAGAAAGAGGAGAGTCTAAATGACTGCACAGTTTTAGGCCCGAGCAACTGGAAGGGTAGGACTGCCATCCACTGGGATCAGGCCAGACATCAGTAGAAGCAGTTTGGGAGGAAAGATCAGGAGCTTCTGTTAGGTTTGCAGTGTCCACGATGTCCTAGAGTAGACAATGAGTCAGCAAGCACATGTGTAACAGGTCCCAGGTGGAGATACACAGTTACAGTCATCAGTATTTCAAAGGTAGCGAACACTGCAAAACTGACAGAGATCACCAAGCGAATGAGGAGAACAGATCATATATTCGAAGATTCAGGGGATGGGGAAAAAAGAGCAAAGTGGCCTGAGAAAGACCAGTGAGGTAGAAGGAAACAGGAGAGTGTGAGCACCTAGAAATCAAGTGGCAATGAGCATTCCCAGGAGGAGAGACTGTGAAATGCTGCTAAGTCACGTCAAGTGACACTAGGAACTGAGTGCAGACGAGCAGCAAGCTGGCTGGTTAAGTGTGGGTGATGTGTGCTCATCTTTTTCAAGACCTTATGTGCATTGTGCAGAGCCGTGGAGAGGATGAAGGTGCTTCAGGAGAGGTGAGACAGTTTCCAGAGTCAGTCCAGAACCCTGGGGGATCTCAAAGGGCCCATAAGACAAGCAGTGAATGACTCCTGGAAAGCTTCTCTCCTCCTCCCCCCACCACACTAGACATGCAGCTGGGGCTGCCCTTTCAGATCTCTGTGGAAACAATTCATATGCTGTTAGTAATGTCAGCATCACGCTGGTTTCAGGATCCTTCTGCCTCAAGAGCTGAAGCATCATGTATTAAAAATTAGAACGATTGGTCCTAACAACCTGAGGATTTTGATGGACTTCATTCTCTTCTTCTTCTCTGATCCCTGGAAAACAGTTATTCAAGCCTCAATACATCTGCCAAACATTGTGCCAGGCCCCTGATCTAATTACTGGGGAAGAAGGGCAAGTAAAAATGTCAGCCTGCTCCAAAGATCCTTGGGGTCTAGGTGGGGTCAGATGGTAAAGAGGCAGTCACAGGGCAGGGTGGCCCAGAGGCGATCAGTAGCCACTGAGAGGAACCCCCTAGAGGTGGAAGCAAGGGCCTCCCAGAAGCCAGTCACCAGCACCACGGGCCAGGAGAAGCTGCCAGAGGGTAACAGTCACCACCACCCAAACTTCTCAGAGTTATGACGGCAACACAGCAGTCACAGGCCCCGTTGCTGTCTGTTTATCCTCACACAAGTCAGTCTAAATGTCTTATATTTTAATTGACAAAGAATTTAGCATGAGAGGAAGTAAAGTATTATTCTTCCTCCCTGAAAAGCAGGGGCAGCTTCCATCTGGTGCTCTGCTATCTGTGATTACCTACAGTGATAAGTTTGGGTTTTTTTCCCCTCTTGAAGTGCAAATGCCACCTCTACATCTGGTATTTTACATGCTACAGAACCTTCAGACAAAACAATAAAAATGAGCTTAGGTTTCCACTCAAACACCTACTTCTTCAAAACCTAAGGCAGTGAAAGAGGGTTGGGGAGATTAATTGAGCATGGGTCTTGTGACCCCCAAAATGCTGGTTTCAATGCTAAGTCCTGGCCAGTTGCCTTTTCTCCATAAACTTGCATCTTCAAATGAAGAAGTAGTTTTGCAGAATGCTTGGAAGGGTCTCTCCCCACAAGCACACAGAATGCTTTTGACTAAATTATACATTCTACAGAGAGAAGGAAGTGAAAATAAAGAATTCGCAAAATTATTAAAATTTAGCAAAGAAGCAAATATTCTTACTTTAGAAAAAGTAAGAATAAAAACTAGGCTAGGGGCTGTTTGGAAAGAGGTACTAAACACTTGAGAAAGCTGTGTTTGACCTAAAGAGGAGATGCTCAGAAAACCTAAATATACTCAAAATTTCCCTGTTCTCTTTCTTAGCAAAATAAAGAGGTTGATCCAACAGGAAGCTGGGATCCAGAGAGTGGGGAAGAAACGGCAAGTGTCCTGTCAGACACCAAGAAAAATCAGGTAGGAACCACAGTGCCAGTCAGAGAGTCTACAGCCAGTAAATAAGAGGCTAATTAAATGTGTCAGAAGAAGAAAGACTTAAACTTGATTGGTCAAAGTGCTCAGGACTGGAGAGAATGCAAAGGAAGGTTGCATGACTCCTTTGTCTCTGTTTCTGCCGAGGAAGATTTTGGGGAGATCATATTCCCAAACTGCTTTTGAAGCAGGCAAATCCAAGATAGTACATCACATACAGCAGAGAAAGGGCCCAGAATGTTCTTGCCTGAACAGACAAATGAGATGTGAATAAATTACAGGGACAGGGTGGCCTGGCTGCAGGTTATTAAAGAACTCACAGGTGGCATGGGACAAACATTGGCCCAAACTGGTCACAGGTCACTGATAATGGCATCAGGAGTGGGCCTGGCCAACCACCAGCCAGCCCTCTGTTTGTAAGAAGGGCTCCAAAGGAGACTGTAGGGCCTGCAATCCTGTGAGACTCAGGCTGGGTCTGGGAAGGTGGTGTGAATCCATCTCAGAAGTTAATAATCAAAATCTGGAACCCGGGGAGTCTTAATGTGCAGAAGCCCTGTTGTCACAGCTCAGGTTCACCTGGACCATACAGCTTATGTTTGTGACATTCCTTGACCCTTTAATTTTGTTACTGACTCAGTCACATTCAGTTTTCTTCTTACTCGTTTTGTTTTCTGTATTTGATAAGGAAACCTTCCCTCAACAATTAAGCATCTCAATTTCCAAAATAGGAGAATAAGTTGATGCTTTCTTTCTAGGACAATTACTAAATTCTAATGCATTACCTTTGCTTATTAAAAATTACTTCTTAATGTCTTAATTGATTTTTGTGTCAAAATAATTCTTTGAACAGTTTTAACCATAAACTGCTTTAGAATTATGAAATAACAGTTTATATAAGTGATGTTACAGTTTACAATGTCAAAATATTTTATTTAAGCCATCAGAAGCATTTATAACTAGTTCTAAAGAAAAATAATAGCAGAACACACACATATTCAAAATCAGGTTGATCTATTAGATACTGGAGTAAAATGTTTGAAGAGGTTATAAAAATATGAAACTTGGGTTTCAGAGTTCAGCTAATCTCATATAAAGTAAAGATGGTGCTGCCTCTGTGGTTGGAAGTGATGTCAGGGACAGCCTTTTTCGGAGGCCACCTCTCACCCTAGTTACTAGGGAGCAGATCCCAGCAGAGTCCCCTCTCCTTTGGCTCAGGGTACAGCCCCAGCCAGTTTCCTGGAAGGTAAATGGCCTCTCCAGTGAGGGAGACCTCCATACCTGAACTTCCCAAGGGGGCCCACTGAAAGAGGAGCCCATAGGTCCTCCTCACCATAAGTCGTGCTGGGCAAGGTGGGCTGTTTTTCCTGGCCCTTCCAAATGGTTTGTTTGTCAGGAGGTCCTCACATTGACCCCTTAGAGAGACACAGCTGCCCCAGTCCAAACGGAGTGCATCTCAGGCTTAGCAGCCTCTTCGACCATCTTAAGCATTGCTTTTTCTAGGACAATTGTCCATCAATTGATGGACATTTAGGTTGTTTCTGTATTTTGGCTGTTATGAATAATGCTGCTCAGAACATTTGTGTAGAAGTTTCTGTGTGAACCTGTATTTCATTTTTCTTGGGCATATACCTAGTGGTGGAATTGCTGGATCATATGGTAATGTTAATCTCTTGTATACTTTCTAGAACAGCATTTTCCAGCCGAATCACCCTGGGACAAACTACCTGCTGTCTATACCAGAGACCCCAGCTGTGAGAAAAACAAGGCGGGGTAAGGAATTGTAAGGAGCATAGAGCCCTAGCCCAGGGCAGTAGGAATTAGCAAAAATAGAGAAGATGCTGCAGAGAGAAGTGGGCTCCTGTCATGCTGACTGCTTACTGTATGATCTTGGATAAAGTTACTTGACTTCTTTGGGCCTCAAATTCTTCATCTGTGAAACAGGAATATTAATCCTCTTGTTAGAGATTTTTCGAATGTTCTGAGGATGTGCCCTGGGTGGTGCATCACTCCTTCCAACGAGACCCAGTGTGCCAGGCCAGGGACCTTGACAACCACCTCAGTCTCCTTCGGGGTTCCCCACTGTTCACGTATGCAAATCAACCCCTGCTCACAGTTCCCCAAGGCAAATGTGAAAAGCACAATGCAATGACAGCATTGGGTATTTATTTGATAAACATCTTTGAGGGAATAAATAAACATGTCAATCTAGTTTAAGAATGGGCTTGGAGAAAGGGGAGGCTAAGAGCAGGGTTGCCCAGAGATTGGTGTGATGAATGCTCCTGGGGCATCTCGAGATGACCTGAGTTTTTCTGGGAAGTAATCTAGGAAGTAAATCACAGGGTACCTAGGCCTTGAGGACAAGGAGACCTTGTGGCTCTGGGGAGAGGATGAGCCTCAGCCCAGCCATCTGCTGGTGTGCCTTGGGCCCAGGAGTCTGGGATGCTCCCTGGCTCCGCCCCTGCCTTTCTCTTGGTCCTGTCACCCATATATTCTTATACCTAATATCCTGCCCCAACTCCCTTGCCCATTCTGGGCCTCTTCACTTCAAACTTCACTGCAGCCAGATTAATCTTTCTAAAGCTTGAGTCACCTTCCTCTGAAGTTCAGAACCTTCAATGGCTCCCAGCTGGAAAAGCCCAATTCCCTTTCTGATGTTCACACTGTGGCAGCCACTGGCCAGTCCAGGATGCCACTCACTCTTCTCCTTCAGGAACCCACAGCTAACGTCAAACTGCTCCACTCACCATGCCCCAGCAGATTTGGGGATCTCTGCCTATGAGGCCACCTTCTCTGGCCACCTCTCTTCATGACCCCACCAGCCTTCATAGGCACAGATCAGGCCACACACGGCCCTGGTTTAGCCCCATCTGAGTACAACTTCCGTAGTGCCCCTTCCCTCCTCCAACACAAAGCTCTCACTTTAATGAGTCTCACTGGGCTATAATCACCACCTTGGGTCACAGTGCACTGTGATCTAACTTTTCAGGTGCTCATCTCTGTTCTCCATCATTAGAATATACTCTTTAGGGCAGAAGTCATGTTTCTAGCCTCTTCCTACTGTTAGCACATAATAGATGCTCAGTAAAAATTTGCCTTTACTGATATGATTGTGGTCTCTTCTCTAAAAACATAGGAAGTGAAAGGGGTCAGAAAATCACAGGGTTGCACCTAACATGGATATTGGCCTTCAAAGGAGGAAGATGTGGAGGGAGGGAGGTAGTGCTGTGATTCCGCAGCCTGCACCCAGAAGGACATGGATTTGCATAGAGCAGTCCTTGGGCAGTGGGGACACAAGAACTGCTGTGTGGCTGAGAGGCAGCAACGGGGAGGCTGGGCCATCCCCATCTCACTGGGATGTGTCAGCTCAAATGCTACCTCGCAATAGTGGTGTTCTAACTTTTCTTCTTTTTGAGCTGTGGAATCTGTTCTCCCAACAAAATTTTTCTTGAAGCATAAAGTGTGAAACAGAGAACTTCAAAGCTGCTCTGGATGAATCAGAAGTGAAATCAGGCTCTGATCCCAGAGGCCTGCAGCCAGTCCATTGCCTGTCCCCCACATCGCAGACTCTGAAGGGCCCCCAGAACCATCCCGAAATGCTGGGTCCCCTTGAGGCCTAGGATTAAATTATGGGAATTCCTAAAAGGCCTGGGTGCTGAGGTTGGGAGTGAGGAGACGGGGGTGGTGGGTATTCTTTTTCTTATATGAAACCCTCTTAGACAAAACCCAAAATCTATATTTAAATGTCAGCTAAAGAGTTCAGGCCCACTACTACTGAGGACAAGGAAGAACAACAGTCCACACACCCATGGGCTGTGCATAGATGAACCGTGTCTCCTCTGACATTTCTGTTCCAGGACGGTACTGCTTCATCAGGAAGGTACTGCTTAGATAACAGGTTCTCCCTGTTGATGAAAACTCATTTCATTACACAAATATGCTTGGATGTTACATTAGTAAGTCTGACTCATTAAATATTTTTGGTGCAGTACCACTTCTGGTCAAAGCAGATTAAACAAATAAGCAATTAGTTTGGAGACCAGGTATGAATACAAAAGCAGAATTCATTATTTTTCTAATTGTTTTCCCCTATTGTGAATTCTGGCTTCTTTGCTTTTGCCCTGGGCTGTACCTTGAGGTGACCCTGACTCCCCTCTCCAATCTCCCTCTACCTCAGAGTCACCTGGAGACAGAGGACTGCTCCAGATGGGGGGCATCGGCTTGCTGCCGCAGGAGAACACTGGCTGAGTCTTGTCATGGCTCCATGAAGCTGGGCTGGCAGAGAAAAACACAGGCTTCACACCCCCAGACAAGCACCTCCATCAGGGGTCCATCGCTAAGGGTTTGGTGTCAAGCCAAGGGGCGGGGTGACAACAGGGACTTAGCAACTGCTCTGAAGATGTGGATTTATAGCAGAGTCCCTCATTTCTGATAATAATTCGAATGTGGTGGGGCTGGCGGGGAGACGAGGGTTCTTTACCAAGATCATCCGCCTGACCCTGTTAATTCTCAGACTATGACCTGTATCCTGGGAACTGGTGAGAAGGGCAGAATCTCGAGCCCCACCCCAGCTTCACTGAATCAGAAAGTATGGAGGTGGGGTTCAAGAATCTGTGTTTTCACAAGCCCTTCCGGGGATTCTGATGCAGGCTCCATTTTGAGAACTGTTGTTCTAGAAACCCAGAAGTTAGAATGTTAAACTCTGAAAGGACATCTGAGGTCATTCAGTTTTCTGTCAACTCTTAAAATTTATGGATTTGAGTGCTGAGGGCAAAAGAGGACAAGTGACTTCCCTAAGTCCTTAGCAGCTACAGCAGATCCCAAATAGGTCAGCCACCTGTCCAGGAGGCATGTGGGTCCCCTCGCCCCTCCCCTTACACTCATATGCCTGGCATTTTCTCAGCCCCTTGAGGATGGTGCGATGGGGAGGGCATTCGGGGTGACATCACTCATGGATGACTGTTGCACTCTGGGATCCCCGGCCCCTCAGGGAGAGTAGGGCTCCCCACAGAGGTGGAAGTGAGCAGAGCCCTGTGCCAGAAGGGGGATGCATCCTGGCCAGTGGAGTCCTGGGAGCCCCTCTGCCACCTAGGTCACCCCAGCTGGCTCCTCTGCCACACTGGGGTAGTCAGAAGGCACACCAGGAAACAGCTGTTTACTGTGGAAAGAACAGCAAACCTGAACGCTGTGCTAAGGAACCTGGGAGCAATTTGGGCACTGGTCAGGTGGTGACTTTCCTAGGCAGGCACCCCTAGGTGCTGTGAGGGTGGCAGGGCAGGCCCATCAGGACTCAGGGGCATGGCAGCTGGGCACACTGCTCAGCCCCTCCTCCAGAGGCCCACTAGCCTTTCCGGGGTGGGACAAGAGCAGCAGCAGTGCTGGTTTGCTGAAGGTTTGATCACAGAGGCAGTCCACTAGAAACACAGCACCTGAGAGGCCACAGGGGACAGCCGAGGGCACCCTGCTGTAAGGTCTGCGCCCCTCACCCCACTCACTGGCTGTCACTCATGTGCATTCAGCAGAGCACCCACCCCAGCAGAGGGACCCATCACCACCCGGAGGCTGACATCACCACCACCAGCAGTGGGCAGGGGAGCCACGCCTGCAGTCAGTGTGGCCTGCAGTCACCGCCACTGGAGGTCTAAGTCTCCTGACCTGAGGACCCAGAGCCCCCGCTCCCGCAGGCGGTTGTCACCCTGCAGGGTCCCGCTGAGCCCCTCCTTCACACCACCATCCCCACAATGGTACGGGCCTCTTTCCCTTTGACCCTGACTCCGGGGACACCTGTTCCCTGCAGCCCTCTCCAATGTGGAGGGTTATGACCTTATGCCGGGCACACCTCTAGGTCAGGAGGCAGGCTGTGAGCGCCTGGTTCCCAGCTGCCTCTTCCACACCATTGTCCACAGACTCCTGCACTCTCTGCAAAAGTGCTAGTCCGTGGGGCTAGGTCACAGCTCTCCAAGCTTGAGATGGCCCCATTCTCCCTCCCACTGTCACTCGCTGCCTCCCCGAAGACCTGGGTTTCTATCTCTGAGCCTTGGCCTTTTGTGGACGACTCCCACCTCTGCTCAGAGGGAACTGTCTGTTCGCCGAGCCCCATAAGTCTCCACATCTGTCCACTGCCATGGCACACTTGGATTTGGCCTCACCTGAGGTTGTTCCATGTTCAAAGCCACAAATTCAAGTATTTTGCTTCTTCAAGGCAACCTCTGATGAGCACACCACAGTTCCTGTCGGCCTCGCACGGCCCTCTTGGCCTGTACTTCCCCTCATTGCATCAGCACTTCCCTGATTCACATCCCTCATTGTCCAGCTTAGGTTCCATCTTTGCAATAATGAAATTGGCAATACTTTCCTTTTCCTCAGGTGTGAGCTGCTTTATTTTTTCATAGAATACAACTCAACTTGACAGAGATTCACAATCAACTTCCCACTGGATCTGCTCTCCAGAGCCATCCATGCTCTGCTAAGACGTCACATAGCAGGGCAAACGGGCAGCTCTGTACATACATGACCACCAACTGGAAATGGGCTCTCAAAGCCTCTGGGATTGCTGGATCTCCCTGGTCAGCTCCATCTCCCATTCTCTGCAATGGTGCTGCCAAGCTTTTCCCATTTTCCTCAGACCTTCAACACCAATCCTTCTTCCTACATTTCAGCTCCCACCTTATGGAGAAAACAGAAGCCTGAATATACAGCGCATAAATAATACCTTAATGTGGGTACTCAAATCTCCACAAATCGCACACATCATAACCAAAACTACATCTCCTTGCCACCATCCCTTAACATTTCTGGGAGCCCCGGCATACATTCTGTGTGTCTGAGAACAATCCTCTTATTTCCCTGCTTTGGCTTCTTTTGTTTGTGGTGTCAGCTGCCCGTGAGACTCCCCCAGAAAAACTGCTCACTAAGCCAGATTTCTGGTCCCCTCCCTGAGAACACGGCCCCCTGGGCTCTGTCGGGTACCAACCCACTTACCACAACCCTGCATCCTGCTTCCCTGCTGAGTTGCAGCACCTCATCACTGAGACTCAGGCCTGCCCGTTGTGCTTGAATCTCCCCATTTCCTTGGCAAAGCCGCCTTCCTTGCCCTCCAGTCTCCATCCTGGGCTCTCACTCCCTTCCAGGCATCAGATGAGCCGACAGACACCAGGAGGTGCTGTCTCCACCCACCGCCTTCCAAGCTACCCCTGTTACAATGCAAAGCTGTTGCTGCAAACAAATGGCTGGTGTAGGAGGCACCACCAGACCGTGAACCTTACGTAAGGCCAGCCAGGACACCCCAAAGCAGAGGACATGGTGCTGAGGTGAGAGGAGGGAGACCCGGTCATGTCCCTTGGGAGACCTCAGTCTGTCAGGAGAAATATGGCCTACACACATGAAGAACTAATGCTCGTTCAAGAATGACTGTGTCGTCCTCATGACTAGCACAGTTCGGAGAAGGGCAATACACGTATCCAGATTTTCTGCAGGGCAGATAGACTCACAGGGAATGTATGGGCCCCTGTTCCCCTGAGCTCTTCCGGATAAAGCACTTTCTCTGTCCCTTGGAAAAATAATTAATTAATTATTAATTAAAGAAGGAAAAAAAGAAACATACACACAGTTAAAAATCCTAGGGCTCAATTCTATACCCAATGTTGCTCTGCAGCTCGGCTCTTAGAAGAAAGCTGATCACAAGACCCAGGGGCTGGCAAAGACTCTCCCTTGCTGTGGAAAACAATTGGCTGTCCGGCACTGCCTTTATTTACCCAGAACATTTAACTGTGCCTTTTTTCCCCATCTTTCACATCCGCTCTGAGAAGATGTTAATTTTCTGAAATTAAGCACTTAGCTTGATTGCTGTTTTGTTAATTGCTGCATTCAAACCCCCTGGGGCTCCTGCCTGTTTAACAGCGATGGTGCTGTGAAAACGATAGCAGGGAGTCGACAGTCAGGGAGTCCGCGTGCAGGTGGACAGACAACGCTGGGATCTCATCCTGACCACCCCCAGCTGTGGCTCCAGCAGCTGCAATCTCGCCTGTGGGGAGGGGGTCAGCCCAGGTCATAGCAGAGTGTCTCCCTATGTTTTTGAAGGACAGTGCACCCAGGGAGGTCCAGGTCTCACCAACATCTGGGAGAATGCAGGGGCTTAAATGCAACCCCAGAACCAGCCCAAAGATGCCTGAGGAAGGGAAGACCACAGAGAGAGCTAAGCTGCAGCACTTGCTGATGCCTGAGATTACTTTAAGAAAGACTGAGGTATTCATTCATTTGATAATTTATTAATTCATTCAATGAGCATTTATTCAATTCCATTATTTCAGGCACTTAGCTAGACACTGGGGAGCAACAGCCGGTAAGATGCACACAGGTGTGGTCTCCTGGAGGTTTCCGTCGGCTTGTGGAGCTGACGTTTGCCAGGGCCCCAGCTGAACAGCAACTATCTCATAATCCCACTAGAGTTCCCTCTGTACTGAGGGTTATAACAAGCTCATACCTAGGCTTTGAGTGGGTAAGGAACTTACTACCATCTCACTGCTGGTGTTCCCATATTCACTTAACAAGCCATATGCTTAGAGAGCCTCCCCCATGGTGGAGTGCGATAGGCAAAGAGGTCCCCACATCCCATGGGGCCCTTTTGTCATCCTTGCAGCGACCTGGGGCAGGGATGTTCTCAGCTGTTGTCCTGCTGTTGGCAGCATTACTGGGCACTGCTCAGAACCTGGAACAGAGATTCCCACACCCAACCCCTGCACGGCCCAGCAGGGGATCTCCATCCATGAGAATTTCAGATGGTCAGTTCGTGAACAATCAATATGCCACCCAGCACTGTCACTGCAGAGCAGTAGCCACTACAGATTGAAATACTCTCTTGCGACTGCATGTGATTATGTCCTAACTTTTAGAAGTGAGAGCTGGCTCCATAGCAGGTCGTGGTACCAAAGGGTCGGCTGAGGGCCTCCTCAGGTCACTTCCCAGCTGGTCACCTGCTCACTTGTAACTTTTCTGGGCTCTGATCTCAGTCTCAGTAAGAGCTGTGGACTAGAATGTGAGCTCTATAAGGGGCAGATTTTTGTCTGTGTTGTTTGCTCCTGTATCTCTGGTGTCTGGCACAGAGAAGGTGCATGGGAAGCCTCAATAAATGTGTGTTGAGTACATGGATGAATGGGAGTCCCTGGAAGCAGAAACCAATGAGTCAGCCTGTGGAAAGCAATCGCAAAGACTGTGTTGAATGAGGGAATTCCAAAGTTAAGTGCTTCATTTTATTTTAAGTTAAATTTTAACTTAATAGTAAGTGCTTAAATAGATGAATACATTCTCTGAGTGTGGTTGATTCTCACCATGTTCCTCTGAGTTGATCAGGGCTACTGGCATCATCCTAAGATCAGTCCCTTAAGTTTTCCTTCTAGGAGCCACAGAGGAGGAAGAGAACCTGGTCATCTGGCTGACTGGGAAGGATCTTAGGATGTCACCTGTGGATCACCAGGACACATCCTAATCATCATACCCAGCCAGACACTTATATACAAAGTCATAAGCAGGAACTACATGAACCTGGCAAATATTTATCAAGGCTGTCTCTGTCTAGCACTGTCTGGTCTGCCCCTCATGCCGCTGGGGTAGGCGAGCAGGTCTGATTCTCCGTAGAGCTCACCATCTCCTGCTGGGGGTGGAGGCCACAGCCTGGGTCATGGGCAGTGCTATATGCTGGCCTACTCAGCTCAACAGACAACAAGCCAGTGTTTGCAAATGGTCAGGACCTTTCTGAGGTCACTTGGAAACTCCTTCTCAATGCCGGAGTTTAAGAAACAATAAAAACAACCTTTTTTTAGAATAACAGTGAGAAGAAAGTAATGAAATGAACAATGAAACTGAATAAAGAACAGTAAATTTTTCCTTTACTCAAGGCATTTTAATGTGCCTTTATTAATTTCAGTGAAAGTTTTCTTTAAAGTCATCCCAGTCTTTTTAAAGTTCTGACTCAATCTTTTCTCTGCTCTTGAGCAAATTCGCCAGCTACTATCCAATGAGACCAGCCCTTAAAAATGAACTCATTTCAGCATATGGATCTTAACACTCTAAATTTTTACAGGCAGCAGTGTAATATTGTTTTAATATTTAATTTTGAGATTTACATAATATCATTCCTCCAAAGAGCTCAATATATTGCAATATCATAAAATTCCTTTTCATATTCAAAGATTATTCTTTATGCATGCAAATACTATATTTAACCAAGGAATAATGCAAATTAGGTGGTGTGTTCAGAGGAACTGGTGGGCTAGGTAATTCATTTGTAGGAAAAGTAGCATCTCTGAGTGACTTTAATTGTCTAGGACCTTCAAAAATGCCTTAAAAATGGACAAACTATAGGGGCTGGTGGCTATTAAAAGAACTAACATAGTATTTTTTAAACAAAATTGCCTGGTGTATCGTGTCTGTATTGTGGGCAGTGTGAATCTGTTAGTATTCCACAGGCGGTCAGCACAGCAAAGCCATACATGAACTGTGTGTTAGACAAACATCAGATGTAAATACTGCTGATGGCACCATAAAAGGGAAAGGAAAAGTGTTGCTTCTTCATGCACAAGACGAGGAGAGATGCACAGGCCCCTTGGAGCGGTGGGCTCAACCTGTACCAGGTACCCAGGGTCCAACTTCCCTCCTACCCTGACGGTCAGCCCACTGGGATGCAGACCTCATGGTTCTCCTTTCTGGTGCCCACTCCTTCTGCGAAGCATGGCCGCACCAATACCTGTCACTGATGGGATATTAATGACATCTGCCCCAGACAAGAAGCCTGAGGGGCCTTGGAAGAAAACAGCCTACAAAGAAAAAGTCCAGCAAATTGCTGTCTGGCTCAGGACATACTCTTGGAAATGATGCTCAAGCTCCCAGTCCATAGCCTGGTTTACAAAGTGATTTTCTATCCCATCTCATTTGCTTGCCACAACAGCCCTAGGAAGCAGGTGTGATTACTCCCATTTCACAGCTGAGAAAAGAGGGATCAAGGCATTTCTGTGAACTTGCATGGCTCGTGTGAGGAGCAGAGAGGGTCCAACCTTGGGACCCCCCCACAACTGCTGCACCTCCGCCAGGGTGACTGCCACATGGTGTAAGGTGGAATGCTGATGGAACAACACAGCATACCCAGCGTTCAGGCTTGGGTGAGAATAAGGTCAGCCCTCAGAATCAGAGGTTAGTTACAGACCATAGCCAACAGGCCAAAGCCTGAATTGGATTCGTTTGGGTCTCAAGTGCTTTGCAATTTTTAATTAGTTGTCAACATTTTAAATCTGAACTGGTAGTTTACAAGACATGGCAGCCCTGGGTATGGCAGCCCTGGCTGGAGTGGGTAAGGGCTGCCCCTGTTCTCTTCAGTTCCCTGCAGGCCCACCATACCCTACTGCCCAGCTCTCGGCCTTGCTCTGCTCCTCCCCATTATTTGCCTGGCCTCATGGGCATTCAGGTTTGTTGTCTCTGTCTTAGATGGCGCCAAATCCACGGACTTTATTTTATCTTGCCTTGAGTTGATTTTTTAGATGCTCTGATTTGTCTTATTTATTTTTTCCAAGATTTCTTCTGAGGTCAACTCTGACACTCTGAATCTAGTTGGCACAAAAGAGAAGTAAAGTTTGTCATTCACTTTAATTCTCTCTGACAGCCAGCCAGCTGATCTGGCCATCAGTCTGAATCTGGGGGCCACGTGCCAGAGAGTGACTGCAGAAGTTAGTGGTGATAACAATCTCTCTGCAGATGGCTTGGCCACTGGAACAGAGAAAGTTCTACCTTAATATTAAACTTAAGGCAACTGTATTGAGTGCAACGCTACATCCCTGAAGACCTCACATAAATCTGAGCTTGCATAATTCATGACCAACCCAGACTGAAGATGATGGACGTTTTTTTTGACAACTAAAGTGGCCCAGCTATATGGCAATAGCTTTGAGAGAGCATACAACTTATATGGCTCACCACAATACCATTTTTGATCAGTCACAGGATAAAATGGCCATAAATCTGATTTTGAAACCCAGAAATATTCATTTTCTGGCTGTGAGATGCTGAGCAAATACTGAAAGAATTCTGACCTCAGTTTCTTCATCTGACCCACCTCAATTTTGTGAAGAACTCAGTAGGGGCTTGGCACATTGGAGGTGCTCAAAAAAGAGAGTTCTCTGCCACTGCCTATGGGCTGGGTAAGGATCCTATCCTGGAACTCTCCAAGTGATAGAAGTTCCAAGTGATAGACATGACTGGGGGCATCACGGAAGGAGATGGAGGTTCTCCAGGTCTCAGGACTCACAGAGCCTTCAGTATCCCTGTCATGCTTGCTTCCAGAGGAATAATTGTGTCTACTGTGTGTCCAATAGACCACAAATGATGACCAGATCTCCTATGGCCTCTTAGATCACAACATTTAGGATCAAGCAAAGCCCATTGGTGACTTTCTCTGATGATCTGATGCCTACCGTAGCCCTTTCGGTTGGGTATCTAAATCTTCCAAGATGAGCTGCCTGCCTCCACTGGGCCGGGCTCGTGAGAGCGGCAGGATGCAGCATCAGTGTGGCATGTCCGGGCTCTGAGAAGGAAGAGCATGACAGTCCTGTGTCTGCTGAACAGTAAGAGCTGCACACCCAGCCAAAGATGTGGTCCATAGCTCCTAAACACAGGAGGAACCAGCCCAGAGCAGTGAGCAACCTCCCGGGACAGAGTTTGATGTTCAAGAGCATCAGGCTTCAGATCAAGTCCAAAACCACTTGGCAGCCAATTTGTCCAAACCTTTCTCTCATCCAATGTCAAGAACCAGTTCACCTTGGGAACAACTCATACCCCTCAACCAATACACACTCATCTCCCATCTCAGTCCAGAGGTAGGGAAAAGTCTTTTATGGTTCAGTGTCACAGAGAAAATTGTGACAGGGTAACAGAGGCTGCACATGAGCCCTCCTCACCCCTAGCAGGATGGCATTGGCTGACTCTGAATAACCCCTCCATGCTCCAAGACTATGAAAGACTGGAGGGACTGTCCACCTCAGAGGGCAGGAAACAGGAAGGCAAAAACAGAGGTGATGTCCTATTGACCCTCCTCTAATCTGAGGTTCCCCAAACCCTTTTAAGCCTCTGCTTCCTCATCTGAAAAATGGAAACAGTAATGCCCAAGTCACAAGGTAATTATGAAGACCAAATGAGTCCATGAATTCCAAAATTCTCTGTCAACTCAAAAGCAGCATGAACATGAAGTGCTAAATGTGATGATCATTACTCACCTGCTCCTCCATCAGGGCCCACTCAGTGGTCCTTAGCTATTCCAGTTTGGGTAGACACAGGAATAGGCATTCAATAAACACTTATCAGTTGACTCACAGATTGATTTCAGGGCTGCTCTTGGTCAAATTCCTTACCTGCCATCTACCTACTCATGACCCAAACAGTAGGACAGTGGTGACCAGAAGCACTGACAAGGGTCACACCATACCGTGAAGTCAGGATAGGGAGGCGGACTTGGATCTCACCCCGAGTGGAAGAGCTCAGGGGTGCCCTGGAAAGGGGTCAGACATGTCACAGCTTACTGGTGATACATGGTGCATCCACCTCATCTCTTCATGGAGCTCAGTCATATAGCTTTTATGCCTGCCCTGTAGTCTCTTTAATCTCTCATAAACTGTGTAGCCTCTGTTCGTGTTTCTTACCTGCTCTTGCGGAGATACAGGCTCAAGGGTTTATTGAAAGGTTCTCATCTTTCAAACAAAGTCATCCGTTGGTCAAAAATAATTTGCATTCACCAGTGGATTCACCCAAGCAGTGTGACAGCACCTATTCCTCAGAGCCCTGAAGGCCACAGGTTAGGAACCACTGGTCACCTTCACATTTGTCTTATAATAACTGTCTCTCAGCAACTCTAAACTATCTGGCACCAAACACCACAATTCCCAAAGAGAAACCATAGATTGGAAGGTGAAAATGGAGTTGAGTTTACAAAAACAAGGAAGGTTAAGAATAAAGGGCCCACCAGAGGAGGAACAAAGGGCATGAGAAATGTGCTCTTGGAGGAGAAAATGGGTGAGGATAAAAATACAAGTATTGAGTGTTGGAGATGCAGGGCCCCTTGCAGAAGCCCTGGTCCCTCACCTCCTCTGCAGCCTGGGAAGGTGCAGATGGCAAGACAAGCAGATGGGCAGGTTCAGGAATAGCAGGGTAAGGGAAGGGAGGGGCAGAAATCAAAGCAAACCAATATAAGTGGCAGGTTTGTTCGCACATGCTTAGAGAGACAGAAAAGACAGCCAAGCCCAGCATAACATGACAGCCTGGCAGAATGATTATTCCCAGAAGCTGGGACACTAAAATACTTCAGCCAGTTTTCTGCCTTAAACTCTCCAAGGGAAATACTGCTAACAAAGGCTGCCCATGATACATCTCCACATGATGCAAAAATTTCTATTCCCTTTTCTTTGGGTAAGACAGACTGTCATGACCTTTGTCTCCACGGCATTGGGGCTGGGCTCACCAGCTGGAGGCTTCCACACTTCCACACTTATTTTCTCACCTCACACACATGCATGTAAACACGTGACCATACACATACATACAAACATGCACACATGAACACACACACGTTCACAGCAACAACGCAGCCATCTGGACAGCCATGCTCTCCTACAACACCTTTTTTTCTCCTCAGTTCTGACAGCTTAAACCCAAGAATCATCTGCCACCAAAGATGCCTGGTATTAAAAGAGGCAGAATGAGCCCAGGGCTGGGGAGGTGAGGAGCAGCAAGGGATGGTGTAGGAAAGAGGAGGTCAAAAAGGGGAGTTCCATGGAGGGAGACAGAGCAAAGAGAGATGCCTGACTCATGCTGTTTCACTAAGGAGTTGTCCTTGCATTTGTTTATTGAAGAAAATTTATAATTCTAAATCAGACCATGGTACATTCCTATGACCCCCCTTGTCTATAGACATGATGCTCACTTCCTCTCTGAAGCCTGTACCCTCACCCCAGCAGACACATTGTTCATTTCTCTCTAACTCTCTTGGTATTTACTGCACATGTACCATATACAATGCTTAGGATTTACCACACTGCAGCTTTGCATTTATGTCCTATAAATTCTTCAGTTAGTGAGTTTTGTGGGAGGAACAATGGTGTCCAAGTATTATTGTATCCCTTACAGTGTCTAATCTACAGCTTGGCACACAGTGGGTGCTAAATAACTGTCTCTCAATAATGAGTAAATAAATAAATGTACGAATGAGTGAGGGCATGAATGGACTGGTTAAATGGATATAAAAGATGAATTGTTGCAAGAGATGTGAAAAGTAATAATGAGAAAAGGTCAGAAGAGTAAGAGATACAAAAATAAAGAGAAGAAATGTATTGTGAGCTTTGCAAACCACACGGAGGTACCAGCTATCAGGAGTTCTCTACTGGCAACTATCTGAGGTCTCTATACCAGTGTAGCATTCATCTGAGCAAGCTATAAATAAGGTGCTCTTGAATTTCATGGGTTTAATTGAAAAATAACCGACGAAGGCAATAGTGACTTTATCACATGATTTCTGGGAAGTTTCTTTCTTTCGGTTTTCTAATAAAGCGGCACTGGTGTTCTCAAGACTGAGCAGTGCTTCTACCCACCCACCCATCCATCTGTCCATCCATCATTCCAAGGGCATTTGTTGAGCCTGGCTAGACACAGAGCACTGGGTTCCACTCTGGCTTGGATACATATCTTTGCTTTTGTGCTGGGTGCAACAATATTCCTTAGAATCTGGCTCACATTCAAAGGTGAAACACCACACCTGTTTCCCCTATGGCGACTAATGCCCATCACCTGACAGTGTCACTTAGAGGAGGAGGCCTGAGGGACAGCCCAGAAGAACAGGTGATGCTGCTGCTTTGTCCCTCACAGAGATAGAGAGAGAGCCTGCCATGCACCAGAAGAAAGGCACACAGACATCCCTGTACTTACCAGCTTGGTTTGTGGTGATGTTGACGGAGACATGCTGTGGGGGAAAGGGACTCTTGCTGGAGACCCCATTGACGGCCTGGATGTCAAAGGTATAGGGGGTGTGGGCCCACAGGCTGCTGATGGACACACGGCATTCGGTCAGGCCCAGCTGCCTCGGCACAAACTCCACATTGTCGTCGCAGCGGGAGCAGCTCCGGCGGTCGGCCCGGCACTTCTTACAGATGATGTTGTAGGTCACGTCATCCCTCCCGCCTGTCTCCCTCGGAGGGTGCCACTCCAGAACGATGGATGTCTCATTGACGATGGAGATGACATTTCGGGGACCTGATGGGACACCTGTAGGGAGACAAAGTAGAGCCCGGTGAGGCTGGGGAGAAGTCTCCCCGTCCAGCATCTCCGTCTGCCCTTGGTGTGTTCCGTCCTCATCATATGTGTGTGCCCCTCTTCCCACTCTTAGCCCCAAATCTCAGAACAGTCTGAGGAAAAAATGGTGGATGGAGATGACAACCTGTCCCAAAGTCCCCTTTCAGTCACCCCCACAGGGGTAGCCCTTCCTTCAATCATGAGTGCCAAAGGAGGGGAGGGCACCACAACCCCCTTTCAAGACCTTTCAGTCTCAACACCAAGCTGCATCCTCCGGCCACCTTTAGTATATAACATGTATGTATATTAGAGACGAACTGGATTTCTTGTGTTCTCTTAATTGGCATTAGAACTCAACGGTTGAGAGATATGAGTGGCACATCAAAAGCCCCAACATATTCTGGCATCTGGCACAAAATCACACACAATTTAGGATCTATGTGATGTGGGGGGGGGGCGGAGTGGGGGGAGTTTCTCTGTAGGTCAGATTGCCAGAACACCTGGATAAATACACACATTACACAAGCTTTGGTGCATTAAGACAAGAAGCAAAGTTGGGTGGGAGGTTCATGCAGCTGCCATTTTGATGCCATGACATAAGAAGAGTACAGAGGTTTGTTTAGACATTCTGCTGGCTGGTTTACATGTATTTAATCCCCTCTAAGAATACTAGTGTAAAGACATAATAATTCAATTTTATAGAAAGGGAAACTAGAGCTAAGAATAGGGACTGGCTATAGATGATGTGCTCTATGAGAACTGAAGCCAGCATGGACACCCATATCTGCCTGGTTCTAAGGCTTATGTTCTTAACTATAGCCCTGTGCCATCTGCTAGTGAAACCAGGAAACTGCTAGGAAGAAAAAAGCTGTCTCCAGCCTTGGCCTTACACCAATGTAGTATTCCAAAGGTTGGTGTAGGATCTGTTAATGGACAACAGGAGATTTGAACAGACTCTCTCCTATAAACCAGCCAGGCTCACTGGGCTCAACAAGGGCAGTCTCTTCCCTCTTGACAGCTCTGTCTGTGGCTCCTGTTCACACTCTAGCAAAGGTTGAAATGCCTGTTGCAAAATTCTAGAAAGCCTGTTCCTTCATAGGAAGGCAAAATATTGCTGAATTAATAGCCACAGTGCAGGGAAATTTGAGATTAAGTTCGGAGAATCTTTTGCCCAAGAACAGAAGAGATCACAGCCTCAGTTTCCCAAACTGAGCTTTGCATATCTTCAGTGTCTAACTGATGGAAATGAATCCTGTCTGGAAGCTCCCCCCAACTTCCAAACAGTGGCTCTGCTGGAGCAGCCGCTCCTGCTAGTAATGCATTCAGAATTTACGCACGTGACTGTCGCCAGCTGAACGAAGACATGTGTAAAGTGGTTCATGCTGAAGACAGGAATCAAATGCCAACAAACAAAATGAGGGAATAACAACAAGGTCGGGGGGCACCAGGGAAGGATTCTGTGTTGAATCAGTCAACAGCAAGCAGCTAGAGTAGAAAGCAAATATTAAATCCGATTCTATTAAAACATGAAAGAAAATCAGTACTGTACTATATAAAGCCCATTAAGCCTGAGATACACATGCACGCCTTTGACAGGGTAGGATTCATGAAGCATTTTCACTAAAGTCTTGCAAAGAGTGTTTCAGAATTCCCTACCCACCTGCCCAGGGAAAAACATCCATCTCTTTTTGGATCAGCACACAGCTGATACTGGGTGGGCAGCTGGCATGCCCTAGGTGGGCTCTCCGTGGGCCAAGACAGCCTCACCTCAAGCTGCACTATTCATTACCATGCATACTGGCCACTGCCGGTTTTGAACATGCCTGTTTGCTCAGATGGATGAGACTGAGACTATAAGCTCCCAGTGGCCAGTACCATTGCTTGCCTGTCTCACTGTCAGAGCAGACAGCCTAGCCTCAGCCACAGGCCACTGTTTCTCATACTCATTATCAAACTGTTCAGTGAGTGCTTGCTCCATGCTAGGCGGGGGGTAAATCCTTTAACAGTGTTGTTTTATTACATCCTTGCGATGTCCTGAGGCTTGGGCAGAAGGGTAGAGACAAACACTGTCTGCAAGAGTGACCATCCATCCTCCCACCTTCTGAAGACCTCCCCCACTTCAATGATCTCCTCTCTTCCTTGACCTTCAACTTCACCCTCTCCCCTGGCTCCAGCTTCTCCATCTAACCTTGCATAAGTCTTTGCCACTTTAAAACTGAAACACTGTCATCTGGCATCTTTCTACCTCACACATCCTCTCCTCTTCACTCTCCAGCCCAGCTTTTCTAAAGCAGAGTCACACGTGCTGGCTCTGCCCTCTCCCTGCTCGGCCCACTGAGCGTGGTCACTTCCCCACTCCTCTGCCATGCCTGCTTTTCCTTTCGCCTCCTATCTGACAGATCCAGGGAACACAGTTGGGTCCTTACCTTCCTTGACACACTGTGTTGTTGCCAGCCAGACCCTGAAGTCCCATCTTCTGGGTCCCCCAACACACAGATCATGACTCCAGTCTGTCTATTCCATCTCTTTTTCCCTAGACCTTTCCCTTCCTCTATGTCCCCACCACCTCAGAATCTGGATCTTGTCAGTTTTCTCACCCTACTGCAAAAATCTCCTAATGAATCTGCCAGCACTGCTCTGCATCCCTCCCATCCATCTCTTCTGCCAGAGTGTGAGTTCCAGAAGGTACACGGGATGGGTGTTTCTCTGCTCAAGCTCCAGTTACCCAAAAGCTTACTGTCCTTTCCACGTCCTTCAAGTACCCATGTAATCCTGCTGAGCTTGATCTCATCTCCAACCACCTGACCTTCATATGTGGCCCTGCATATTTTGGCCAATAGGATAATTCCTGCTGTTTCCTGTGCACACTAAGCTCTCTTCATACCCTTAACCTCTACACAGACTTCTCTCCTCTGTCTGGAATTCTTCTCTATATCTACTTGCTGAACTCCTGGTCACCCTTCAAGATCCAGCGCCACACGCAGCCCACCTATGGCTTCTATAGCCCATTTCTAGGTGCCTAACCCAGATTCCACCATTGCATGGTCTCGTCCTCTGTGGCATCCTCACCATATTGAGGTCTCCCAGTGGCGAGGCTGATGGCAGCTTGTCTCTGTGATTCCCACGGCCAGCACCTTGCCTGGGGGAGGACCCTTCCACTTGGTTTTGATCTCCACTCAGTGTGCACGCCTAACGACACATGTGTGCAGCCCTCTCCAGCCCGAGCCTGAGGAGCCTTGCAGTGGGGCTGGAGGGTACAACAGTGGCAGCAGTGGGGACCCTCTGCTTCTGTCGCTGAGAGGCCAAGGCTTTGGTGGCAAGTGAGGAGCCGATTTGGAGAGGCCTGTCCTCTCCCTGATCCAGTGGTGTCCATGGCAGCTGGGGAGCACCCCCATTCCCCCTGGTGATGTTACTCCATGTCTGTTCATTTGATCCCCACTCAGGAAGAAAAGCGGTGGGTTTCCAGGAACATTTTTCTTATTTATTCAGAAACAGCCCACATAGGAAACAATGGCTGCCCCCTTTCTCATCCCCAGCTGCACTGCAGAGCAAGTGTACCTGTGAGGCATGGACAGGGTCATGGTTTTTGAGTCCAGGACTGAATTCACTGGAATCCTTTCCTTCCAAGGAGTGGGAACAGGCACAGCGACCTTCCTCTAGAGCGTGGACTCGGAGAGCGAGGAGAACCTCAACTTGTGGGTCCTTCCTGCCCGCGTCCTCACAGGGCGGCTGCGTCTTGTTATCTCGGAGCTCAGCACAGTGCCTGGGCTCACAGTGCAAGCGTGGAGCTGGAGGTGGCCCAAATCTGGCTACAGACAATGCTGGGATCCCACACTTACTCATTCGGCCCTTTCACAAATACTTCCTGCACTGTTTTTAGGAGAGAGCCAGACAGACATGGCTCTGCTTCCATGGAGCTTACATTCTGGTGAGGGAAAACTGATAGAAAGAAGGAAACATGAAGACAAGTGAGATGATTTCACTTAAGAAAAAGTGCTGTGAAATAAAACAGCCCCCAGGAATGCTGCCTCACCATGCTTAGCTTAACTGCTGCTCCTTCATCTACGAGGCCTGCTCCAGGGTGGTGAGCCAGGGCCCAGCATCTGGGCGGCTAAAACAACGATGGTCCTAGGTCTGTGCTGGTCAACCTGATGGTAAGGGCACATTCCTGCAGGGAAGCAGCTCAGCCTCTCCCATGCTTGAACAAAGAGTCTGACCAGGGCAGGTCTGGTCTCTGAATAAATCTCCCTGGAGGAAGGTGCTCGGGCCAGTTTGCTACTCCTGCAGACTGCACTGCCTGAGTTTGGGGCCCCACCCCTGCAGGGATTATCTGTCCAGGACTAGGGGAGGCCAGCTGGAACGACCAAACAAAAATGTGGAAAAGCAGAGTGGAGACCAGAGCAAGAAGCAGACCTGCTGCTCCTGCCAGCAAAAGCCCTAGACCTCCTTGCCCAAGCACTCTGGAGTCATCGTCTTTCTTAATTACCTACAGACAGGTTTTTTGAAGCCTCCCTGATCTGTTGCCACGGTTACTACTGATGAAAGCTTCCCAAGGAAAGCCCTGTGCAAAGTCAGTCCTGTTACAGGATGAGAAAACCACTGAGCTAAGAGTCTGTTTGGACGAGAGGGGCATGTAGGTCCTGGCTTAGCTGACGGGGCTCTGTGTCTTCCAGAAAGTGTCTGAGAGTTAGCCCGGCCTGCCTGGAGCATAGCTGGCACCAGGACCTTAAAGAACTAAACAGACCTTTCGAGAGCCATGGGATTGCCCTATTGAGCTCCAGGGGTTACCCTGTAGAGATAAAATCTCCCACTTCTTAATGTGATTTAGGCCAGACATTTCTTTTTAAAGAAGGAAGACAGGGTGGGTGGGAGAGAGTGGGTAAGATTATTTGTAGGTGTTAGGCAGGAAGTGAGAGCATGCCCATGTAAGCAAAGGGAAAATCCACTGAGGACGAGCCCCAAAAGCCAATTCCTTTACCAAGAATCTGAAAAAGATCAACCTCCAGGTCTCAGAATTCAGATGTGAATTTCAGGCTGGCCTCTGGCAGGGTCCAGTGAACTGTGCATTGCTGTGGGCAGGGTCTGCGTCCTTTGACCCCTCCCCACGGGGAGCTGGTGAGGACTGCAATCATGGTGAGGCGATGTTCTCCTGGAAGCCTCTGTGCAAACCAGGACTGTGCGAGCCAGAGATGGGGTCCTCCACATTGTGTGCCCAGCTCCTTGAAGCATCTCATGAAAACAATAGTTTTTCCCCAGAAAAACAAACAAGTCCTTGAACACAGACATGATTTTTCAGAGACTCTGAGAGGTTCCTAGTCCACTGAAACCAACAAATGAACCCCCAAATGTTCACAGCAACTAAGTTAAAAATATTCTCTTGTTGGTAAACCTTGAAAAAGTGAATGTCTAAGCCTTAATTTTCTCACTGAAAAGTGGTAGTTTTGAGATTTAATGAAATAATATGCTCAAAGAGTTCAGCTTTGTGGCTGGTTGCATGAAGAACTTAGTGAACATCAGCTGCTATTGTTATTAGTATTGACATTATTGGATGATCTGGAACCCTGACTTGCTCCTCAAATAAGACTGATCTAATTCAGTGCCCAGAACTGTGCTGAGCATTGCAGAAGTCATGACGATACGGAGATTACAACTCGTGATGTTGGGGAATCAGATGCTTGTTAGTGGGGCAAGACCCCATACGCACTGAGTATTAGAAATTGTGGACACACACAGTTAAGGGTCAAACAGACACAAAGAATTACAAATGTTCAGGAAAATGTAAGTTCAATGCAGAACACAATATTTAGTAATGGTACCAGGGGTCTTCCCGCAAG
The DNA here is from genome assembly GCF_040802235.1 of Manis javanica. NCBI lineage: Eukaryota > Metazoa > Chordata > Mammalia > Pholidota > Manidae > Manis > Manis javanica. Next base: position 167,345,916 of record NC_133158.1, on the reverse strand, counting down.
GTTCGAGCTCTACTTGGAGAAAAGCACTGAGGATGTTATCTGCCCTAGTCTATGCCCTCTGGGCCACCTAGCCCCTGCAGCACACCCAGGAAGGGGTAGAACCCTAGTCTTAGGCTGTGTCCCCAGAATGTCCAGACCTTTCTACCTCCTGGTCTCAAGACTGCTGTGTACACCTATACATACAGTTCCTGACCTCCCAAGAGGTGGTCTGGCTTTGACATGGTATCTGTCCTTGTTTGATCTCCCTCCCAATATGGGCAGGGAAACCCCTTCTTTACTCCCACAGTCAACTGTGTCCTCTACTTAATCTTCATTTAGGAGAAAGTGTTGAGATAAGCTCTGGGAATGGGCCAGGAAGGACATTGGATATTGACCAAACTCATGAATATTTTGAGTCAAAAGAATGCAGAGGCAGTGTTCTTATGGCTGAGAAGAGTCAAGATTGTAATTTAGAAAACTAACTGCATAATTTAATGTGAGATGACGGTTAAAAGGCGATAGAGATCAGAAAATGAAATCAGTGGTGTTAGGGAGCGGGGAGACATGGATGGAGTGGCTATCAGAATGATGGTGCATCAGGACATCTCTGTACCCATTTCTCACTGTGTCATAGCCACGTAAGAGAACCATGTCTGAGAGACTGGAAGGCTTCCTGGAGAAGGGGGAAAGGTCCTTGAGACTTTGTGGAGACAGATAGGAGTCAATGAGCAGAGGCAGACATAAAATGGGAGCTGTGAAGAACTGAAGAGGTTGTCTATGGAGACAAAATATGCAGGAAACCAAATCAGGCTGATTGTTCCACCTCTGCCCTCAATATGGGGATGAAAGCAGGCTGGTTTGGAGGGTAGCATAAGCCCAGAGAGGGGAAGTTTGCAACCATCAGAAAGGTAGTGGACTTATCAAATACACATGAAGTCAGCTTCATGTTCAGATGTGGTTCCCTCTTTGGTAACAGATTATTTGAAAACAATGTCAAAACAAACAAAAAAAACCACTCTTTATTCTTTCTGGCTGCCGTGTGTAGCTATGAAACTCCCAGCCTAGGTTCAACTTTCTCTCTCCTCTCCTTTCCTACCCGAGACACCAGTTCCTCTTTTACCAATCCCTCACTATGTGTAAAATTCCTGAATTCCTGGGAGAGAATGGACAAGAATGACCACTGTCCTAGAGAAAAGGGTTGTGATGTGTGTGATACTGTTTCAGGACCTCGGGGAGGGGTATGGCCTGCAGGCTCCCCACCCACTTTGCTAAGGTCTGCCGGATAGCAGCGGGGCAATTCCTACAGATTCTATGGCAGGCACCAATAAACAACCCCACAACAGTGGTCGGTGGGGCAGAGATTGTCAGGTCTCATCACAGGGGGATGGAGGATGGCTGTTTGAGGCCATATCAGGGAATTAGTAGTAAGTTATCAAGGACCTGGTGGAAAATAGTAGTATCAAAATGGACAGACTGCTGAGGCATCCTCACTCAACGGCAGAAGCTTACAGGGGCTTGAGATCTTTGGGAAAGCAGGCCAAGGATTGTCTACAGTTTATGACACATAAATGTGAAGGTGATAGTGTCCAGAATTCTGAAGTGTCCTTTTCAAGGAGGGAGTTGTCCTGGAGGCCTGAGACATGGGAGCTGGAAAGCTGAGTAGTGTCTGTCTCGTTGCAAGCTCAGGCACTCTGGTTCCTCCCTTTAAAATGTAGGCTGTCCCCCTGGGGCAAGGAGGAAAGGATGCTGAAACCTGGGAAAGTCGTGCTATATTACTTTTCCTAACAATCCCAACAACCCCAGAGACAACTTAATGTCACCTTTGGAGCCAGTTTAAAATGAACCCCAGGGACATAGGCTTCCTGTGGATAGACACCTGTGCCATCTGCATGGACAGCAGAAGGACAAGCCTTTGGTTTGGTGGACCTTCTTTGCTTCATGCCCTTGAGTGAGTGATTAATGCTGGTTGTTTACCTAGAGTAGATTTCTACATGAACCATCTGAAAGAGCAGAGCAATGGTTTTGGTTTCCACTTCAGTGGCGTTCTGTATGGAATTCTGAATTTTGTTTTAACAACAAACCTTAAATGCAAAGTACTGTCTTAGGCTTTTGGCATATTAATGAAATTCCATCCTTTCAGCATCCTATAAAGTAGGAACTATTATTCCTATTGTACATATAAAGAAACCCTAGCTCAGAGAGATGAACTTGCCTAAGTCACATGGCTGGGGAGTGGTGGGGTCAGGACGTGGGCACAGGCCTGGCTGGCTCTCAAGCTCAGCTAACGACTCCTCACCTGAGGATATCAGGTGCAGGTGTGACGTCGATGCTCCCATGGGCTCAGGGGTGGAGAGAGGTGTCCTGCAGAGGCAGGAAGCTCTGATTCCTGAACTGTTTCAGTAGCTTCCCTGTAGAAACAGAGCAACTGTGGTTCCAGGACCATGCTGAGCAAATCTGCATGTGTTGCTCATTAGGGTCTTGGAAACACTGGGCCTGTACTCAGGCAATTCTCCTAATCATAACAGTTAGTAATAAGAAGAAATGATTAGTCAAAACAAGGAGGGGCCCTGCTGAGAGGGATCTCGGGAGCATCAAAGAACCTAGTGTTACACATTCCACCAAACACCAATATTTGTAGAAAGTACTTCTAGTTTCTCTGCTTTGATGGAGCTAATTGTCCGGGAGAGAGGGGGTGGATTTCACCTTCAGGGAATAGTGACGGCCCCTCTACCTGGATTGAGCTGAAACCTTAGTATCTAGGTTTCTCTGGAGGTGCAGAAGCCTTTGGAGGAGGGTGGAGGCTCCACTGAAACAGCAGCCTGTTGCAGTAGGAATGTGCTTATGGCCGGTCTTGCATCACTGCCTGTGATGGGGAGGGACAGAGGGTGACTCTTCAACTTGTGGCCCAAGATGAGACCAGAGAGGGAAGCTCTGACATGACTTTCCCTACAGATTCCTTGGGGACAATGAAGGAGAACTAAAGGCCCTGTCATCTTAAAGGCATGGCCTTCATTTTGAGCCTTGAAATGAGGCCTCAGAGACCATCTGGATTCCCAAGGAGAAAATCAGGGTTGAGTGTGTCCCTGGGCATGTCACTTGTGCTTTCTGAGCCTAATCTTCCATTGACTCATGAATCAGCAATCAGTTTATCAATCAATCTTGATGTGCTTACTGAGCTCCTACTGTGTGCTATGGCCTGTATCTGCACAATGCCATTGAGTGACAGGGCAGGTGGAGATGCCTTGGATTCATGAATTAGTCATTCAATTTTCCTTGGAGAAAGACTCTTCCAGGCACTGCAAGAAGATTACAGAGAAGATTCTTCCAGGCCCTGTCGTATACAGTTCTAAAAGAGACACGTGTTCCTTCTCTCTGGGTATACAGAAAAGACCCAGAGACACCAACTCAAGGTCAAAGGGGCAAAAAAAGAGATCAAAAAAGGTAAGTATATCTCCCAGAAAGTTATAGTTCATCCAAAATCAAGTCCCAGTTCTGACACTTCATAGACATACTCAGTTTTGGAATGGAAATTAAGTGTGGAGGTCACTGGGGATCCCTGGTGGTAAATGCCCTCTACAGTCCCTTCCTTGTTGGACATCCTCTGTTTGATTTTTCCAGTGATGAGAATTCACTACTCCCATCATTAGAGAGGCATCTGTTAATAATAAGCATAACCTGTCTGAAAATATAATGAAAAAAGGTACCTATTCAAAATAGCTGCAAAACCCGTTAAATACCTTAGTTCCAATCTCCTGAGGCCTGTGTCCCCTGGATGAAGTCCACTATAAACTTCATTGAAGGGCACAAGAGAAGACTTGAATACCACACTCCTGGGTGGACAGACTTAAAAAATGACAGTCCTTCCCAAAGTAATCCATATATTCAATGCAATCCCAATCCTAATTTAACAGCATTGTGCAATGACATGTGTCCAGCTGATTTTCAAGTTCATCTTGGAGAAGAAATGTTTAAGAATGGGCAAGAATTTTTTTTTGGTATCATTAATATACAATTACATGAGCATCACTGTGGTTACTAGATTCCCCCATAGCCAAGTCCCCCCCACATACCCCATTACAGTCACTGTCCATCAGTGTAGTAAGATGCTATAGAGTCACTACTTGTCTTCTCTGTGCTGTACTGCCTTCCCCATGTCCCCCTCCCTCTATTTTTGACAATGAATAATATGTAGAGACTTAGTTTACCAGTTTCTGAAATGTACTATCAAGCTACCATCTCTAGACCAACTGAAAACTGGTGCCAGAACCAACATCACAATCAATGGGAAAGAATAAAGATAAGTGTATACAGGCATTTAGCATATAATAAAAGAGGCATCTTATAAACATGTGCACAATTCAGTGGAGCTGATGGGATGTTATTTTTAATAAGGGACATAAGAATAGCAATACCACAGTCCGTGCAAAAATAAATCCCAGATAGAGGAAGGAACTAAACATAAACACTATATAAAGAACTGAAATAAAAGAGAATGTTTTTATACCTTAGAGTGGGAAGGGAATACACAAAACTCAGACAAAACATCAATACATAAATGCCCAAAACCAGAAAGAAGAAGATGGTCAGATTTAAGCTAGAAAATTAAAAACCTCAATATGACAAAAAAAATGTACCCACAAATAGAGTTAAAACTAAGTGGAGGGATAGGGGAAAAATGTCACATATAATTAATGGGCATCAAGAAATCAATTTTTACAAATAGAAAAGGGCAAAGGTTATAAAGAGTCAATTCCCAGAGGACAAAATAAATTGGTCAATAAACATGTGAAAAATATACACAAATTTATAATCAGGGGAATGCTAGTCAAAATTACCAGGGAGTCAGTCAAATTGGCAAAAGCTAAGTGTTGGTAACATCCAGTTGGGCTAGCATGTGGAGAGGCAAGACGGATCCTCCTGGCAGGGGTGTAAATGGGTTAAGTCCTTTGGGAAAGCACTTTGGTAAATATCGATTGGCTTTCTGAGCGTATGTGCCCAGCAACCCAGCAATTCTATTTCTAGGTGAATTTCCTCCACATTACAAGTATATGTGCCCCCAAGGTATGTTGAACATTTTCACTGCAGTATTGTTTGTATTAATGAAACAATGGAGTCGGCCTGAAGCCCCCCCATGGGGGCTGTATAATGCAGCAGAGTAAGTTGATGCCTCCCCAGTCTCATGGAAGCCACATTTCCCAACTACTTGCTCAGTGATCACGTGACGAGTGTTCACTGTCTCACCTGGGGCATCACCATTAGCTTGGCGCAAGCCCACCTCACAGGCACAGTCCTCCTTCCTAAGAGAAGCAGCCGAGCACTGAGAGCAAAGAGCCCTAAACCCACTCAGGCCTGGGTGGAAACAGAGCCTTGCCACTCACTAATGTGGGAGTTTGGAACGGTCACTCAGCCCTTCCAGGCCTCACTTCCCTAATCTATAAGAGGCCTCTGCCCCCAAGGTCTGTGCAGGGCGTGCAGGCACAGCACGGCTAACCTCATCAGAGCTGCACGCAGGCCATCTCACAGGGCATGGCACAAAGCCTGCCCTTCACTAACAGGGAAAGCAGATTCCCACCTCATGCACAGTTGTCCACTGCTGGCCAGCAGACACGTCCTCTTTGCAGAACACGTCCTCTTTGCACTGCTCATGTCTGCCCTCTGAGCAGTGATGGGGCTTGGCACTGATGCTAGCTTCCCACCTCACCCTCCAAGCCACAACCACTTGCTGTGCACATGCAGCCCAGCACAGCCAGCATACACCATGCCTCATCTCATTACACAGCTGCTATGCAGGCCTTACTCCAGACCACACTGTTAAACGTCCTTTAATTTCCAAGATGAGCAGAGCTCAGAGTTGATTCAGAAGGGCCGCTCAAAAGGCCACCTTGAGCATGTTCTGCAAGTCTAAGCCCAAAGCCACAGAAAGGGCAGCTCACCATTACCACCATTGCCCTGACCTTCTCTCTGCCAGGGAGACCTCTGTGTCCAAGTAGCCTCTGGCCCTCTACCCCTCAGCCTCCATGAGACAAGCCACTCTTCTTGATGTGGCTTGGAGTCAGACTGCTCTTGATTGAGTGGGATGGAGGTGGTCTCTGGCACAGGTTTGAGGGAATCCTGGCCTTCTACAGGCTGACTTCAGACTGCAGCCTGGCCGTTCTCTGCAAAGCCACCATGGTCATGTATCCACTGCAGGAGTCCAGCCTTTAAGCTCACAGCCAAGCCCAAGTCAGAACAGTTCTCAGGTGTCTGGCTCTGACTGAGCACTTACCAGCCAATTATGGGGAAGGTTTCTCAGAAAACCAGACACACAGTTTCAAAATAAATCACTACAAAATGCTGCCATCCTGATGCTGTGCCACACATAATTCAGAAAGCAGGGACATGCCCAAACTACCTGTGAAACCCATTTCTGTCCACTACACCCATCTTCCCACACAATTCAGAAGCCCTCTTGGCAGGTGTCACCAGCACCTCCCTGTGTAGATCACTAGCTACTCAGACAGCTTTGCTCTGTTTGGACCATGTTCAACTCTAACTCCACTAAGCCGAAAGAGGCCTCCTTCTAAACCTCTGATGACAGTCAGTGACACTTGGGTTCTCTGATCTTCATCACACCCAAGGGAAGACAGCAGTGATGTTTGTGGGTCTCTGGCTCTAGCTGCATTCACATATGTTACCAGACCAGGAGACCTGGAAGGTCACAGTCTTGGTGTGTGAAAGGGTTGGCTGGTACCAGGTTTCCAATACGGCAGCTGGATGGCCAGGGCAAGGGATCCCACAGTGTAATGAGCTGAGGGTGGCTTCAGAACCAGCTCCTGGACAGGGCCGACTGTCAGTAATGCAGGCTGCAGTGGGCTGCAGGTTCCAGGACTGACAGCAGTGATGACTTGGAAAGCAGCCACAAAGAGGACACTCGGGGGCCTAGTGGTGAGGGACATTCCAAGACCCCACGAGAGGCTTAGGCTTGGCCTCTAGTTTCAGAATTGGATCAGGGTCTGATGCTGAGTTACACGGATGGTAGAGGGGAGACCAGGGGAACCAGGAGACCATCTGAGTATCACCTGTGAGGAACTGAGGACCGAGACAGTCTACACAGATGATACACAACTTTGTGATTACATTCTGATGGGGTGGAGACATGGGTGTTATGGGGTCAGATTTCAGCCAACCTAGGATGGCTCTCCAGGAGCATTTGCTCTAAAATGCCCATTTCCCCCACATGTTCATTCTGTGCAATTTAGATATGACTCAAGATTCACCTCTTAAAATACCAAAATCAAGACAGCCATTTATTGAGCACTTACCATGTCTGATGCTGAGTTAGGTATTTTACATACATCATCACAACTGGTACAATTTCTATTTTATGGAAAAGAAACAGATTCAGAGAAGTTAGGTAACCTATCTAAGACTGCACTGCAACCCTGGGCTTCCTGATCTCGACAGCAGGGCTCGTACCACTTGCCTGTATTGAGGCCCTACTGTGTAAGTTCATGAAGGGAGTAAAAATATCAGATCAGCATGTCAAAAAGCTTCCAGTCCTATACACAAAAAGAGCCCTACACCTGAATAGCTCTGAACAGTACAGGCTGTAATCAGAGTGTGCAAAACAAGGCATTCTTCTTCCTGGGATGAGGTGAGGTCTGGTAGACGGCAGAGGGCGCAGAGCCACCTGCTTCTAATTGTCTTCCCCTCTGGGGTAGAACTGGAGCAGGGAAGATGTAAGAACCCTGAGCTACAGCTGCCCTCAAGCTCTAGCATCCTCCCAGACCAGCCCCACTTGGTACCGCAGCCTGCAAACCTGGTATCAGAGCCACTGCCTGAAGACCACCAAGGCACATTCATGAGAAGGGAAGGCTCCAAAGCCATGGCGTGAACAGTTTTGTTCTGATTTTCAAAGTAGAGGAGAAAGTAGGTTAAATTAATATGTTTTACCTCAACCCCCTCCTCTTTCTGAAACTTCACAGTTAAATCAGTACTTTGCGAGCCTCAAGGAAAGAGTGAGTGACAATGACCCGCATGTGTCTCTAAATCAGGCCAAACAACATTGTTTCTCTTTCTCAAAGTTTACGAGTCTGCAGAGAAAAAGGATATAGAAAGCATACCCAGATTTCAATAACGGTAACTGACAAAAAGACACAAATACTTGTGTACCAAAGAAGGAAATGTTAGCTAAATGACAATGCCAATGCTGGGTTTTAGCCGCTTTGAAAATAACACCAAAGCAGGGCAGGCAACTCCAATAATAGTAATAAAATAAAAAGGTTACTTTTGTTGAATGCTTCCCATGTGCTACATTGGGATGACCGACATCGATATATTTTGCAGTTCAGTTCCATTCCAGTGCTGGGCCGCCATCATGCAGTGTTGCAGAAGTGATCTCCTGGACCTTGGGCTGGATTCTGCCTTTTCCCCCTTCTCACCATCAGTCCACTGTCGAGGACTAATGTCTGCAGGCCAGTGGTTCCAATGCTTTTATTTTTTCCCTGTTTTATTTTTTCAGATGTAATTAATTTTATGGTGTAACTAAAGATTTTGTTTGTGTAATGCATGATTAAGACAATAAAGTATTTTTTCTAGTCTTCCAAAAAAATTTTCTGATCAGTTTGCAAGTTTTGATGAGTTTTGTAAGGTTTTGTTTTACAAACTATGAATCAGCAAATTTTTATTGTACCACATAGCAAACATACAGCTGTTGAAAAATAATGTATATAAAATGCATATAATAAATACTAAATTGTGTACTTGTAAAAAAAAAATGTTCTAAATGATTTTACTACATTTAATACCCTTGAAAATACAGTGGGGCAGACAACAACATGCTACCCATTTTATGGGTGAGACAGCAGAGACACAGAGAATCCACATCACTTGCCCCATGTCACAGAGCTGGCAAGCAAAGGAGCAGGTCTTGAACCCAGGTATAGACTCCAGAGCCCACACTTCTAAACATGAGGCTAATGGTTTTCACTTGAAAGGAGACCAAAACATCAGAATTCCAAATGATCTGTACTTGAAAGAGGACTCTGCCTAGGCCCACAAGGCAAAATTCCTGAAGCCACATTTATAAGTGTGGAATAGGAGAGACCCAAGTGGGGAGCATTTCCTGAAGGGACAGACAAAAATCCTGGGTGGTTAGTGGCTGAAAGGCTGGAAGGCACCCACGGCATGAAGGCCTGCAATCAACGGGGACCCAGCCATGGGGGAGACTCCATCGCGTCCCACTGCGCCCGGCCCTGGGGTGGGGGGCCGCAGGTTTTTTTGTGGCTGCCATATTCTGAGAGCTTTATTGATAAATGTGAGAGACTGAGACAAGGCCAGCCAGGGCAGGGGGGGGTTCAGGAAATCATATGCTTTGGAGAACAGATCGTGTAACCAATGTTTAGTCTGAAGTAGGTGATTTAAGGAAAAATGAGAAAGTTGTCCTTAAGCATTGGAACCACTGGCCTGCAGACATTAGTCCTCGACAGTGGACTGATGGTGAGAAGGGGGAAAAGGCAGAATCCAGCCCAAGGTCCAGGAGATCACTTCTGCAACACTGCATGATGGCGGCCCAGCACTGGAATGGAACTGACCTGCAAAATATATCGATGTCAGTCATCCCAAATATCCAGAAAACTCCGAGTGGAATGACCACCTCTCAGGGTTGTTGGAGAGAAAAAGCTGACATTGAAGAGGAGTTTGGGTGACAGGACTAGAAGGCTGCCCTGAATGTTAACAACCTGGGGCTCCAAATACTCTTGGGATGCAACGTTGGAATGGAAGTGCTGTTCGCTTAAAACTCTGAGCTACATGATGCCTCCAGGGTTAGACCCAGTAGGGTCAAGCAACTTTGAAAAGAAATTGTAGATTACAGAAGTGCAGAAGTGTGTTTACACAGGCAGCATTGACCCTTCTTGAATCAGCAGTGGCAGCTGCAAAGAGCTTCCAGCTTGCCGCCACACTCCCTCAGCTCTGCAGCCAGGCGTAGAAACCAAGCCAACCCAGACACGTGTCCTGAGACTCTTGTTCAACTCTGACCCTTGTCTGAATTTCACCTCAAGGAAAACAGGCTGCTTCCCTCTCAGAAACACAAATGATCTATTGTCATGTGCCACATGGATCATGTATCCAGTAAAATCAAGCAGCCCTTACCCTATGGAACAGGATACCTGGGGTATCTTTTGCTTAAGCCCAGGTCAGCAATGGGTAAAGCAGCCTTCTTTTAATATGTCACAACTTCTAAACTAATAGAAGTAAGTGCTTTTGAAAAGGTCTCTTGAAAAGGTCACGCCTAAAATGTAGGCATGGACACAAGCACACAGTCCCCAGTTGACAACACCAGGTTCCTGTCCCGGATGGTGTGTCTGTAACCCTGGGGGTCCTGCCTGTCCTCTCGGGCCTGAAGGGCCCCTCCCTGTGGTGGCAGCCCCAGAGGTTTCCTCTTGGCCTTTCCCCTGCCAGGTAGGGGGGAGACCAGGTGAGTGGTGAGGCTCATCACCTGTTGCTATTCCCTGCCCACCAGATCCACCAGCTGAGCTCAGGCGAGCAGCTCCCACCAGGCACTCGCCTTCTGCCTCAGTTTCTCTCTGAGCCCTTCCTGAGCATGACCCCAGCCAGGTCATGCTCCCTGACCTCCTCTTTTCCGTGCCCCATCACAGTTCCCAGCCCTGGCTAATGCTGTGCCTTGGAGGTCTCCACACTGTTCCAACCACCCAAGAATAAGAACGAAGGAGCCAGAGAAAGTGGGGTTGCTCTGAGAACTGGTGAGTCTCTTCCCAGAAACCCCCGGCCACAGGCATGCACACACATTCACACTCACCTCACATCCTTCGTACCTCTCACACAGGTTCCCACAGCCTCTGTCTCTCTCCCTCACTGTCTGTCTTTTTCTCTCTCTCTCTCCTTCCATTCTTCCTCTGCCTCTGTCTTTCCCTCCTTCTCTCTGTTTCTCTCTGCCTGTATCTCCCTATGTCTCTGTCTCTCCCTCCAGCCTCGAGGAGGAGGGGCAAGCCCTGTGGTTCTAATCTGCAGAATCCACTCAGTGGCCTTTCTCCATGAGTCATAAAGCAGAGGATAGAGAAACAGGACCTAATTCTAAAGCATCTAAAGCAATGTTCTCAATTTGAGCTGCTTCATACTCACCTGGAGGGCTCGCTAAACCTAAGATGACTGCCTCCCCATCCGCACTCCCAGGGTGTCTCATTCAGGCAGTCTAGGGAGTGACTGGGAGTATTTCCAACAAGTTCCCGGGTGATGCTGAGGCTACTGGCCCAGGGACTACATTTAATAACACCGCTGTGAAGAAGCACCATCACGGGCGATCTGTGGAGCATGACCCAGCAGGACCCAAGGCTGGTGGGAGGTTTATAAGCCGATGTCCTTACAGACTTTTCACAATGCCCTGAAGGCCATTAGGCCCGGCTGTAGAGGACTTCCTCCTTGTCCCGATGTCCCAAGGCCCTTCCCATCCCCAGAGCCCTGGTGCCCTCTTCTTCATTCCACTGGCCTGCCTGGGAAGACTAGGGACTGGGCAACGTCACCCTCCTGGGCAGTCCATCCAAGGGCCATGATCCCTGTGCCACATGACCCCTGGGGTGAAAGAGGGAGACAGCTGCCATCCTTAAAGGATGGAAGGTGAGCTTAAGGGAGAGAAACTGGAGTATGTAGAGATGGGACAGAGAGGAATGGATTCTGATCTTTCTCCAGGAGAAGCAGATGTGACAGCAAATCGCCATCACTGCCATGACCTTCTGCAACGCCCTCCCAAAACCACCAAATTTTAGCTCTCCTATGTGTGAGGTTGGAGCCCTGGAAGCAGACAGACCTGAGTTTTCATCTGGGGTTTCACTTAATTCTCACAATCCCCTAATCTGAGTTGCACCATTCCCAGTTCTGCTGATGAGAAGTTCCTCAGAGGCTATAGGGTCACAGCATCAGGATCCACACCCAAAGCTCCTGCCTCACCACTCAGCCTCCTGGCCTCTCTGTGTGAGTCAGGAGGGAGATCAGGGTGGTCCTTGGGGGAAGTGGAGGGCCACCCCAGAGGTCTGGCCAGCATCTTGCCCCCTCATGTGAGGGGGCGGCAGGAGGGCCCAGGGGACAAGACAGTGTCCTCTGAAGCCCTTTCTTCATTCCATTTCTATGATCCAAACTGCAGGGGGGGACACCCATTGCATCTGGAGAAGAAACAAAGAAGCAAGACAAGCATTAGCTTGTCTCTGTGATCCATCAAAGTTTCTCCCATGTGGGTGACAGAAAAAGGGTTTTTGTGGTCAGAAATGTAACAAGGTAATTATTTTTACACCAGTCCTTCCACACAGTTTTTCACAGACAGCAATTTTATAAGGCATAATTACCTATTTTCACCTGCTTCATAAATTCCTACTTTCCATTTCATCCCCAGTAAACTAGAAATTATTTAAAACTGAGGGCACACATTTCAGTGCCTGGCTTCACATTTCTGTGCACTTGCTCGTGTGTTCCTGGCTGCTGCCTGTCTCCACTGACCCTGCCGTGCTCCCTGTGCCACCAGTCTGACCCTGAGAGGTCAGTATACCTCTGCGCCCCGAGGATGAGAGCCAGCTGTTTCGGGGCCACACTCTCACCCACCTTCTTGGCCCCTCTCAGTCGAGGACAGGAGGGCTGGGCGGTATCTGCTGCTCTCAGACGCTGGGTCTGCATCTCCCTGCTTCCTCCGCAGTGTGCCCAGCCCCAGCCACCATCTTCGTCCCTTTGTTTTCACCAAGACCTTCAAGCCAAGGGTCCTGTGTGGTCTGGAGCCACACAATGGGCTCCACTGTGATGCTCAGGGTCAGCATCAACAGAGACTCTCCTTGAGGACATCCCCTTTAGGTCTCCAGCATCTTATCATGCTGGAAGCTTCTGTATGAGCTGCAATCTTCACACTTTTCAGGGATGTAACCAAAGCAAGTTCTAACATCAATTGCATTTACTATAATCCAGGCATTGTGCCAAAGACTCTATAATACTATTTTGCTTAATCTTCATAACAACCCAGAAAGGCATACGTTATTGTAAGGTGGAAGAATAAAATGACAGAATGTATGACAGTTAAGAAATTAGCCCAGGATCACAGAGAAGGTAAGAGACAGAGTCAAGATTCAAACTTTTGTCTGTGAAATGCCAAAGCCCATCTTCTGACTGCTACATGCAATCAATGATTTAATGTGCTTTCCCCAAGTCTGGGGTCATTTGGGAAGGCCAGGACTCCTCAGCGGGCCTCTGGGCCTCTGTGCTGTGGCCAGGGCAGGAAGGAGGAGGACAAAGGTGGCAAGCTCCTCAGCTGAAGCTCAGAGTCTGTGCCCTGGGGAACCCACGGCCTTCACAGCCCCTCCCAGCTGATGAGGCTGCACTTGCCCCTTGACCTCACCCCTTCCCCCCTGCTGTAAGTGGCCCTTTGGCAACTCCACAACAGAGGTGGTCCCCATCATTCATGAGGCCTGGCTTCATAAATAGCGCTATGTTAGCAGAGAGGGGTGGGGGGCACCTGTGACCTGCTCCAGCTGCCATCACACTCACCCCAACCCTGGCTGAGGATATTTGAGGACAGCCCTGACAAGCTGTAGCGTGCATCCTAAACCCTATGTCAGCCTTCTCAGCCTCCCCTTCCTTCCTTCCTTCCATAGCCTTCAGGGAGACAAGGCCTCCTCTTGAATATGAGCAGGTATTGGACCATGGCTAGGCAAGGGGGTGATCAACCAGGTGTTTATGCAGCAGATCGAGAACTCCAGGCCTGACCGAGGTGCAAGGAGGGTGACGAAGGAAGGGGGGTGCTGGTGTCCACAGACCAGCAAGAACAGCATCATCACCCTCAGACACAGAGCTCACTGAGCCCCCGCCTCTGCCTTCACTTAGAGCCCACGCCAGTCCCTTTGTCACTCCCCTGGGGTGTGCCCAAATCCCTACTGAGCCCACGAATCTTGTCAAGGGCTAGAGTGGACACATAGGGCTGCCAGGGCCTCTCAAAGGTCAAGGGATCTTAAGCTTTCACAAGACATTAAAAAGAAAATGAAGAAATGTCCACAAGCAGCCACAAAAATTATCATGCATTCTAAATGTTTAGATAAATTTAGAATAAATTAACACATTTAATGTTATAAAAATACTATGACTACATATGTGCTGGTCTCAAGAGATTAACAGGATTCAATAAAAACATTAGTTTTTAGTGCACCATAGGTATGTTAGACTTATAAAAGCACATTTTAAATTGTGAGACTTTTCATAAAATCTTCAATATTGTCAGTGAATGAGTGTGTGCCTGTTGATATAATCTCATTTAAAGGTGATGGCAACAGGCCAAACCTGAGGTCCTTCCAGACTCTAAGGCCTGGGCTCTGGGACATTCCCAACACTGTCCCCTTTCCCTGATGCTTACAACACCTGGACCCTGTAGACACCAGTGTCTTGTACATTTTAGAAGAAGAAAGCGCCCCTTTACCAGGGTCCTCCCAGTGCCCTGCTAGTCCACGGCTCTTTCTGATTGGACGGATGAAAGATTGAACCTGCAAAATGTGCAAGCCCCTTTTTCCTGCTCCCCCACCAGCCCAATCACCCTCTCCCAGGCTCGGCAGGGTCCATGCCTGGTTGACCTCCTCTACCTGTGGAACCAGCCAGGGTCCCCAGGGCCATGGTGCAGGGCTGTGCCTGGCCTCCACAGCTACAGATATGCTCCTTGTATTTGAAAAATTATTTACTGTGGTGATGCCTTTTTAAGAGAACAGATGGCACCTCCAATTAGAATGCTTTAAAAGGAAACCCTAATGAGATTATAAAAGCCAACAAATTGACTTTTTCATACACTACTTCCCTAGCACACAATAAATCAAATATATAATGAGGCTCAATAAAATAATAGGTTTATTTACACTTGTTTTGCCTAGCATTGTGTTGTTGCAGCCCAGTCCAGCCTCTGGGTCCCTCACCAAGTCCTTGCCCCTGCAGGCTGAGACTAGGGGCTGGACAACACAGCCAGGAGCTGCTCTCGGACATGGCCACCACAGACAAGTGTGACCTGGAGTTGGGGATTTCTCGTCTGACCCTAATGTTCTATGTCTAGAGGATAATAACACAGGACTATGTAAAGGGTGTGGTGACACACACAGAGAAGTCTAACATTCACCCCCACTCTGGGAAAGGTGGGGAGATTGTGGTGGAACCACAGCAGGTACGGAAGGTGTGACTAACCTCAAAGCTAGCTAGACCAGAGACAGGGGAGAAAAGTCTGTGAGGTCTAAGTTCAGAGGTGGACTCGAGACATGGAGAGGCAGGGAGGACTGAGGGTCTACAATGTGCAGACTGGAAGCTTTGGAACATTCCTACTTATCTCAGGAATCAGTCCTACCGGTCCAAGCACATCAGGTTAGACGGTTAGAAGATAAGCCTTGAGAGGGAGACAGGAGCGGACGACCCCACATCAGTGTTTCGAGCATTTGGTCACTGTCCTGCCTTCCCCGTAGGGAGCTCATCCAGGGGCCGGATGGATTTACACTGTGTGTCTGCTGAAGTGGGAAGCTGGAGGCCCTGACTTTCATTTGCAGGAAGTGATCTGCAGAGAGAGCCTGACCAGTGAGAGAGCATTCATGAGCAGAAGTGGAAGGGAATGTTTTCAAGAGGAAAGCTGTGAGGTCCTGAGTGTGATTTGGACATCATGGAGACTGGCCTTTGATCTGAAGATTCAGGCAGCAGGATTCAGCACTCTAAAGACAAGAGTTAAACAGTGCTTCTGAGGCACACAGGGACCCACAGGGGAACCTCAGAAATCAATAGTGAGGATCCACAACAAAAAGACGGACTGTAGTCATCAGAAATGGAATCATTTCTGTTCATATCATCCCACTGGAGAGGAGGTCTGGGGAAAATCAGTTTACCAGAGGATGAACTTTTCCTTAAATCAAATCTGTAAGCATTGATCGACCTCAGGACCTTGATCTGGAAGACACTTTCATTCCTCTTCTCTACTCAGCAAGGGTTACCTACACGGCAAGGCCAGAATTAAGAAATTCTACTCAGAGTTCAGTCCTTTTTTTCTATCCATCAAACGGCAAGTGTGTATGAAATGGCCCCTCTGTGCCCCTCTATCCTGGGGGTGGGAGGAAGGGATTTGGTGCAACAAGGTGAAGGGAAGTTACGTGCTTAAAGGATGCTAAAGATCAGGCATAGCATCCAATGCAGAAGAAAGCCTTAGATAATTAGTGGCCAGCCTGGACCACTGACTTGTGAATACAATGGAAATTCTGAAAAGTAACATCATCCCAGTAACAAGGCTACAACACTGAGGGAAGTAGGGGCACAGTCTCTAAAGTGCTGGGCAGGGAAAGCAGTGCTTCCTGCCTCCTCAAGAGTATGGGAAAGAATATTGGAAGGAAATTCTCCTCCTCATCCCTACCCAGGGAGTGGAGTTGCCTCCCACACATGCTTTTGCCAAGACGACTGCCCTTCCCTCTAAGCAGAGAATGGGAGAGTGGTGGAGTTGACGCATTAGCCCCAGACACAGGATTGTTGACTCAGAGATGCACGTTGTGGCCAGGCCCCTGGTCTTGTTGTTTAGCAGGGGCACAGATGCTGCACCATACCAGGCACTGGAAGGGACATGGGGATATGAATGTATGGTCCTGGAACATAAGAACGTTCATGTGATATCAGAGAAGGCAAGCACAGAAGAACTGGGAAACTAATAAAATTATGAGAGTCTGAGGGGAGTCTGGTCACAGAGATATAGGAGGCACAGTGAAGTGGATATTCTCAACTGTCATTGCAAAGAGGGCTTCCTGGAGGAGGTGACTAGAATTTACAAGAATTGTTGCAATATCCTAGTGGATTTTGATTTTACACTCAAAGAACTCTCCAGGTTGGCATTTTTAGCATCTGGTGGGCAAAAATTGTCTTGCCTCAGTGGGAGGGAGATTCTTCCATGGGTAAAGAAGGAATTTAATCTTCACTGTGTTACTAAACAGGGAGAGGAGGCCTGAGTGGAGCTGTCCATTTCAGCACCCCAGCCCACCTTTCTGCTTTGTGCTGCAATCAGTGAGTGTCTTAGTCTCTCCTGCCCCACTCCCACCACTGGCACTGTCAGGGAACCACTAACAGACACTTACTAGTGCATGCCACTTCTGGGGGGTCAAAGTCCGCTCGGTAATAGCCGGTCCGGCAGGTACAGATGGGAGACGCCTCCAAAGGGGATCGGCTGTTGGAGGGACAGTGGGAACAGCCCTCAGCTTCTTGGCTGGCCTTGAACATTCCTGCAGGGCAGGCTGGAACACAAAGAGACCGTCTGAGAATTAATGCAAGAGGGACAGTCAGAGGCCCCTCCCTGGAACTGGTAAATGGAAGATTCTGATCCCCCTGAAAAAGACACTGAGAGCTTATACAAAGTGAGAAAAACCCTATTTCGCACTTCCAATTCTTTAAACATCCTTATGAAATATACCTTCCCAGTACCAATGGCCTCTCTCACTTGAACAGTATGAATAATGATTCTTGCCTTTCAGGTGTGTCAGGAGATTTAATTGAGAAAATGAACCTAATGTGTAGCTCAGTGTCTGGGACTTAAGTGATCTCTCTGTAAATGGTCATTCCCCACCTCTTCCACCTGGTGAACAGCCAGGGACTTACCTACAGCCACCCACTGAAGGAATCTCGTCTAACGTCCTTGGACAGAAAGGGTTCTGGCTGACAATGGGCTGGACCCATGGTTCTTAAATGTCATGTTGCAACACATGCAAGGGACACTGTGAACTGTGTTAACAAGCATTTGTTATGAATGATGGTAAAGGACTGAAATTCATGAGTGATTCTTTAAAAAGAAATTAAAGTGATTTCAAGGTTACTGGCTTAACAACATCATTCTCCCTTAATTGCATTTCGAAATGCTTTGAGGGGAGGAGATGGAGCAAAAAAAGGAGGGCTTTGTAGGCAGTGCTCCAGGGAATGTGTCACGCACTTGGCATCATCTATCATGTACATGGTAGTGGGGAAGGTTGGGAATGCCTGATACTGCCTGATGCCCACTAGAGGTGTCCTCAGCTATGAGGCACTTTTTCTTAGTCCCTGTGTGGCCAGCCTGTGAGGAGCCATGCCCCAAAAAGTCTGGTTCCTGGCCGTCTCTCAGGCTCTCACCATGCTTCATCTACAGAGACATCCTACTCCAGACATCTGGTCTCCTCCTTGCTGATTCCACAAAAGACTGCTCCTGCCTGCCCTGCTTCTATGGGCTCTTCCTTACCATCTCACCTCCTGACTCTTCCTGTCCTCAGAAAACTTGCTCTGACTCATTCTCCTTTGAGACTGAGTAAAACTTACTGCATGGTCAACTCATTTGGCTTCTATGCCTCATAAATTCATTCAACAAACATTTGCTGTGGCCCTTCTGAGAACCTGATCCAGGGAATTTAGGGAACAGAACTTGCCCTCAAGGAGCTGTTGATCCAGTATAGTCACACAATTATAATACATTATCATCAATGTAACAGAAGTACCATTATAATGGCTTCTACTTATACAAATCTCATCTTTCCAATATATTGCTCTCTCCTGGAAAGTGCAGTGTATTCTTTAATAATAGCAATAGCAACCATCTGTTAACACTATTTTTAAGAGCTTTCCATGCATGACTCTATGGGGTACCTATTATTATCTCCATTTTCCTAATGAGGAAATTGGGACACAGAAAGATTTAAAAAGTTGCCCTGAATCACACAGTGGGAGAAATGATGGTGATGCTTTCCATACAGACAACTTGAAAAATATCCAAGCTTTTCTTTTAAGACAAGGAGAAAGGACTATTTCCTATGCTGTGAAAATTTTCTCACTCCATTTCTCATTTGAATTGAAGTATAGGGTTTCAGCTACTCTGGAAGTGCCCTGGGGCAGGAGATTATCTTGGATGGAAGGTAATTTCTGAGATGGAATGTTCTGGAATGGCATAACCCAAGAGTGTTCCATGGAGTACATGTTCTTTGGCTTGTTAACACCTGTTACTTACAAAAGGGTTCTGTGACCAGATATTTTGAAAATGTGGATTGAAAAATTAATCTCCTTTTTTATGACAGAATTTCTCAGAACTTCCAAAAATGCAATATAGAATATTATGTTTTTTTCATCAAGAAGCCCTATTTTGTAGAGCATGGGATTCAAGTTCCATGGAACACGCTGGGGTAAATGTTGTCTAGATGATCCAATAAAGTTCTTAAAGATATCTGTTGTAACCCATGTATAAATAGACCACTTGCTGACCCATCTCAGCACATTCAAAAGAAACTTCTCAGTAGAAGGCAAAAAAAAAAAAAAAAAACACCTTACCAAGGACTCAAATAAAATACCAAAGGGAAAACCCTGAATGGCATACCCAAAGTATCCTAGAATTTGGCCTACTGATCTATCCTTCCAAGCCCTTCATATCCTCTCAGTAAGGGCTCTCCTTTCTGTCCTCTCTCTCTCTCTTTCTTCTCTCTGTGTCTCTTCTTTGTCACCCTTGAGAATCACTTGGCCCCTTCCATTGTAAACCATACAGCACTGCTGGACCACACCCAGTTCTGGAGCTGAAGATCACAGAGAAACCCCAGGTCTCTGCAGCCTGAACTCAGCAGAAGCCCTTTCCTTGGAGGGTGGGTGAGGGGCATCGGTGACTCTCCTGCATTGGTTGGGCCCCACCGTGCCATAGTTTTCTTAATGTATCCAGGAGAACCAAGGTGTTTTCACTTTCTTTCCAGCACTTAAAATCCTCCTTGCTTGATATTTAATACATTAACAGCATAAACAATCATCCCGATATCCACAAGTGGCAGGACTTAGAAAGTGCCTCCTGATGGAGGAAGTCAGAACTGGGTGCTCTGAAGCCTGCGGACTCTAAGACGTCCACACGGGGTGAAAACAGAGGACAGCAGGTCTGCACAGGACTTTAGGGAGAGAAGCACAGAGAAAGGTTGGGGAGAGAGGTCCTGGGAGTGAGTGTGACTCCAGCCTCCGTGAGGCAGTGAGCAACGAGCAGTGAGCAACAGTCCTGGGTCAGATTCCTGGCTGGTTCCCAGCCGGGCGACCACTGGAAAGTGATATAAACCCTCAGAGCCTCAGCTTGCTCATCTTTATAAAGGAGATATAAAAAAGAATTTAACACTTCTCACAGCAACTCCCACACATCATTAGAATTTAATAAATTCAAATATGAAAGTGTACCTAGCCTTAATAAGTGCTAAATAATGCTAATTCCTCTTTACCTCCACTAACCCATTTTCTTTTGAAAAACAAGTTTTCTTTGCAGGAACTCTTAGAATTTAGAATATAAGTTTAGAGTCCAAAATTGGGTAAATAAATCCTGGAACCCAAATGGGAGGGTGTGTTTCTGCACAGATTACTTCTCTTCTGTTTAATAGGCAAATCATTATTTCTGTAAAATATATTTCACTTATGGTTATAAAATGGACAAATCTCCTTAATATTTAGATTTCATATGTTAATATTTTAATAAACTCTGTGTCTAGGTATTCCCTAATGTATAAAGAAGCAGCATTCCTTGGTTTATTTGGGAAACTTTTAGATTGTAACTTGTAAGCGCATTTGCACTATATTTTCTCAGAGAATTAATGCTTTAAATAATGGTTAAAGTGCCAGGCTAGTCCACAAAGCCTTTTTAACTCATATTGTATCAGACACCACTAATAAGAAATAGTAGTTAACAATATTGTTATTTTACTAGAAATTTAACATGGGAAAATAAAGAAGAAAACTACATTGCCCCTTAAGAAAAAGCAGCTTTAATCAGATGTGATCCATGGAGCTTCTAGGTAGACTCTAACAAAACATACTGAGGCCAAGGGAAACAAAAGCAAATGGTCTCATCCCAAACAAGTCTCATCCCAAACAGGAGATGGAAAGCAGCTGGGAGTAACCCAGAGGAGAATGGTGGGGACTCTGAAAGCCTGCACACCTGCCTAAAGACTCTAGAGTTTCAAAAAATGATAATTAAATACTGTGATTGCTTAACCAAGCACATAGCCACACTTCCAAGCAATTTCAAGGTGGATACCACAGTGCTTTGCTTTAATATCATCTCAAGACTCCGGGATTGCCTTCCTCTTGATATTCAAGTATGGTCACTATCACCACAGTTATGAATCGCTCATTCATCAAAAGTTTATAGAAGAACTTCCAAGCACTAGGCACCTTGCTACAGGGATAGGAGCAACGTGCAGGGGTCCAGGGGAGGCCTTGAAAATCACCCTGCTGCTGGCGGTGGCAGGTTCCTGTACATGGGCTGTGCTCTGTTGTAAGCATGGGGCCTGGGGGTGGGGAGCTGCCCTGGCAGGATGTGCATCATTTGGGGGATCCATTGTTATGAGATGAGGACTGTACACAACATTTTCTTGTGGCAGCTAATAAGGGAGGTTTTGAAAAAGCAAAGAAAAGACAAAGCAAGAGGGGAAGAGGTGGAAGAACAGGAGAGGTAGGAAAGGAAATTAGGTCAGAGAATCCCCAGCTCTGATTGCAGCCACAGGGCTTCAGTAGTGCTCTGGGAGGTGTGTAGGAAGAGAGGAGTCCCATGCCCTTGGCTGAGTGTTCCTGGAATGCCTGTAACTTGGAAGGCTCTGTGTTTTCTGATACCTGCTTGCTTTGTTTCCTTAAGAAAAAGGGGCTGACTTCTCTCTCTCCCTTGCAAGTGATCACAGTTCAGACAGGTGATAAATGAGCTTTTGGGTGGCACTCCCCCTACACACACCCCTTTCCCAGCCCTCGACTTTGACAGAGAGGAAGACACCAAACCTCAATACCAGGTCCCTAAGCATATTTCCATTCCCCCGCAAAACACATAGTATTTCCCTCCCACTTCAAGGGACTAGTACACGTGACCCCTAGCTAACATCTACAAGGTCACCTTGAAACACCCACCCAACTTCTCAGAGCCTCAAGGATGTAACAAATTACCTGGTGCTTACAGTGCTCTTGAGAACCCCTTCCCTCCATTTTCGCACGCAGACTTACAGTGACACTAAATCCATCACCTACAGTACTATTACTTTATAAAGAAACAGATTAAGTGTCTCATAAACAGTGCAGTGATTGAGATAATGGAAAACGTCTCTCGTCCCCATCTGCAGCATCAGGTTATGAAGCATTTCCAAGCAGCCAGGAAGAGGAAATTAATAGAAGCAAGAGGGAATAACCACTTTTATGCAATTTCCTCAGGAGATAGTGGACCATCTAATCTTTATTGGAGCCCTTTAACCTGTCACTCAGCACTCACCAGAGCCTCTTTGGCTCTCAATTTTTCTTGATATCCAAGGAAGATAAAATGAAAACCTCAAAACATTATTTTATAATTTTCGTATGTGGAAGGGGCACATTGCCTCTGCCCCTCCCCCCTCAACTGAAGCCTCCAAAACCAACATTTTTATGCAGCAGAAATGTGGGAGAGCTTAACTATTCCTCGTGCATGATCCAGGGGGTCACAGCTACTCTGCAGGGAAGAAATCTCTCCCTGCATTTTAAATGGGATTCTTCCCTCCACGCTGCCTTCTGTCCTTGCTCTTCCTTTTTAATAATCTGATTACTTCTCCTGATCTAATTTTTTCCCCCAAATGAGTTTGCAAAGGTTCATGCCAATGAATATTCATCCCCTGCTTAAGGCCCGGGTGCCTTTTTCTCAAGGCAGGTGCAGCTCAGCAGCTGGCTCAAGAGGTCTGCTTGCCTCCAGGGTGACAGTGAAGGGGGCAAGGTGCGTGCTCCTGGCCAGGTAGAAGGAGGTGCCCAGTCCTGAGTACCATGCTCTGAAAACCTCCCCTCTTTCTCCATCCTTTGTTCCCACTCTGTAAGAGAGACAGAAAAGCCAGTCCAGGCAGCTGCTGATAACCATGGGTGGTGGTGGAAGCAAGGTAAGAGGCCCCTGTGGACACACACACAGGCCTAGTTGGCTCTCCCTTAGGTCCTGGATCCTTATATGGGGTCTGGTATTCAGAGTCACTCCTATGGCAGAATGTCTCCATCGTCTCCACATTACTGGTAGCTGACACCATGGATTCTTGGCTCTGGGACTTCCCTAGAAGGAAGGAGGTGGCACTGAGACTTGACTCTGAAGCTCCATGGAAGGAAGTGGCACTAGGGCCCCTGTGCTGGGATTCCCCACCTACCCTTCTGAGTGGTATGTGCTTTTCCCAGAAATGAGTCTCCCTGAACAACCTTGGGGACATACCATTGGGTTCCAGGGCCTGTGCCACTCCCACTTCCCCTTATATTCACGTGTTGAGAAAACTAATAGCAGAGATGTAGTTCCCAGGTATGGTTCCCATCTATCCATCCAACCACTGTACTAATTTGAAAGTCCTCTGAAGGCTGATGCTAGATCTTGTCATCTCTGCATTTCTCCTTCCCCAGTGCTTAGCACATGCCTTTTGCATAGGCATGCCCATTCTGTGGCTGGTGAAACCGAATGTTCACCCAAGGTCTGCTGTGATAAGACCTAAAATGTAAAAGCTGTGATAAAAATAATAACAATAATAGTAATATGATCTTAATATAAAAGGATATGGGGTGATGGGCATTCCCACACAAAGTGAGGATCTTAAAACTTTGCCGAATTAAGACTCCCAAAATGTTCAGAGCTCTGATTCAACAATTATACTTCTAAAAATGTATTCTAAACAAAAAGCAAGCAGATATGGGAAAAATTTAAGTTAATGGATGTTTTTCCCAGTGTTATTTATAATAGGGAAAAAGGAAGACAGGAAGGAAAGAAGGAAAGAAGGAAGGGTGGAGGGAAGGAGGGAGGGAGGGAGGAAGGAATGAAGGAAGGAAAAGCTTAGAAGTGAAATAATAGGGTAGTGACTAAACAAATTATAGACCATCCAAATAATGGAATGGCTACAAAGCCATTAAAATTATGTCATGAGAAAATATTTTAACAGTAGCTTCTAAAACCATACATGAGTTATGAACTTCATTAGGCATACACACACACACACATGTATACATATGCACATATATGCATATATATGCATGTTTTATATATATATGTATCATACTAAAATGAAAAATTGGAGTGGTAGCATTACTGATGATTATTTTGTGGTTTTCTGTAATTTTGCAATATTTTGCATTGTATATACCAGGACTCAAGTAACCAAACAAAATCTCAGTCACTACATTTTTAAATTTTGGGGAGGATACAAGAGTATGGGTGGTGACCTCCAACTCCAAGGAGCTGAGTTGAGCAGGGCAGGTCAGAGTGGGCTGTTTCTGAGAAAATCTCTGTACCAGAGGTGGAGATGCCCTGTTCCAGAAATCTTGGGAAAAGTCAAGGAGAACTGGGAAGGCTGCTTGGAGAAGGAGGCATATGCACAGGCCTTGAAGGATGAGTAAAAGTTACTGCAAAGATGGGAGGGTGGGGCAAAGGGAAAAGGGTGCCCTGAGACTCAAAGAGAGCAGGACCCTGGCTTGCCTAGAGAACCTTGGGGTGGTTGTAGAGGTTTCCAGGAAGACGAAGCATTTATAGAGGCCATGGCAGAAGACGGGCTGGACCACTTTCACTTCTATGTCGACTTGCGTATATGAAGCCAAATGGGTCTCCAGTTTCTGCCTCCCCGGGCCAGGTGCCAGCTGTAATGGCCTGTGCAAACAGGATACTTAGCTGTGTCACATACTCATATCACTCTTGGTGACACTTGCTGAAGTTGATGAATGCTGCAGGCACCATGACACAGACAAGACTGTAACTTCCAATGCTACTGAGCTGCTCAGGCAGCAGCAGCAGGGGAGAGCCTATGCATCAGTCAGCATGTAACTTGTTCAAGAGGTGGGCTCAGGATGGGGGTGCTCTGCCTCGGGTGGATAGGAATGTGGATCATTGGTCAGGACTGAAGGATGACAAATAGAAGAGCAGTATCCTGAGGGGGAGGAGCAGGTCCTTAGGTCCTTCTCAGTGATGGCAGTCTGTCCCCAAACTGCAGCCAGGCACAGCGCAGCCAAGGCCAGGTCAGTTCAGGGCTGCATCCGGCAATCCTAGCCCAAGTTCAGTGTGGTTGGAGAGTGGGGATAGTAATAAAGCAAACTCAGGTGTTCTCTAGTGATCTAGGTCAGTGATTCTCAAACCATGGTCCCCAGACCAGCAGCAGCCCCTGGGAACTCACAGGCATGCAGAATCTCAGACTCCACCCCAAACCAGAAACTCTGGGGTACAGCCCAGTGACCTGAGGGCTAGCAAGCCCTTCAGGAGATTCTGATGCAGCGCCAGTTTGAGAACTACTGTTCTACACCACCTGGTGGGGAGGACACATTATGACCTTGGGATCTGAGAAAACTGCCACGGCTTGTATGATCTTAAGCAAGTTCCCTAACCTTCTGAACCTCAGCCTCCTCCTCTGTAAAATGGGGTGCTAGAGTAACTTCCTTCTCATAGCTTTGTGAAGATCAGCTTACCTGTGTAAACTTTCTGGAATGTAGCATCTCCTCAATAAATAGCAGCTGGATATTTTCCTCAAGGAGCCAGACTGAATGTTATCATCCATCATTCTTTTTAAGTATTTAAATTGATCACTTACTGTGTACTTGGAGCTGTACTAGGCACTGGATATACTAATGGATGAAACATACAAAGGCCCCTCCCTGGTGGTGCTGACATCCAAGTGGAGGTAGACAGAATCTAACTGGAAATTCCAATGGAGGAAATCAGTGTCGGGAGTCTGGAGCAGGGACCTAACTCAATCTGGGGGTGGGGAGGTTCCTGGGCAAGTAACATCTAAGTGAAGACATAAAACATGAATAAGAGCTGTACAGATTGGCAGAGGTAAAGTGGATTGGTGAGGGGAGATAGAGGACCTTCCACGTGGTGAAAGCAGCTTGTGCAAAAGCCCAGGAGAAAGACTGACTCAATCAAGAAACTGAGAGCAACATTTCCATGGTTGAGGGGTCGTGTGAGTGCCACAGGCTCAAACAGGGAGTGTATGTGGGGGTGTGGGGGGGCAGTCAGGGGTCAGTTGACAAGGAGGAAGAGTTACCTCTGGAGCGCTAACCTGAGCTCATGGCATCAAGTCCCTGCACTTTATCCTTAAGTCCATGGAAGCCACAGATGAGCTTAAAATTGGCAAGAAGTAATCAGATTTTTGTTTCTGAAAGATCTCACTAGCTTCAAGGAAAAGAATGGGGACAGTTAGGGGGAATGCAGTAGCCCAGAAAAAGTGATAATCATCAGGGTAGTGGGAACAGAAAGAAGTAATTGGATTTAAGAGTCATTCAGATGAGGTGTATCTCGTGATTGATTGGAGACCACTCACTCATTCAACAGATATGCACTGAGTCCCTCCTGGGCACCAGGCCCTGGGCCAGGTGCTGGGAGTCAAGATGATGACCAGTTGTCTAACGGTTGCCAGAAAGCCCACCCTCCACATTCCATCCCCTGGAGTCGGGCATTTTACTCTTCCTGGAGTTCTCTTTTAAAAATCCAGTACCCTGGCATTGGGTTCACAGACTATGAGGGGGTTGGGAGTGACATTAGAAGAGGGCCCAGAGCACAGAAGGTGGGGTGCGGGCTCATTCAGTAAATGGGGCTGATTTGGCTCCTCTTGGATCTGCCTGTGTCTGCTCTCCAAGTCTGTCTGTCCCCTAACCACCAGCCTACAGACAGCGCTAGAGGAACCCCTACACCGAGGAGGAGGTACACTGATCTTGAGACTTAGGAGTCCTAAGCACAGCCAGAGGAGCCTTCAGGAATTTGGAATTGGACAGGGAGAGGTTCTCTAGCTGGACACCCAGCCCCCACACCTACTTCATTTCACAGACCCTGAAGGTGTGGCGTTGCCTGAGCCCCTCCCCAGCAGGCCCGCTGGACCACCAGTAGCTGCTGAGAGCCCCATGCGGCTGCTCCCTAAGCTTTAGCACAGCAGAGCCCTTTCCCTTTTAAATGCACCTCATTCATTCCACATGCCTTTGCAGAGAATTTCCTATGTGCCTCCGGGCAGTTATGAGAGTCCTTTTCTTTACCCTGGGAGAGGAGGCTAAGTCTGAGGAGTGAGTGCAGAGGTGCAGGACCTCGGAAGTGGAAGAGGGCCTGGACGGAGCTTCCTACCCAGAGGCAGCCAGTGGCCAGATGGGGATGGAACTGTTGAAGTTGGGTCAGGATCTTCTGGGGGAGCCAGTGTCACGGCCAGGTGCTGAAGGAGGTGGGTGCTGGGGGGCCTGTCCATTAGAAGGGAGAAGCAGCACCCTGCCAGCAGCCAGGACAGACTCCTTTAAGGAAGTCTGGCTTCCCCATTTCCCTCCACGGGGAAGATGCTCCACGGGGCCCCTGGAACCCAACAAAAAGGAAGGAGAGGGTTAGATTGCTTCAGCCACTCTGAGGGGCTCCAAAGCCCTCTATCCTGATTGGATCCACAGGGCCACCAGGGCTGCCAGGCCTAGACTCCCACTGCTCTGCTGGGGGTGGGGGGCCGGGAGTCCCCCAAAGCCCCTGCCCCAGGCCCTGTCTCCACCCAAGTCAGAGCCCGGCTGCCAAGTTCTAAAAACAGCATCAACGCGGTAGCTATGGGCAGCAGGCAAGGGGGATATATACTGGCAGTCAGGCCACTTCCACAGTTTCAAACTGCAGTGTTTACCCTTTGGGAAAAACCTATTTTTAAGACTTCCCCTGACAGAGACCTTGATGAATTCCCTTAAAAAAATAATTTACCACCAAGTTCTTAAGATAAACAAAGGTGACTTCTCACTGGGGTTCCCCAGGCTGGGCCCCTTGCTCTTTGCCGAGGGCAGGGGGCATGAGCTGGCCACCTGCACACGCAGACAGCTGGATGTGGAGGGGTCATCATGACCAGAAAAGGCACTGCTTCACCCTGCTCTCTCTGCTTTTCACAGAGCCATTACCCGGAAGAGAAAAACACCTGAAACAAAAAATCAACCATGTTTGGTTGTACCACACAAATCTCATTTCCCCTCCAAAACCTGACAAGGCAAATCAACTCTTCTCTTAGAGAAGGCTATTGTTATTTCTCACTTTCCAAGCTTCCTTGCTCCAAGGCTTTGGTGAGCCCACAAATCAGAGGTGGGCAGAGTGGGAAAAGACCTTAGAAATATCCTAGAATAGGGTTAACCAGCATTGCTATGATTACGGCCTCCCATGCCAGCCATGGCACACATCGCTACTCAGTGCCCACACTCATTCCTACTCAACCCAGACCAGAGCTCAGAAACTTCAGCACAATACCCCAGGCAGTTGCCAGCAATAGGTCAAGGTGGCACATCCCATATCTATGATGGCAAATTAAGGACCAGAAGAGGCAATGAATGATTTGGCCAGAGGTGCACAGTCAGCAAGGGAACCAGAACAAGCCAGTGCCTGATCCACCTGCCCACGTGGCCCACTCAGCAGGATAAGCTTGCTGCAGCTCTGGGGGCTCACCCCTTCCTGCCCCTGCTTGCCTCAACTCTTTTTCTTTATCTTCTTTGAGGTCAGCCCCACAGCACAGCCTCCTCTCTGGCTGGGATGTGAGGGCACCTAATTATTCTCTCTGCGTGTATCAGGGAAGAGCGGCATTATGTTTAAGTAAGTGTATCTAAGAGGTGCCACGTCTCAAGAGAAGGTCAAGTGCTGCATATGTATAATATAAGATTAAAATTTTCCCCTTCTGTGGTGTACTTGATAAAATAATTTTGCTGTGACCTTTATAAAAACCCAGGAGTAGAAATGGGCACGGTGGAATTTCCAACTTCTCCCTAGGTCACAAAGTCATAAATACATAAATCTATAATGATATTACCCACCATTCAAGTGGGACAAGTGAGCAAAAGAAATGGTTTTTATTTTACAGTAATGATAGAGCAGAAGGTTTGAGGCTTAAATTTTCAAGTTGTACTACAAGAGCTGCCTTGACAAAGACAGGATTCCCCTTCTCCACGCTGGTTTGACCTTGACTGTCAGCCTAAAGAGGGTGTCAGGGGCCTCCCAGCAGACTGTCAAGAGAAAAGTGGCCTGTCTAGGGTCACCCGAAAATCAAAGTCGGCTCTAAGGGGCTCTGACACACACTCGCCAGAAGGCTTTGTTCGGCCCAATCTCAGCTCCTAAACTGCAGTGACACTGGATGTAGCGCTTTGCACGTCCCAGAGTCAACTCTGAAAAAGTAAAACAGCCATGAGTAATAATCAAGATTGAAATAACAAGGTTATTTTCACCCCCAAAGAGTCTCCAAGTCAGAGTGAACTTGACAGGGCAGAACATTTGCATGACATTTATCCAAAAGCCTGAAGGCAGACGAATCTGACAGAATCCATTTTGGCTGACCCATGACTTTTGCTCAGGAATCTGACCAAATCTGCAGTAGCCTCTGAGCAGAGAAATGGGGCTCATGGGCCCTGGAATAGGGAGGATGTTCCCCTTTTGAGCAACCAAGCAAGCCAAGCCCTGGTGCCGGATCCCAGGAGGCCTCAGGAGTGGACCAGTGGTTGTGGCAAATCAGAGCAGGAGCTGGGAGAGCGCTCCCGCTGTGGTAGAGGCAGAAAAGAGCTGAAGAGCTGAGTTCTCGCAAGTGACCATTTATTCCCAGGTGCTGAGGGTAATAGCCAGAGTGCTCCCTGGCTTCCCTATTTGCAGTTCCGGGATGCACATTAGCATTGCCAAGGGCCTTCAGGTGTGTCAGTTAAACATGAGTAAGGGAAAAGCTTGCAGCAAAGATCAGAGGTGTTAAGGGTGCACTTAGCACTTAGATCTCAACACTGCACTTAGGGGAAGCTGCAGAGCCATCAACTGAAGGCATGCATCAGGGAGGGCAAGGGAAGGAGCAGCAGGTGCCTGCCTGACCCAGGGAGGGCTGGGAGGGAGGAGTGCGGAATGCTGGGCAGGCCCTGCTGAGCAGCCGGAGAGGATTTCCCCAAAGGAAACACATTCAGGGATGAAGGGATGATACAAAGCCTAGTTGGACAGATGACCACTACGTTGGTCCCTCTGCTACAGAAGAAGGGGTCTGATCTTTCTTGCCCACCCTCTCCCCCCAGGTCTTTCTGTTAGGCCAGTAAGAGACTTTTACTAAATAAAAGACTACATGTCTTACAGAGCACAGGGTATGATGGGAATGGTGCATCAGCCCTCCCACCCTCAGCACCCTTCTAAGGCAAGGTGCCCACCATCTGCTAAAACTGATTATAGACTTGTGTCAATATTACCAACAATAATGTTATTAATAATAGCAATGACCAATATTTAAATAAGCATTTATTATGGGCCAGGTACTCAGGTGATGAGTGTGACATCATGACACCCTATAACAGCCCTAAGATATGTGTGTGCTGCAGTTATTCCCATTTAGCGTATTAAGAAACTGAGACTGAGATAAGGTCAGCAGCTTGTCCAAGGTGTCCCGGTCAGCAGTGAAGCCAGGAATTGAGCATAGGCTGCCAGACTCCAGAGACTTGATAGCTCTTTGGTTGGGTGTTTTAAAATCACATAAATTTCCTTGGAACCAACAAAAACTAGTGTGTATCATGTTAAATATAAACTATACCAACAAAACTTCATGAGGAAAGGAGTACCAGCCTCTGGGTTATAGACTCCACTACTTGCAGCTATAGGAGTAAATTCTATAATCCTTTTGAGTTGCAGTTTAGTTTTCTCATCTGTAAAAATGGGATAACAATAGTCCTTATCCCAAAGAGTTGTTTTGATGATTGAACTGGATAATGGATATAAAATGTTTAGTGGTGCACCTTTCATGTAATAAATCCTCAGCTAAAAGTAGCTATTAATATTATGTTATAAAATTATGATGTATAGGCAATGTGTGAAGGTTTTATATTTTTTGAAGTCAATATTTGTCCCACTACATGGAATATTCCCATCAAGGTTTAATAATTCATGGGCTTTGGTTTGACTTGCTAAGATCCAGGATATAAGCAGAAATATATGTGACTTCTGGGCAATAACTGTCAAAAAAGAAAACTGCTCCTCCTCTCTGTTTCTTCATTCCTGCTGGCTGGAAAGTGGACATGATGGCTGGAACTCAAGTACTACTTTGCACTATGAGGTGGGAATTGTTTGCCAGGAACTTCAGAGCAACAAGTTAGAATATCCCTGGATCTCTAATACCATACCATGGAGTGCAACCAGCTCAGATTCATTTTACAGGACAGAAAAAACTGTATTTTAAAAACCAAATTACCTTACATTTCTATTTCTCATAGGTAAATGTAATCCTAACATACCACTTATTCTCAATGAAACTATATAAGGAACATCATTCCCATTTCACAGAAAATGGCATTAAGGCTCACAGAGGTAGAACAATTTGCTTGATATTTTGAAGCTAGCCTGTGGCAAAGGCAGAATTTAAAACTAGGTCTACCTGGCTTCAAAGCCAACGCCCTTTCCAACTATTTACTAAGGGAAATTATTTGTGGGAGTGGAGGCATGTGCACTAAGGCTCAAGAATACACATGTTCAAGTACATGTGAATTCAGATGACAGGCATGGGAAAGGGACAAGATACATTTCTTTTCTCCTCACTAAAGGCATCTTGCCCTATATTCCCCATCTCCAAAGTGAGGCTGAGTTCCTGTCAGCTGGAATTACTGCTCAGATGTGAAAAGGTGATGTGTGGGTATTCTGAAAGGCAAATTCATCTAACCAGGGGGTTCTGGCAAGCAGAGAAATGAAGAGTACATAAATGGTGGGACTGGCTCCATTTTGCAAGGGACATTTGGGACAATGCAGCCGTAGGTGCAGGGTGAGTGTTCACTGCCACAACTGCTCCTACCTCTAGTGGTGCCAGCTTCCATGAATATAGGATCTTTGGTATTTATGTGACATCTGGGCACCTATAATTATTACTGTTTACTGATACCCAGTCTAAATATGCTAAGGGAGCCTATCATCTCTATGCCCACTTCCCAGATAACTTCAGGGGGGGTTTAAGGACAAAGTAGCCAGGCTCCTGTCTGTCAGCATTGGAGGGCAGTGAGCAGTGAGCGCCAAGGAAACCACAGGCACTGGAGTCTGGGTTTCATCATTATCAGGCTAATAATCATTATAATCCTATGAAATTTCATTACTGAATTCCCCCCTTACCATTTCTACACGTAATGCTCATTTGTTAATAACCAAGATAAAGGTCTATAAAACAATATTGCTCCCATGTAACATGTCTTTCTCCTCACTCTTAATAAGAATCCAGAATTTCATCAGAGGAACGTAAGCGCTTCACCAAGATGTGTCAATTATTTTGAGATGACAGGTATTCGATTCCCAAATTCATCAGTGGGGGCTGAAAATGCATTGGTTCATCAAGCAGAGCACATTTCTGGAAGCATTCTTACCATTTGGGAATCAAATAATAATTGCAATACCAACATCTTCACTTTCTAATGGAATTTTTCAAAGAACTAAAGGGTTTTGACACATCCACCAATCCACTCTCAGATTCATGTTCTTTGTAGGCTTCTGAAATGGTGATGGCACTGGTTTTTTACTTTTCCCATTTTGAAGGAAGAAACTCAGATTCTCAACTCAGAAGCTGAGTAACTTACATAAACAAAGTATGTGGGAGGCAAAGGAAAGATACACAGAAGCCCTTTCACCTGGATGGGGCTCCAACCAGCTCACTACCCAGCTTCAGCAATATCACTCCTTGCATTCTAGGTCCCAACCTGGCTGTTGGAGGTAGAGCAGAGTATGCCCCTGCAGTCACCCCCATTCTCAAGGGACACAGAGCCAAATGGAGGGAGCCAGTGCTGACAGTAACTATAAAAACAGCATGAGTAATGTGAAAAGAGAACATGTAAAGGGTGGGGGAAAAAGAGGCAGTCCTCTCTCTGTTTAGTTGGGAGAGAGGGAAGCCCATTGGAGGAAATGACAGCTGTATTGGGTTTTGAAGCATGAATAGGAGTTTACTAGGCAGATAAAATGAGGAAGACATTCCAGATAAAGAAAAGGGCATGGCCAAGGCACGGTCACGGAACAGAGTCAAGTATATTTATGAGCTCCCTGTATGCCCATCACCAACCTGATGAAGCAGAAGGCTGTTTCCATGGGGAGAGATACCAGGTGTTTCAAACAGGCTGGAATTAGTCTTGAAGAGGGGCAGAATGAGAAACCAAGTCTTGAAATAAATAGGAATCATGGATATGATTCAGGAACACCCACCCCCGAACACTCCAGTGCAGAGTCTCTCTTGATGAGTACCTACCCGTAATCCTTCCTGCCTGCCTCCTTCTGACCTCTCAGAGCCCTTCGGGCCTGGCTGATTCCAGATGGTGGAATAGGAATGGATGGCTCAGCCCCAGATGGGGCTGCCCAAATGTTGTAGCCCTGAGATGAATGGACACCCTCCTAAAGCCCCAAACCCACCTGTCATCTGCATTCTCTGGAACCTCTTTTGTCCAGAGCAAGTGCAAGGAGGGCAAAGGAGCCCTTCTACGGAAGGGAAGTCAGCAGATGGAATGGACTGAGCGTTTGTGCCCCGCCCCTAGTTCATATATTGAAGCCCTGATCCCCAGTGGGATGGCATTTGGAGGCATCATCCTTGGGCGGTAATTAAGACTACACTAGTCACAAGGGTGAGACCTCCTTGATGGGATTAATGCTCTTACGAGAAAGAGACAGGAGATCTCTCTTTCTCTCTGAGTGCAAACACCAAAGAAAGGGGATGTGAGGACTTAACAAGAAGACTGCTGTCCGCAAACCGGGATGTGGGCTCTTACCGGACACAGACTGTTGGCACCTTGATCTTAGACTTCCCAGCCTCCAACTGTGAGACATTTATGTTGTTTATGTCATCCAGGCCATGGTATCTTGTAATAGCAGCCTGAGCTCAGAAAATAGGAATGCTTCTTCCTTCTCTCCAAGGCCCTGGCCTTTCCTCTGGGTGCATGCTGATTTCTTTCTCCTGTGGAGGCCTCCTTTCTGCTCTGAATCAGGGCTGCACTTCAATGCCAGACCCAATGTGGATTTATGATTTAATTTGTGTGTATGGCACTAAGAAATGATTTCTGGGCTGGTCACTTAAGAAATGATTAAAGACCATCATTTCAAAACCACAGCGCTCCCTGGGGGAAGGGAAGCATTTTTGAGACAGAAGGAGGTGTCGGTAATACGCTGAGATGGACGTGTGACAGGGCACACTGGTCACAGGGTGGAGACAGAGGCCCGGATGCCTCGTCAATGCTGCTGCTCTGAGGGTTGAGTGTGTGCCCAGGAGCACAGGACAACACCCTCAGGACAAGATGAGCCACCCACAGCAGACATTGGTGATGCTCTCTGTCCAGACAAGCAAGCAGATGCCATCCAAAGCAGGCACAAGAAAAAACAGGCCCTGTCTCTCTTCCTCAATATTGTCACAGTCTCAGAGCAGTAAACCCAGGCCAGAAGGTGGCTGAGTGCAAAGGGAAAAAGCAACTCATAAAGGCCTCCATCCTCCGCAAGCTTTCCCTGAGCTGCCACAGACCGGAAACCTGCATGCAGGAGCTCTAAATCACCTCTGACGTCTCTTCCAAGCGATCAGCCAAATGTCACACTGTACCAATTTATGAGGTATGGCTATAAAGTTCTGAGACCAGGTAATGAGCTTGGGAAGACACACTCAGCTCCCCTCTAGGAATTCCTCAAAGTCAGGGCTGTTCTCAGTACCTCATGTGTTAATCAACTGACTTGGCCGCTGGAAAACACAGCTGAGCCCTGGACCCACCTGCTCATGGTTGCACACTCAACATGTGGCCCTAGAATGTCACAGGAGGTGGCAACTGGGCAGCAAAATTCACCCTGAGTGTTGGCTACAAGTCCCGAGTGTGGAATCCTTGCTAGCTCCGAGGTCCCAGGCACATCCTGTGGCAGCCTCTCTGAGCTGCAGTGGCCTCATCTGTGAAGTGGGGGCATGGGAAGTAAGCCCAGCATGTCACCTTTGCTGTTGATCAGGGAACACAAGTGAGGCTCGATTTTAATATGAATTACAGCTCCCAGGGCTGCCAACCTGAGCCTCTTGAACATCCATCATGATAAATGATAGTATGATTTTTATATGCTCTTTTTATTCTGAATAGCAAAAGTAACTGCAAAAGCACACGCTCATTTATGTTTCACAACATCTCTCAGAGACAGAGAGGCCCCTGGGAAGGAAGGGGCTGAACCTCACGTAGGCTCTACAGCTAATGGGTGTGAGTTGCCTCTTTGGACCACAGTGACCCTTGGGTGAGGCTGATGGTTAAACTGGATTCATTAATCTGCCTATCCCTTTAACATAGCTCACTCTTATGCTCATCTGTCCGTCACTCAGCCACGCAGTGCACACCTTTATTTAGCAAAGGCCCATAGATACAAAGGCAAGCAAGGAGCAGTCTGTGCCACAAGGAGCTCTGGCCCTGATCTGGAAGACCTCCGCCAGCTGTGAGGCTTCTGCAGTCACGAGCACTGTCCGTTCTGTGCTGCCCACCAGGGACTGGAGCCCACACTCCCCCAGCATGTCGAAGGCAAGGTGGAGACCAGCTCATCTGGATTCAGGCTTCCTATAGAGATTTTCCCATTAGTCTGCAGGGCTTCTCCATCAATAATGATACCCACCATAATGAAGATAAATATTTTGCAATGAACTGTCGCTTTTTCACATGGGAAAAAGCTATTCAAATTAAAGGCACTTTGCTCTCTCTCTCTCTCTCTCTCTCTCTCTCTCTCTCTCTCTCTCTCTCTCTTTTTCTCCCCTTTTGTTTCATTTTCTTGGCATATCTCTGAGCTAAAAAAAAATCTATTCCTGAAAAGAGAGAGGATCACATCCAGCGAAGATTTTACTCCCTGCCTAGATTACCTTTCCCAGCTCTGCCTCCATCAACATAGAGTGTGGGGCCCGCTAGCGGCTCGCATCACCTGCTCCTGGGAAGTGAGGCCCCAGGGTGGGAGAGGAGACCCAGGGAGACCATGGCCTGCGGAACTGCTTCCTGCAAAGCTAGTGATGGAGCGAGAGGGACAGACATGGGATGGACTCACCTGGCCTTTTATCGTCATTATTTTTAACGTGTAGGGCCTTCATTGACCTGCAGAGCA
This sequence comes from Manis javanica, assembly GCF_040802235.1. Taxonomy (NCBI): domain Eukaryota; kingdom Metazoa; phylum Chordata; class Mammalia; order Pholidota; family Manidae; genus Manis; species Manis javanica. Next base: position 167,309,948 of record NC_133158.1, on the reverse strand, counting down.
CTCACTCCTGCCGACCCCCCACAATTAGAAGCTCCAGTTGGAGAAAAAGGAGAAGAGCAGGTGGGAGCCTCACCCCCACCCACCTGGTCTCTGCCCCCCAGGCTTGGAAGGCAGTCCTCCTTAGGATGGAGCTGCCCGGCCCCGGGCCAACCTCACACGCTCTCACTCTCAGCTGCATTTTATGCCATTTCTGCCAGGATCAGAGCCTTATTCTCCTGGTTTCACCCCCTCCTCTGCATTTGCAGCCTCTAGCTCTAGGACGTGCCCTGTGGGTAGCCCACAGGCAAATGTCCCCCAGTTAGCTGCCTCCCTGACCCTCCCTCCCCTTCCCCCACATCCAACTGTCACCGCCTCCTGTCACCTCTACATTCTGAGCTATCATTGTATCTCCCAATCTCCATTCCCACTGTGGTTCAGGCTCTCATCTTGTCACCAGCTCCCTGATTTCCCCGACTGCCACCTGCCTCCTCTGCACACCACAGGAAGCTTCCCTTCCAGTAGTAGGGATCTGACTTCTGTCTGACAAGGCCTAGGGCTCCCCTGCTTCTGCACGGAAGCCCTGTTCCTGGAAGCGGCTTTTCCACAGCCCCTGTAGATGGGTGGCCCTTCTCACCCTTCTGCCTCTCTGTCAATCTCTCCCTGCCCTAGCCCACCAATAGGCCAGGACCGTCCAGGGCCCCTCCTTCTGGAAGCACCGCCCCTCTGCTACAGCCCTAGACTTTGGTGTGCCAGCAGCAGCTGAGCTTCCCACTCTGGGTGTGACTGTGTGTTTACCTGCCTGCCTCCCCTGCCAAGCTGCTCCCGGAGCTGTGTATCTTTGCCTGCCAGGACCCAGAAGGCTCTTGAAACTCACGCTGAATGAGCAGAAAAACAGGCCCAAGCAAGACACACTTTTAAGAGCTCAGACTGCTTTTTTTTTTTACTTTCCCCTAGTAATGTAACTATTAATGACCTTCTAACACAGATCCCACCCTCTGGAAACCGTTCTCACCCATCTCTGAAACTGAAATGTACCCATTCCCTACAGCTTCGCTCATGTTCCACCCTAAGCCCTGGCAGTGTCCCTCACTTCTCAGTTAGTGTGAATGTCTCCTCCCAGAACAGACCCATAGGCTGTGCATTTGCACCCTGTCATCCCCACCAACACTGCCTATCTTGTACGACATGCAGGATATGGAGTAGGGGGTCCTGAGATAGACCCCGGCTCCGCCAAATGCCATGGTGTGACCACGGGCAAGTCGCTACCCTCTAAACCTCAGGCTCCCTGCCTGTAAATCAAGAATAATAATAGTTCCTACCTGTTAAACTAATAATAGCACATAATAATTATAGCTACCTATTATAATAATAATAGTATATAAAAAATAGTGCACAATAATAATAGTATCCACTTGTACTGTTGGAAATTAAACATGGTATTCTATGTAAAATAAACAGTAAAAAGTGAGCACACCAACATCCTTCTCCTCATCCTCACCACACCACCACCACCCTCCCCCTCACCACCGCCTTGCCACCACCACCATCATCACCGTCACTTGGTCTCTCTCACTAAGCCATGTTTCTGAGGGCATCAGCTATATCCAGCTCACAACTGTACTGTTTTGTGTCCAAGGTCCTGTCCAGTCCAGGCAGTGACTTCAGGTACTTGATGAATTGAATTTGCTCTAAGACTGTCCTCATATCCTCCCTGTCTCTTTGGCTGTCATGTCTGTCCCTGGTGACCCTGCGGCCCCCCACAGAACGCCTGGCTTCTTCAGGCTCTTCTTTTGACCCTGACCCAGTTTTAGGGGCCCTCTGGGGTGACTGATACATGATTTTCTGTGACTCTTGAGTCTCTCCTACCTGCCAATCATCCCTGCTGGGGAGAGCCTGCATTTAATGCCTCCCAGCCTGAGCCTCCTGCTCGGATCTCCCCACTCCTGCTGCTGTTCCATCTGGCTCACAGGGACGCACGCAGGCCTCTGCCTCTCCTTCTGCTTGCTCTCCTAGTTGTTGTGCAGCTCTGAGCCTTCTGCCCACAGTGAAATGAGGGTCCGTCTGTGCCCTTCTGCCATCTTGATATTGACCCTGCTTCTGCACTCATGACCATTGCCTTTTAGGTCCTAAAGGGTTCAGTCCCTGACCTGGACAGACTGTCACTAAATCAGCCCCTACTACCTTTAATGCTGCCCTCAGGCTCACAGGGGCTGGAAGTGGGGAAACTATATTTCCCAGAATGCTGGCCTGCAGGGGTCTAGATTAAAGCCCACCAAAGGGAGGTCCTCCCACCAGATATGGAAGGAGAAAGAGAAGCAGCAGCTTTGGTGTGGATCTTGGGCGGGGTGTTGAGTAGCTTGTGGGTCTTGGCTGATGTGCAGGTTGGCAGCGACCTCCAGGTGTTTTCTATAGACTTTCCTCAGTACTAGAAGCAGCTGCGACCACTGGCAACACTATCTTTGGCTACTAACTCCCTGAAAGGTATTGGCCAACCTGACAGCACTCAACGGCCTAGCCTGGCCTCTGTCTCCCATCTCTTTGTAAGCACTTAATTTCCTCTATCTAATCTGATTTTACTTGAAATAACCTGGGATGTTTCTATATCAACTCCCTTCCTCCACTCCACACACAGCTTTTCTCCAAATAGTTTAAAATAATTCTTCCCGAAGACCTCCTTTTATTCCACACAGTCTGAGAATGTGTGAGGAGCACATTCAAAAGTACCAAGAATATGAAATTCCTCAAAGACTTTGTATACTTTGCTGATGACAGCGGAGAGGGTAAGTTGGAATCTAGATGCTCCTCCGCTTCCCTCTCCGTATTCCCATCCTCCTTCACCTGATTCTTCTCTTCATTGCTCTGGAGGGAGATAGGATGGAGATTGGGAAGATGCCTGTCTGAACTGGAAGAGGTTGGATGTAAAGGCAACAACAGTTGACACTGAATAGGCATGGGTTATGTGTCAGCGCTAGGCTGGAGCTGTACAGAAATTATGTAATATATCACTTCATTCTCAAAACAACACAATAACCATGCAGAAAAATAACAGCAACTGGCCATCATGGGCAAGGACTCAAACCATGTGAATACTGTGCTAAAGACTTAGCTCCATTGCTGTGTTCAGTTCCCCCACCAGCCTCTGAAGTAGGTGCTGTCATTATACCATTAAATAGATGCAGAAACCAAGGTACAGGGAGGTTAAATAACTCATCCCAGGTCCTACAGCTGTAAATGCAAGAATCCAAATTCAACCCCAGCCTGTGTTACTCTTGAGCCTGATTGAAGTTCAGAGACGGTGAGGTTTGAAGCTGATGATCATGACCTCCAGCCATTTCACTGGCACTCAAATCCTAAAGATGCCAAGTTGTCCCACTGCCAGTAGCTGGCTCTCTGAGTCTTTCTCACACCTGCTGTTCCCTACTCTTACCCAGGTCCATACTCCTCAGCCTATCCAAGCATGGCCCTCTGAAGGTCCTGCCTTTGCCCCATCTCAAGTGTTCTCAGAGGTAAATTTGATTAAAGCAAGCTGGCCCTTCTTGCGAAGAAAGCTTAGCTTTCCCCCAAAACAATTTCCTTCAGAAAGAATCTGATTAACCTGGTACTTAGCATAGGAGTCTCGAATTTGGAGAAGGTTTTATCTGCTCACCTGTGTGCTGCCCACTCTGCTTTCTCCTTTGGCCTTTCTCCCTCCCCATTTTGAAAGAAATTTGGTTCACAGTCACTCCATCCACTCTGTGAAGCCTCCCTCCAAGGACAACATTTCACCCTGCTCAGAGCATCACCACGCCTGCACCGGGTTTGCAGTCACACCAGCCAAAGCCTCCTTGGTCGTCATCCCTCCCTTTTGCAACTTTGCAAGCGACTCCCCAACTCGAGAGGAGAGTGCAAGCCAGGAAACTGAGCTGCCACACTAATGCCACCAAGGGACAGTATGCCTCATTACCTCCACCAGCGCCCCAAAGCCACCCCAAATAAATAAGATCTCTCTTAAAAGAGGGTGCATGCTTCACAGCTCTAGGTTCACACCTCCTCTTCCAGCCAACAGACATCTCTAAGCCCCTTTTCTGCCCTGGGACCTTCTCATATGTAGGTGGGCTTAGGGTGGTCACTTCCAGTCAGACACAACACCTTGTGGAAGGGAGGTGCCAGGGTGATGGTGACAGGATGAGAGGCAGGCAGACACAGCTGCAGTGAAGGCTGAGCATGTCTAGGGTCTCATCGCAGTGCCTCTGAGAGAGGGTATGTGGGGACTGCAATTAGCCTGCACGCAGCCGCACGGGCACAAATTGCAGAACCATTATTTTGTCATTTCCATAACGAGGCCTTTGGAATAACAATCAAGCTGAAGGGAAAGGGAGGGAGAATAGCCCTGCCGGGCTCAGGACTGCTCCGCTGCTCCACTGCACGCCACCCTGCTGCCTCTCCACATCACCACCTGTATGAACGTCTCCACATCACCACCTGTACGAACATCTGGTGTCTGAGGCAGCGAGCAGACTGAGGCCTCCTCTCACACAGGGCCTGGGGGCAGGGACTCTCAGAGTCCTTCTCTGATGGGGTCAGGTAATTTGTGGCAGCAGAAACAGGCAGAAGTCTCCTCACATGGTACCAATTAGATGGAGGTGCGGGCCCACTGGGATGGAGAAATGGCCTTTGGATGGAGGCACGAGTCTCCGGTTGGGTGGAGGGGCATGAATTTTATTTGGATGGTGGCCTGGGCCCTTGAGCAGGTTACCATCATTCGCAGGCTCTCTCCAGGAAACCTCGCCTCCTGAGGCCACTGTCCAAGCCCAAGAGAGTCATCAGTTCTCTAAAAACTTGTTATGGTGGGCAACCTGGGCAACATTTTAGTGGTTGGCTGGTTTTTTAAACTTACATCCATGACTCCCCACCCACTCCTAACCAGAGAATTATCTGGGCTCAACCTTGTGTTGGATGCTGGGTGCTGGAGATCTGTGACACCAGCTCATGGGACTCCTATCCCAAGGACCTTCTCTGGAGGACACTGTGGCTGCAGAAATCAGAGAAAAGGGCATGGGCACCCAGAGAAGAGAAAGCCTGCCCAGGTCTATAAAAAGCTTTCTCTCCAGAGAGCCAAGCATGTAGTAGGTGCTCAAAAGTGCAGGTTGAATCTGAAGCAACATGAGGAGTTCAAGATTTCTCTGCCAAGGGTTCTTTTCGGCCCAGTCGCCTTGCTGCTGAGAGCCCCTCTCTTCCCTAAGCAGGTCTCTCTGAGGCAAGCAGCAGCTCCCAGTGTCCCTCCGCCTCCCTCTTACACAGGTGGTACCTTCTCTGTCCATTTGCCCATCAGCACACTGGCCTTCCAGACAACTCTTTCAGAAGACCCAACTCAGCTGGCTACAGCCAAAGAAGGGGCTGGCTTTGCAGTGCCCAGGCCAGAGTGTGCAAGCAGGTGGACAGAAGCTGGCCCAGGCTTCTAGGTATGTGCACTTTACAGATGTAGGAATTGGGTATGGAGTTGGTCTTTCCTGACCTGGGGCCAGGGAGCTGGGCTTGGGCTGCCGTGCCCGTCCAGCTCCTGTCCTTCAGGAGACAGGCTCTAAGGACTCCTCCCTCGGAGGACCCGTGCCTCTCCTCTATCCCAGAGCACGTCGGCTTCTCCTACTTCTTTCCTTGCTCCTCCCCAGACCAGGCCCAACAGATGAGCTTGTCTTGAAGGCCTTCAGTCTTCTCCTACTAGGCCTTTAAGAGTCTGGCTTCTTCCTCATCAACTGCACCCTTGACAGGGAACCGCAGGAACTGGAGACCGACTGCTCAGGCTCTGATCACCGCTCTGCTGCTGAGTGCTTTCTGAACCTTAGAAAAGTTGCTTTACCCTCTGTACCTGCAAATAAAGTGATAATAAAAGCATCTACCTCAAAAGATTTTTTTAGGATTAAATGAGTGATGCCTATTACATGCTTTCTATAGAGTCTGCCTTATAAGAGGGGCTCCAAAATTGGACTCAAATTTCTGAGGGGCTGGTTCATACCCAGAAGTAAATGACTATAAACCAGTGGCAAGGGCCAATCTTCCAGGGGAAGCCTCAGTTCTTGAAATTCAGAAAAGTCAACCAAAAAGGCCTTAGCTGCTCCTGAGCTTCCCACTTCCAGTCGCTGGGTTATGGTTCCAAGACACCTCAGGTCCCATGTCACCCACATTGCTCCCTGGCCCCCTCTACCCCACCCCCCAACTGCCATCTGGCTGGGCCCTTCTCCTTCCTGACTCTGAGACAATTTCATAACAAGTCTATGTGCAGACATCTCATGACCCAGTGATGTACACTAGAAACCAGGGCCTGTCCCTCAGAGGAACCCTGTTCCAGGACAATGGAGAGGCTGGGAGGGATAATGGACACCCTAGCCAGGAAAGGGGCTGAGCTATGAGGGCAAGTCAGAGGCACAGTGGTCTAGGGGGTGCAGAGAGCAGGACACCCATGCTGTGTGAGGGAGGAAGAGAACACGCTCTGCAAAAGGCTGTAGTGAGCTGAGGCCTATGGGCTGAACTGCAGAGCTGCCTAGGGCTGCCCCTCCTACAAGGCGAAGTGGAAGGTTCTCAGGACTTGGCTCGGTGGGCAGGACCAGGAGGGGTCTGCCTCTTCCCTGGAGGCTGAGATCTGTTCCAAGAGGTCCTGAGCCCACTGTTTAATTAACATACTATAAAATTCATTGGAAGTGTACAGTTCAATGATTTTTAGTAAATTCATAGAGATATGCAACCCTCACCACAATCCATTTTAGAAAATCTCCTGAAGTTCCCACATGCCCATTTGTAGTCAATGACTGCTCCATTCCCAATCCCAGACATCCATTGATCTATGTTCTGTTTCTACAGATTTGCCTTTTCTGGATACTTCATGGAATTATTCTATATTTTCTCTGCATCTGGCTTCTTTCACTTTGCATATTGGGTTTATCCATGTTGTTGCCTTTATCAGTACTTCATCCCTTTTTATTGATGAATATTCAAGTTCTATCATATGGATATAGTACATTTTGTTTATCCATTCACCAGTTAACAGATATTCATATTATTTCCACTTTTTAGCTATTGTCAAAAATGCTGCTGTGAACATCTGCATACAAGTCATTGTGTGGACATATGTTTTCATTCTCTTGGGTAGAAACCTAGAAGTGGAATTGCTGGGTCATATGGTAAATTTATGTTTAACTTAAGAAACTGCCAAACTGATATCCAAAGTGGCTATGCAATTTTATGTTCCCACCAGTAATGTACGTGTGTTTCTTTACATTTAAAAATTTAAATTACAGCTGTCCTAGTGGGTATGAAGTGGTGTCTCATTGTGTTTTTGATTTGCATTTCCTTGCTGACTATGATGCTGAGCATCTTTCCATGTGCATATTAGTCATTTGTATATCTTTGCTGAAATGCCTAATCAAATCTTCTGCTCATTTTAAAAACTGAGTTGTCTGACTTCTCACTACTAAGTTTTAATAATTCTTTATTTTCTGAATCTAAGTACCTTATCAAATATATCATGTACAAATATTTTTCCCAGTCTGTGCCATGTCTTCTAATTTTCTTAATAGTATCTTCTAAAGAGAAAGTTTGCATTTTGATGAGGTCCGATTTATTGACTTTCTTTCATGGTTGTACTTTTGGAGTCCTATCTAAGAAATCTTAGCCCAAGGGCACCAAATTCTTCCCTATAAGTTTTAAAGTTCTGGTTTTCCCATTTAGGCTTATGGTCCATTTTGATTTAATATTTGTGTATAGTGTGAGGTAAGGGTGTCTGTCCGACCACTCTCCCTTCTGGGTCTCCAACCGGCATTGCAACTCTGACCATTCATTCATCCCCAGGTGCCTCAAGTGGGAGAAAGATCTAACACCGCCTACGAGGTGCTGGGAAAGGTCGGAGGCTCCTCCCCGGGCCAGGCCTTCACAGGACACGGGCATGCTCCTCCTCCTTAGAGCGACCTGCCCACCGTTCATACTTAGCAAGACGGCAGTGACAGAAGAGAACTCTGAAGGTGATGGGGGTGCAGGCAGGTTGGTAGGCCCCTGCTAGCTGCTGCCTCCCATTTCCTTTCACAGAGAACTGTGGATGGTATATAAGCCACACACCTGTTTATTACCCAATCCTCTGTCCCTGCCTAGTAAAAAGCCCCATCAGTCCCTAGCTATTGGTGGTCAGTATCGGGAAGCAAGAGAAAGAGACATTCTAACATTTCTAGTTACCTCATCAAGCCCGTGGAGCATCAGATAAGCTGCTTTTCTCTCTGGGGGCTTTGGGTCACATGCGGACTGAAATGAGGACACATGGACCCTGTGATTGGAGGGTGGGGACACAGACAACAACTCAGCTGCAGGTCGGTTCATCAGAAAGCTCACAGAATGCTGCCTATCGATCCCCACAATCTAACCCTGCAGCAGACAAAAGGAAAATGCCAGCGGACTCTGGCACTCTAAATGTCTGAATTCCCAGAAAGGCAAAGCTGCCAGAAAGGCTGGCAAGGCTGCCTCTGCCTCCAGACAGGGTTGCAGGGACAGGTGGGCAATGACCGAAGGTGTGGGAGTGGCCCTGTCCAGAGCGCACAGTCAGTGGGGAGGTGGCTCAGGCATCCAATTGCCATGCTCCAGGGGCCATACTTGGAAAACAGCTTCCTGCACCCAGCACCTAGTTGCGCCTTCTGAGACCACCAAACACTCCCAGAAATCTTATCTAACTTGGTGGACACCCACTGCTCCCACCAAACTCCAGAAAGATTTTAAAGAAAACAGCACTCTGAATGGCAAATGTATTCCGGCATGGCTCCCTTTGAGCAACTGGCTGAATCATGTGTGGTGGGCTCTCCATCCTGGCCTGCGGGTCCCGCTCCTCCCTCCTCACTGCCCTCACTGCGCTGCTGCTTTGTCTGCCCCTTCTGATGCTGTTCACATGGCCCTTACCTAGAGGTCACGTGCAGGAGGGAGGAGGGAGAGTTCTCCAAAACGTAAGTGTTACAAAGAGCCTTGGTAACAACCTGGTATCATTCCCACATGTTCATATAGGGAAGCTGAGGCCCAGAAAGGGGAGGTGGCTGTCCAGAGTCTACAACATAGGAGCCTGAACCAAACCTAGGTCGGTGCCACTGCCTCTGGGTCTATGATCAGCACCTTCCCTGGTGGAAAGTACATCAGTGGGTTTCAATAATGAAGTGATTCAAGATCAAACTGAAGTTGTTTTGCTCAGTAGCAGATGGAAAAGAATATTTCTAAAAGCAGGGCCTGTGTTTTACTTTTTCAATTAAACCCCAGAGTGCTAAGTAAAAATTGCAGGGATAGAATAAATTGTAGAAGAAAATCATGCAATGGTCTTGTATATAAAATCTGGGACTATAAAGTCTGGAAAGAAAAAACTGGACTCCTATAGAAAGTTCTAAATTTGCATTTGTTCGATTATTTATTCATTCATTCATTCAACATATATTGATTGAAATGCATCAAGTGTATTTAAATGTATGAGCTCATGATGATACTTGAAATGAAAACCTTCATTGGTCAACTTTGGAGGCTGTGAGGACCAACACATTATTTTGAAAACTGATAAAGAGAAAGAATCAAGCATTTATCTGCCTTTCCTATACAAACTATATCTCAGGGCAGCCAAATAATTAATGAGGGTAAGATTTTCCTTATAAAAGTATTTCAGCTAATATTAGCTAATATATAGAGAGGGAATAACAGAATATTAATATTCCGTAAACTCTAATGAAATTTTGGATCTGGGCAATGATAGTCAAAACGTCTAACATCACAGAGGGACAACCAGACATGATGTGCTTCCTGAGGCAGGATATGACACTGCAGTGCTCTTTCCAAAGAAACAAACCTGAATTTCATCAAGCCTTTTACTTCCAATTTATAAGAAAGGCAGGTGACAGAGGAACATGTTAAGCAACACTGCTGGAATGCAATTAGCAAACCTAGACAACAGGGCTCTACTGGACAAAGTACCTTGTTTCTTCGATGCATGGATTTCAAGGAAAAAAACAAGAGAGTTGAAAAGAGAATAATAGATTAAAAGAGACTGAAAAGACATAATAAACCAATTATAATTTAAGGAATTTCCTGCAGCCTGCTTTGAACAAACTGTAGAAAAAGTGAGTCACTCAGGGAATTTTGAAAACTCACCAATATTTGATGATATTAAGGGATTCTTAAAAATTATGTGATAATGGTATTGTGGTTAGTTTTCTTAAGAGCCCTTATTTTTTAGAGATACATGCCAAAGTATTTACAGATGAAATGATACAATGTCTTAAATTTGCTTCAACATAGGGGGATAGATGAAAATAGACTGGGCTTGGGTTGATAAATTGTTGCAGCTGAGTGATGAGTTGAAGTGGGTTCATTATACTCTTCTCTTTACTTTTGTGTGTGTTTGAGATATTCTATTACAAATGCTAAAAAATATTTTTTTGAGCTCCTACTAGGTGGCAGATGTAAGGATGCAAGAGTGAACCAGACAGGATATGAAACTACCCTCACTGGGTTCGTGGGGCTTCCATTCTAGTGAGGGGGAAGGAGGAAGAGGAGATAGATAATAAATGAATGCATAAGAAAATGTCATATGTCAACAAATGCCTTGAAGATAAACAGGGAAAATGAGGGGATGGGGATAGGAAGATGAGGATGCTTTAGAATTTAAGGTCAGAGCCAGACACACAAAAGATCAGGGGAAATAGATTAGTAGGCCAAAGGAGTAATAAGAGCAAGGCCTCAGGCAGAAATAACCTTCGGGTGTTCAGGAATTGCAGGACAACTGGCGTGGCTGCAGCTGGACAGAACAGGAGACATGTCAGACAGCAGAGTGGGGTCAGGTCAGAGAGAGCAGGTAAGGAACTGGTTTTATTAAGAGGAAAGATGATGGCAGGCTGGGATGGGCTTTATAGTAGAGATGACGCAAAGCAGAGACAGAACATATTTTCAAGGTCAAGCCCATGGAACTTGCTGATGGATTGGAAGCAGGGTTAGAAAAGATGTTGAGGAAAAGAATCAAGAATAACCTAACTTTCCTGAGTCAACAACTGGATCTGGAGGAGTGCCATTTATTGTGGTGGTGAAAGTGGAGATTAACTGAGGGGAAGGAAAAAAACCTAGAGTTCCGAGTGGGAGGCATTGAGTTTGAAATGCCTATTAGCCATCCAGGAGGAGATGTCAAGTCAGCAAGTGAATATATGACTCTTGAGCTCAGGTCTTGGCTGGAGATGTAAATTTTGGAGTCATTAGCATATAGATGGTATTTAGAGCTATGAGTTTTTTCACTCATTACCAAACTAAAGCACTAAGGGGAGCCCCCTCTCTTTCTGAAGCCATTCCAGAACCTCAAATGAAATAGTGCTAGAATGGAAAGAGGTGTCAAACTGCTTTAAATTTTCGACCCCCAGAGCCCAGTATGTAAGATTCCACACATTCTGGTCCAGCACATTATCTTGTCATGTAACAGTAGCTCCCCTTCGCGATGTTTTGGAAGAAACCACACAAATCCTTTCCCCAACTCAGCATATTCAAGTCCTTCCCTCTTTAACAACTCTTTAAAAAAGCCATGCTATTCTCACGAAGGCTACCTATCCCTCAGACTTGCTGGAAATAATGTTTTCCTCCTCTGAGCTCCCTGTGACCTTTACCTGCCTTTCCGGGAGGTCTTAGTGCTTTCAGCCTTGGGGTTACGTGGGCACAGTAACCCTCAGTGAGACTGTGATGCCCCCAGGCACAGAGACTGTGTCAGCCCCACCTTTGTGTCCCAGCACAAAGGGGATGGGTATTTGGAACCTGAGTCTCCTCAGCAGCTCTGCCAGTGAAGCATACTAGATTCTTCAAGAAGGTTAAGCCTAGTGCCAAGACAGAGTGAGATCAGGTCAGTAAAGGAAGTTGGGCTGGGGTCAGTTCTCCTTAGCCTTTGAAAAGGATCCTATGCAAGGAAGTGAATTTGCTCACCCCAAAAAGCTTCCAGGTGCTTTGGGGGGAAAAGCCACAAACCAGATAGACCACCCTCTAACCCAACTAGCCACACTTATGCTGCAGTACAGTGAATATTTGGCCTTGTGCATCATCTTTGACTATGTGCAGAACACAGCTTCTAGTCTAATGTCCCTTTCATATGCCCATCTTAGGTATAGAACTCCTTCCATTCCCCATACCCACCTCCAACCCTGCCATACATCAGGCAACTCTCAATCTGTACTTTAGGAATGCAAAATAATGCAAACATTTGTCTAAAACTGCAAAAGCCGGGAGTTAAATAGAATGCAAAAGAAATATATGATAAAATTATTATTGAATAAATCATTAATTAAATTGTTATTGCATATAATTTCTTACTTTGTTACTATCTCCACTCTCTCCATCCCAGACTCTCTTTGATAATAAGCAAATGACCTGGGCTGATGAAAAGAGGAAGGTCACCTTGCACAGTGGCCTGGTCAGTCCCTTCATTGCCTCCCTAAGCTCAGGACTCTTCCCCAAAGCCTAAGGCTCAGTCTCCCTGTACCCTGGCTAGTTCTACTGCCAGTAATGCTGGTGGGTGAGCCCAGGGGCACCTGGCTTTCAACCTCTGACATGATTAAAGATCAAAGCACAACTGGTACGGAGTGGGTCAGGCGAGTTCTGGGGTTTCTTGGTATAGTGACTCTTTACTGCTGCCCAACAGAAGAATGCAGGCAGCCTTGAATGTCAGACCAGCCAGGATGAAAATCAGAAAAACCCACAGGCTGACCAGAGTCCCTTTCCATAATCTAGGCCAACCTGATGGACTTTTCCGGGGACCGCAGAGTGCTAGGCCTACTCTGGGAGGCATACCTGTGTGCACCACATTGGATGATGTGGTGCCTGACCTGCACAGCATCACACACAGACAGAAGTCCAGCTCCATGGCTGTGGTTTCATTCATGCTATTTGAAATAGGCAGCATTCACTTTTACAATAGCTTTTTCATAGTTACACTAGTGTGGGAAATGCTGCACAGCACATCCCCCTCCTACAGATTCAGGTTACATGTTCCCAGAAAGGCCCTGGAAAGTCCCATAGTAAAGAGATCTATTTGTGTCTGATTTAGTGTTTCTCCATCATTTGACCACACAGCCATTGTCTCTCACATTTCTAATGGTAACACACTTGGGGAAACACTATTCAACATGTCTACACTCATACCATTCTAACATTCCTAGAAACATCACATGTCAATGGGACTCAGTCATCAGAATCTTTAATAGAGTATCATCAATTTCATGTTTCAGAGCAAAAACTAGAGGCTCAAAGTGGTTCAGTGAGTTGCCTGGGGTCACACAGCTGGTTATGGTAGAACTAACAAGGAGACCCAGTTCTCTAGAAAGCAGAGCAGTGCTCAGGCTCCGGGAGGATATAAGTGAGGAAGCACACCAGGTCTGAGCCCTCACAACTGAGGGCCAGCCTCACTCTAACCTGACAAGGCGTTTCCCAGCTCTGAGGCCTACATACAAGCACATCCAGGGCCATCTGGCCTTCCTCATCAGAAGACTCAGCACATTCCTCTGCCCCAGGACAGCCCCCATTGGCTTCTTCTGCCGCTGGAGGTCCTGCTCTAAATTATCTTTCCTTGGATCTTAGGTTATTCTCCATTAACTCACAAAAGACAGACAGCCTGACAGAGACATAGCAGACAGCCCTTATGGAGCTCCTGCTCAGAATTGGCAAAACTGGTGGCCTACAAGAGGAGCTGGTTTGGCCCAACTCAGAGGCTTGGTTCTGTTTTTAATTGAGGAGATCGTCTGCAGAGAGTACACTACAAAAATTAACTCAAATGGATGAAATATCTAAATTTACATGCTAAAACGACAAAATGCTTAGAAGAAAACATAGCTATAAAGCTTTATGATCTTGGATTTATAGAACAGTTTCTTAGATATGATGCCAAAAGCACAAGCAATAAAAATATCTAATAGATAAGTTGGATTTCACCAAAATTAAAACTTTTGCTTTTCAAAATATACCAGTAAGAAAGTAAAAAGACAACCCATGGAATGGAAGAAAATGTTTGCAAATCAAATGTCTGAAAAGGGACTAGTACCTAGAATATATAAAGAACTCTTACAACTCAACAATAAAAAGACAAATAACCCAATTTTAAAGTGGGCAAAGGGACTGAATAGATATCTCTCTGAAAATGTACCAGTAGCCCCCAATAAGCACATGAAAAGCTGCTCAACAACATTAGTCATTAGTGATAATGCAAATTAAAACTGCAATGAGATATGACTTCACACTCAGTAGGATGGCTATAATCAAAGAGATGGATGTAGCAAGTGTTGGTGAGAATGTGGAGAAACTGGAACCTTTAATCAATGCTGGTAGTAATATAAGATGGTGCAACCACTTTGGAAAACAGTTTTTCAGTTCTTCCAAAAGTTATGCAGAGTTAGCATATGACCCAAAATTCTAATTCCAAACCCAAGAGAATTAAAATCCCCAAGTGAAATGTCCATGCAAAAACATATACACAAATGCTTATTACTATTTACAAGAGTTAAAAAGCAGAAGCAACCCAATTTCCATCAAATAGTGAATAAATAAAATGTGGCATAGCTGTACCACAGGGGCCAAGCTCATACACTGCATGTAGAAGGTGCACAAAAAATATTTGCTAATATGATTTGTTTGATTGTATCCTTAGGGTAATTTTCATGAATTTGAGTGAGGAGTCTAGTATAAAAACACCCTGCTTCTCCCCAACTGTTTTCTGTGGGGCATCATTAGGTGTTCTGAGGAGAAAAAGCTTCCTGTGGTCAAATAAATTGAGGAAAAGGTTCACACTAAATCCCCCTACTGGAGCTTTAAGAGCACTGGGAAATGAGAAGATCTGAGGAGTCCCACAGAGAAGCACCCATCATGTGCCCTTCACTGTCTGACCCTGGTCCCCATACCACGGAACCCTGTGTCAGGTGTCAGCTGAAGGAGCAAGAGTTCTATGGCGCACAGGTAGGAGGCACACAGGTGAGTCAGGGTGCACTGCAGGGGATGGCCAGTGGTGAAGGGGCAGGTAGAGGTTCCTGTGTCAAAGATGCAATAGCAGCAGCCCAAGTAAGGTGTTTGGGAGACTCTGGGCTGATACACAGGCTAGAATGAGTAGGTGGGCGGGAGGACCTGGGGTTGGAACTGACGCATGTCCCCCCAGGAGGTTTATGTGGGCAAAGGCCCAGAGATGCTGCTCAGGCTGCTCACACAGCAGCAGGAGATCCGCAGAGGTGGTAAAGATGAGCTAGCATGAAAGCCCCTATCGTGGCCGCACCCTCCTCTTCAGGGCGTGCGGTGGCCCACAGGCAGCAGGGGAGGGTGTGGGGAGGGGAGGACAGAGCCTAGTGCCCTGCCAGGCAGGCTGCATTCCCATTCACAGCAAGCCCCAGAAGCAGAGGGGCTGGTCATCAGTGCTGCCAGGAGGGCACTTCATCCACGTTTTGCCACGTTCATCAGGTGAGTTGAAGAGCAGGAGATGGCAAGGCAGACAGCGCACCAACCCAAGCCCAGGAGCACAGGGCTCCAGCACGTCACAGAGCAGGGCTTCTCCGGGCTCGGACTCCCTGGCTCCACTCCCGCCCAGTCCGTGCCTGGCCACCCTTTTCCTGGCTCACCGCTCCTGGGGCTTGGATGTGACCCCCGCATGAGTCCTGTCTCACCCCAGAGAACCGGTAATAGCTTTGAAGGGGCTGCCTCCTGGTGAAATCCCAATGTTTCGGTACCTGATTGCTCTCTACAGCTGATCAAATGTGATTTTCCAGTTGAGAGACAAAAATAACCTTGCTCAAAGAAAGGAGTGAGAATGAAGCTAACCTAAAGACAAAGCCTGAGCACAATGCCCAAGCGACTGGGGGCTCAGCCCTGCAGCCTAGGTTGTCTGGGGCTTTCAGTGAAGGCAACAAAGGGTATGCTTTTGTGTATCCCTACAGACAGACCTGTGTACACTTACATATACAGTGTGTGCATATGAATAAACATAAGCATACATAGAGTGGCATACGTGCACAGAGGTCAAAGAATCTGATTTTGAGATTGGAAAATGTGGTCACTATTCTCAGAAAACCTGCAAAGAAAGAATGGGCAAAACTGTGGGGGTTGGGGAAACAGAACCCCTCTGAAGAACTGTGGAAGGGACGAGCCAGTATCAGACTGCCTGGGCTTTGGAGAGAAGGCAGGACAGGCGGGTACCAGCAGGCATCACAGATGGGGTGACAGTAGTGCCTGGGCCCTGTGCGGTCCAGAAAGGTGGCTTAAGGAAGTGTGGGCTGGGGCTGGAGGAGCTGGGGTGGGAGACTTGATAACCTTCTGGCAGGACATACCAGAACCTCCTCAGAGGAGAAGAGAACAGCAGAGGGGGAGGCAAGAGGGAAAGGAGAAAGAGTGACAAGTGGCACTGTCCAGGTACAGAATGTGGATAGCTGGCTGGTCTCAGCTGGACACCGAGGGCTCACGGATGACTCCCATGGAGCCGGCTCTCCACCCGCTTCATCTGCCCCCAGGCCCCTCTGACTTGTGACCTCCTGCTCTCTGGTCCCCTCTCCTATAAGCCTTCCTCATCTGGGGACTCCTGCTGGGAAGGACTCTCCACAGGTACCCTGGGTGGCATGCAGCCCCTGGAGCTCCTCTGTGTCATCAGGATGCCCACCTTTAAGCCTGCACCGGCTCTTTCCACAGCCCCTGCCTCACCTGTTTCTACCCTGGGATCACAGGCAGCAGGAAGGATGTGGCTGTGATGTGCACGGGGTCTAGTGGCTTCTCCGAGGTGCCAGTGACCTCTTTACTGGGGGGTACTGAGCAGGCTCAGAGGGAGCTCCTGATTACACCACTCAGCATAAGGGAATGTCAGCCTCCATAGGTGGGTACAAAGCAGAGCTGAGGAGGGGCTCTTGGGCAAGAATCTTCTGCCAGCATAGCGACACCTTGAGACTCTTGTCCTCCATCCCTTCCCCTCCTCCTCCAGCTCCCTGCTGGCAAGCAGCCCTGCTCCCAGAGCCCAGTGCCTAACACACAGCCACTCCTCCCTCCCCACCATCTGTCTGCCGGGGCTCCAAGAAACCCCGGGTATCTCTATGTGGCAAAAGCATTTGGAAGCATGAAATCTGTTGGAAATCTAATGAGACCAGAGTCAAATAGAAAGACAGAGCTTAACTTCTTTCTCCCAGTTCTGGATTTGATGTTGCCATTTCATGTCTGCCTGGTTGTGGCCCTGCTTTTTCTCAGTCAGGACACCTGAGTTAGTCTCCATGCCAGCTCCGGCCCTTCTGGAGAAATCTGCTGCCTCAGGGGTAAGACAGAGACCATCGCCTTATCTCTGCCTATGAGAGGGCCTTCTAGAGGCTCTAGAGTTCAGACACCTGCTGAGGAGGGGGCATTCTGGGAAGATCCCAGCAGGTCTGCTCCATGTAAAGAGAGGACGGGTGCATTGGGTGCATTATGTGTATGCAGAGTCTCTGCAGCCTGGGAGGCAGAGGTGGCCCAGGGGATGAGCAGGTCTACACAGGGCACCAGGCCACAGGAGGGAGTCTGTGCAGCTGTGGTGCCAGCTCTATGGGGCCTGGGAGGCGAGGACCCTGGCTCTGCAGGGAGCAGCCTGATTCTCCAGTGATGCACAAGTTTCCTGGTACCACAGTCACCCAGCACTGGGAGCCTGGACTCAGAGGTGGATACCACTCCTTCTTCGGGAAGTAAGGTCTGATGGGCAGGCTATCGGTGCTAAGAGGGAGGGCACAGGAAGAACTGCGGGCCAGGCCAGAGGCAGGTGTGAGGAAGTGGAAAGTGCCCAGGGAAGCACTGTGAGTCTCCTGCTTCCCTACCCTGTACACCCAGGACAGGAGGGTGCATGGATGGGGACTTAATAAAGAGTCTCACCACTGGCAGGATCAGACCTGGGCTGTGGAGGCCTCACCATAGAAATGACAGAGGCCATATCTTGTGGGCAACTAATTGCCAGGCTGGTGCCAGGCCTTGACCACTTCACCCTGTTCATCCACAAAGATGTGCTCTGCCACGTGCTAGCTATGCAGCCATCAAGGATGAGTCCCAATTCCCTCATTTCCTTGTGTCTTGGTGTTCTCATCTTAAAAAAGTGGGGGTCATTGTACCAACTCCATAAGGCTGCTCAACAAACAACCAGGCAACACTTAGCAGGAGCTGGCCCACAGGACTGCTCAGTAGATGGGACCAGCATTATGATCCAGTCTTTCCTAAATATGCACCCCAAAAGGCAGATAAGATGTAGGTACAATATGTTCTCTGAAGTGTTATGCATAATCACTTTATGAAAAGCAGACACAAACCAAATGTACAACATTAGAGAAATTGTTTTGTATGTGATATTATGCCCAAAGGTAGACAGCCAAATGGACAGCCATTAAAAATAAGGTTCATGGCTTTTTATGTCAAAATGCTTAGACTAGATTATTAGACACAAAATGATAATAAATAGATAAAGAACCTACAAGTTAAAGTAACCATACCAAAATATAAGCAGAATTATGGCTACTATTTTGCCTACTTTATGATATTTAACTTTTCAGATTTTTGACAGTAGGCATCTGTTCACTATATGTTAAAATTTTTAATTTACTTGAATATTATGTAAGATGTGAGGCATAAAAAGATATTACAAGAACAGAATGCATAAGGACAAATGGATGCCTTTGGAAGAAACACCTCTAAAATCAGGACAATATCCAGAAAGGAAAGGATGAAACCCATGCAGAGAAAAAGAAAATTGAATCTGTAATAAATTTGAGTTTATAAGGAATAAATATGCAGTGTTTGTGGAAATTGTGTTGTGTCTGGAAAAAAAAGAACGACAAATATTTATACAATGGAAATCTTTATAATAAATCTGTGAGGATCCCATGAGCTGACACCCCTGCTAGCTGGCACTGTGAGAAGTCTGAGTCTCCCCACAGATGATGGGGTACTTGAGACAATGTGGGGGGCCTAGCTGGCATGCTGTGAGGCAGTCACCCTTCTTCACCTATGTGTGACGCCATCTGATGCCCCCCAGGGTAGAGTGGAGCAAGATACTCAGCTTATGGCACTCTGGCCCTGACCCCTCCTGCATCTCTCTAGAGCTCTCTGCATTTTCCTCTCTGTGCCTGGCTCCCCAGGTTTCTGAGGAAGTTACCTCCCTTCTTTGCTCCACTCTCATTCTGCTCCAGTTCCAAACCAAGCCCCCTTCTCTGGAACAGACCGTAACTTAAGGGCTCAAAGAGAAAAGAAATGATCATTTTACTAGGAACAAGTTTTGTGCTATTTGCTCTGCAGGGAACTGGGCCGCAGCAGTGAACGAGTCAGGTGTGATCTCCTAGAGGTTAAATTAATGCAGGTCAGACCCACAGCAAATACCTAATGCCTTGAAGAAATGAGTAGAATAATTTAAAAATTATTTTATGCACTGTATTAGTCAGGATGTGCCAGAGAAACAGAACCAATAGGTTTTGTGTGGGGACAGGGAGAGAAAGAGAGATTTTAAGGAATTGGCCCTGCAGTTACAGAACCTGCCAAGTCCCAAATCTGGAGGTTAAGTCAGCAGGCTGCAGACCCTGGGAGGAGTCACAATCCAAGACCAAAAGTTGTCTACTGGCAGAATGCGTTCTTACTCAGGAGATGTCAGTCTATTTTGAAATTAAGGTCTTCAACTGATTGGATGAGGCCCACCCATA
This sequence comes from Manis javanica, assembly GCF_040802235.1. Lineage (NCBI taxonomy): Eukaryota > Metazoa > Chordata > Mammalia > Pholidota > Manidae > Manis > Manis javanica. Next base: position 167,290,302 of record NC_133158.1, on the reverse strand, counting down.
TTATGGAGAGTAATCTGCTGTACTCAAAGTCTACTGATTTAAATGCTAATCTCATCTAAAAAATACCTTCACAGAAACGTTTAGAATAATGTTTGACCAAATATCTGGGCACTGTGGCTTCACCAGGTTGACATAATAAATTAGCCATCACACCAACTTTATACTTTTATAGGTATAAAAAGGTATCCTTTTTATAGAAAAAAAGCAAGTCTTTGGAGACACCATGACTGGCTACAGAACTGGTAAACTCAACTTCAGCACTACGTTTAAGCAATTTTCTCCTTCCACTCTTCACCTCTTAAATAAAAAGCAAATTTTTTTTCTTTCTTTCTTTAACCAGCCTTTCCTTCCAATCCAGAAGTCTTGATTTCCAAAGGTTGTTCAGAGGTCATCTTGAAGGAACCATCTATCGTTCTGACAAGTTCTCCAGAATATCCAAAAATATTCAATCAATACACAAAAGTTGCATGCATTGTCCCATCAAGTCCATTCTGTGGGTCCAGTTCAGACTCTGAGCTACCATCTTTTTACATAACCTCAGTTTGATGTCTGCTGTGACCAGGTCTATCTGAGAGGATCTAGAATTTTTTCCCAAAAGGCACAATCAGAACCAATTCTTGCCTTCCCAGGTCAGATTAATGCTATCCCAGCAAATGCATGTGTTTAACTATTAGTTTGATCCATATGAAATTGCTGATATTTGACTTACAGAAACAGCATTTTCATATAGTTCAAGGAAAAATGAGCTCATCTTTTACTGGTCAGACCTCACCTTCCTCAGTACCCTGTTCTCTGTGGAGAAAGAATCTCTACTCCCTCAGTGGATGGAAATGAAAGATGTTGTTATTAAAAACAATCTAAAGTGATTTGAGAAGTGACAGCATCTCTTAGAGCAATGAGGTAATGCATCCAGCCTGCCTTCTCCACTGTTTAACTGCCTGACAGGAGGCACAGAATGTGAACAAATTGATCATCCTGTACAAAGTCAAGTAAATAAATAGCAATGCTTAATGCAATCATTTTCCATATTGCCTCATCAAAACCCACACAGTCAAAGCCATTTATGAATTACGTAGGTCCCTACCATTGTCATCTTTTCAGAGTGTTGCTCTCAAAGATGCCTGCACATGGGGAGAAATAGGAGAGCAGGTGCTAATCAATCTTGAAGCAAGGCTCAGAAACAATTTAGAAAGATGACAGCATGCTTAAGCCATTCCTGAATTTCCAAGAGGAAACCTCAGAGGACTAAGTCATCAACAGAGTGCTAGGAAGAGGGTTGAGGGACGGGTACCTTTACCTTGCTTTAGCTCTTTCCAAAGAAAAACAGACTTTAGAAGGAAGTGAAGGCAATTAGGACCCAGGCCCAGAGTGTGGGCGGTCTAGAATGAAATGACCCTTCTAATCAAGCTTGTTGGATTTCTTATTTCCCTTCTTTTTGGCCGTTCTCAAAGTTACCCTAACAGAGCCCCAGAAAACCAGAAATGGGAGATATGACTTAGAAATGACTGGTCGTTGGACATTTGAGTTATTCCATCAGCAATTAGGAGCACATCAGAGGCTGTGAGCCAAGTACTTGTGAATGAGGTGAGGCCCAAAGCTTCGAGAAGCAGCAGGCATGCCCAATCATCAAAGGCCATTCACCCTCCCATTCAGGAAGGATGGGCGCTGGCAAGACAGTGCCCACAACCCTGATTATTACTCTGGGGTATGATGTCAAAAATATGAAGAATGCAGAATGTTTTAATAAAGGTAAATTCATTTTCATTCAAAGGACTGTCCTTTATTATTATGTCTTTGCCACACTGGGGAATGGATTAAGGTGTCTTCTCGTCTATAGAATTAATAGTGGCTACAGATGGTCATTGTATTTTCAGCAGCCTCACAGGGGAGTCATATCCAACTCAGGCTATAAAGTCAGCACATAAGGCAACAGCTTCATGGTCTAATCCTAGAAAGCCCCCTCCATAAGCCATCTACGACAGTCACACATAAATGATAGATTGCATGCATCCCTGCATCATTCTCTCTAATTTGTTCTTATGCCAGTTTGAATGAGACAAGAAACCCATTGCACTTGAGCTTAAACCCTGAAGGGAATGCATTCGCTGCAGAAGTAAAAGGTAAGGGGAAGCAGGCTTCACTTCTAGGGCAAGGCCCCTTGGGGTGTTTGTCATAGGGTAGGCACCATTGGCACCGCACAGCAGAGCAACATTGTGGAGTCAGGGACCAGCCAGCTTTTGGTCCACGTCAGGTTTCTAAATAGGAAGAGCTGTCAGAACACAGAATTCGAAGTTCTAGAAGCCAGTCCAGGAGCCCCGAATTCCTCAAGGTAGCAGGCATGGCTTAGTCACCTCTGTCCCCCCATAGCACCTCACCCAAAGTTGGTGCTCAGAACTATTTGATCATGAATGAATGGATGAACAGCCAAATGCTCACTCTTCTCTGACCATGTTGTGTGCTTGGCCACCAGGACTATAGAAGGAAAAAGCAGGAGCAAACTGGCTGTTGGTTAGGCATTTGACCTGTTCTATCATCTCCTGAGACAGACACTCATGTAAAGAAGCACAGAGCTGGAAGCAGCTGCAGCCACAGTAGCCCTGTATTCAAGAGCCCCTCAGTCCTGGTCTAGAGGCTGTGGGCCCAGGAACACAGTACCCACTACCCATCAGATATGCCCAGATCCCAGCATATGTGTGCCTGGAGTGGTGGGTGTGCTGAAGAGTGGCCACTCTGTCCCCTTTTTCTCCACACCTGCTTCAAACCTTAGGTGAGAGGAGAAACTTCTAAGACTTGGAAGAAGACCCACAGGATAGGCGGAGGGAACTTCCCTTCCCTTTCCTCCTGCCTTGAGACTTCAGGGTGCAGTCATGCTCACACTCCCTAGGGCCCTCGCCCTCGCCCCCCACTGACCCTTGGAGAGAACAGCTTTCGGTGTCCCCAAGCTCCCTTTCTGAGCCATCACCCCACTCTGCTTCTTCACTCTGCCCATGTAGGTCCATATCCGCTGTCTCCATTGTCTAGGCACTGCCTCAGTAACCTGCAAATATCCATCTCCCATCTAGAGCAGGATCTACACCTGGTCACTATTGCTATTTGGAGCCAAATATCCTCCGCTGTGGGGGGGCTATCCTGTGCAGGATGTTCAAAAACATCACTTCAAGCCACTATATGCCCATAAACCCTCCAGTTTTGACAAGGAAAAGCCAAATGTGCCCCTGGAGGAAGAGGAGGAAACTGCCCATTCGAAAACCATTGGTTTAGAGTAAAAAAAGGCTACCACAGGTCTGTGAATAAATGTTTGTTATGGGAAGGAACAAACAGAAAGGGGAATGAATGAATGAGTGAGTGATTCAATGCACTGGAGAGGGAGCATACTATCTCTAGGAGCTCTGGGTGCATAACGCTGAGAGCTGCAGGCACAGAAGCAGTTAATAGGTCAGCCAGACCTCCAGGGGCCCTGAATCCTCAATGGACTTTTGCTGACTGTGCAGTTCAATGCATTTCCAATTAACAAGAATACTTGCAGATGCCAATGAACCTTTAATAGGGTCGCAAGAACGGGGCCTCTGATAAGCCAGGCTGGAGAGTGTAACGGGAAAAGCTCAGACACCTGTCTGCCAAGCTGCTGATTCATTCTCTTTGTCAAGTTGCAATTTGGAATGACAGTTTCTCACCTTCTATTTCCCAAGCTGCCATTTGCAAAGCTTACTTGCTCTAATTTGCCCCAGCATTTCTCCTCTCTTGACCTCTCTGAAAGCTGTCACTTCTCTCTTCCTCTCTTTCCCTCCATCAGGGCCTATTTTGGAGTTCACTGGACTGTTGTGTGCTGCCCCTCACTAAGGTAAGACCAGTGACCCTGCAGGGCTAAAGGTCAGTAGATATTCACCAAGGAGGGAGAAGGAAATGGAAGGCTCAGGGTGGGGCTCTATGTCTTACCCTGAGCTCAGGTGTGAGCAAGAGCTGGGGCTGTGAGCAAAGACATAATTCAGGAAGATGTAAAATAGTCTGTTCTTCCTTGTCCTTTAAAATAAGAATAGATAGGCAAAGGTGATAAAGAGGCACAAAATCTCAGTCATAATATAAATTAGTCATGGAGATGAAAGTACAGTATAGAGAATATAGTCAATAATTATGGAACATCTTTCTATATTGGCAGTAACCACACTAGATTGGGAGAGCATCTAGTAATGTAGATATCAGTCAGATCACTATGTTGTATACTTGAAACCAATATAATATTGTGTGTCAACTGTAGTCTAATAAATAAACAAATAAAATAAGGGTAGGTTCTACTTATTGAGTGTCTAGGCATTGCTGCTAAGCCTTTTATGAGTATTAGCTCATGTAATCTGTCAGCAACACCAGGGTGTAAGAGCACTATTCCCCATTTTACAGGAGAATAAAAGAGGTTTAGAAGTTCTCAGATTTAAGGTTGCATCAGAATTACCTGGAGCACATGTGAAAGCACAGACTGATGGTCCCACTTCCAGAGTTTCTGATTCAGTAGGTCTGGGCTAGGGTCTGAGGATTTGTATTTCTTAACTGGAGGATCCAAGCATTAAACTAAAAATCAGGTAACTTACTCAAATTCACATTTGCAAATATGTATGGAAAGCAGGTCTCTTGGATAGCAGAGTCTGCAATCATAACCTAATGACATTTCAGGCAACTCTATGAACCAACAGATCTCATTTTTACAGATGGAGAGAAAATCTAACATTCATTGTCCCATTCGTTAAATACTGATCAAATATCTGCCACCTGCCCCACCATGCACTAGTTTCTGGGGATAAAACAAAAATAAGAAGCTGTCCTCCATGAACTTATGTGTCCAGATAAGGAGAGAGAATTATACACCAATAATTAAAATAAAATGGAGGTGGAGATATTGTTTAGAAAGAAAAAAGCATTTGCTAATGCAACCATTCCCAAATTTTTTTGGTCTCAGTGTCCCTTTCCATTCTTAAAAATTATTGAGAACCCCAATAATAAACTGATGACATACCAACACAAAAAACATAGTTTTGTTAAAAAAAAACCTTATTTTCAAGACAAGTAAAAAGACTGGTAGTGCTTTATAGTTCTGCAAATCTCTATGTCTGGCTCAGAAGAAGAAAGCTGTATCCTCACAATGCTCCTGCACTCAGTCTGATGTGGTTTGTTAGTTTGATTGAAGTATATTAAGAAAATCCATGTCACATAGATATATAGTTGGAAAAGAGAAGGGCATGGTAGTTGCCTTCCCAGATATTAGGGGATATTCTTCTTTGATACTGCACTGAAACTTGATAAGTTTAGTTGTAGTGTGGAATCCTAAACCTAATCAATGAAAATTTTGCATTAAAACATATTCATCTATTTTGAATTTTCAATGGAACTTTTACATTAATGCTTGATTAATGCTTGGGTCATTTGGCAAATATTAGTACATGGAGTTATGAAGATCTTCCACATATTGACATATCATATAATATCAAAAAACTATACTTATTATTAACTAATGGGAAGCTGTCAAGCTCCCCAAAATTCAAATATTCACTTGAAAGCTCAAATTTTATCATTAGCAATCAAGACTTTTAGATGGTTTCATTGTAGTGGTAGGCTCACTCCTTTTATTTTCAAGAGAATATATACCAAATATCCAAGTCTGAATATCCATAATTTGTGTCTGTTGTATCAAGTAAAAACAATGTTTCATGAAAAAGTGGCTAGTTCAGCTGGCAACTCAAGTAATAATGAGTGCTTTCCTTGAAACAACCATGGTACTTTAGCATGCAGCAGAAGCATTTTATTTGAACTCACCATTTCATCACACTGAATGTCAAAAGGACAAGCACTCAAAGATTAAGACTTTAAAAGTTTTCTCTTTTACTGCCTCATCAAGGACATTCTTTTTTTTGAGTGACTGTTGGCGAAGGACAGAATGACTACTAAGACACTTTGGTGCCACTGACTTTAACTCCTGTTAGAGCAGGAATTTCACAGGTAGATCCTAGTTTCACACACCATCCATGCAAATATCAACCCATAAATAGGCAAATGGCATGTACGTTTTATTATGAAAACAGTTCTGACATTGAGGTCAAAGTGAGGACCCCATAAAAGGATCCCCTGGGGGTCCTATGGAGCACACTTTTTCAGAACCTCTGTATTATAGCAGCATTGAATTCCTCAGTATTACTCAAACATCTCCTGACAAACTACCCATCTTGTTCATACTTAGCCTTGCTTCTGAGATGCCTTGAGAGGTTAAACACATCAAGAAAAGAAAACACAGAGGGTGAAAATGTAGGGGGAAAACATTTCAGGAAAGATGTAGTCGGTACTGCAGTTCCTGAGTTAAAGATATAGTTGAATTAAGCAGGCAGCTTCATTTAGCTTAAAAGCCATCACTTTAAAAGCACCCAAATGTATTAAAACCTTACAGACCCAATTAATATGTTTTCAAATAATAATCAGTACCATTTGTTAAACATTTACTGTGGGACAGGCATTGGACCAAGCCTTTGTCTGTGTCATTTTGTTTGATCTTTCCAACAACCCTATGCAGTAAATAGAGTTACCTCTATTTATGGGCCAGGAAACTAAGACTAGGGGAGGTGATGCAATGTGCCCCATATTAAACAGTAGTAAATAAGAAAGCAGAACTACGATTATGAGCTTGATTCTGTCTGGCCAGGAAGCCAGTGTTCACTTCAGCCTCTCTGCTCTGCAGAGCCTTGGGCACAGCTGACCACACAGGCTGAGCTGATGGGACTCTGCTGCCTGCTCAGGGCTCGCTGCTGGCCTGTGTCCGTGGGGCCTGGTCCCTCGGGGCAGATGCAGGCACAGCTGCTGTCCTCTGGGAAAGCACAGCTCTGCCACACTTGGACCCCTCAGGAGGAGGTCCTGCCTTCTGGTGACTGTCCTTCCCTTTATTTTCTATAAAGGCAGCACCAAAGGACCCACAAACCATCAGGCCCCCCAGCTGTGACATATACAGGAATATCTACCCCTTAACATCCTGGAGAGCTGTAGCAAACAGAGGCAGACCTCCTTTTTTAAAAAAATTAGTGGCCTGGAAGTGAGACAAATTCAGTTTTAATTAGAATTCACTTCCTGATAAATTCACTACTCAAGACATTCATTATACGAAGTCTACCTACCAATCTGTGACCATCCTACTCACTCTCAGGATGAACCACACCCTGACAGTCAGCCTGGGAAGAGTCCAGGGGGACTCCATGGGCTGTGCTGGCAGGGGCTCACTCAGAGGCCAGCACGCCCTGCCCTCGGTGCTCCTCATTGCCCTCCTCCTACCTGGGCTTTGGGGAACTTGAGGGCCAGCCCCTCACCTGCTTCTTCCTCCCCAGGCACTCACTCAGGAAAGGACCTATGGCGCATTGGCTGTGGTGCAAGGTACCAGCCACAAGGCACCACCCACACCAGAGGGGCTATATCTCCAGAGATGCAAAAAACCTTTCACCAAAAGGATGCATCTTGGAAATTTATGGTGTGGGGATGGAGCAGGACCTTCCATGGGAGAGGACAGGGAGTCCTCAGTGCATCCCAAACCAGACATGGGGACAGATGCCTCCCCAGACAGGGAGGTCAGCAAGGCGCTCTTCTGACAGGCAAGTTCGGGGAGATGGTATGGAGGGGCGGGGATGAAAAGAGGAGTCTGTCCTCCAGGCTTTGGCCCCAGGGAGGCCCAGGCGCATAAGTGTGCCTCATGGAGGGTTTTGCACTCTGAGATAAATATTTGGGCATGAGAGAGAACCCTGTTCTAGCCTTGGTTAAGCCTGAACCTGGTTTACTAAGTGTTAAAAGATTAGAGAGAAAAGCACCTAACTGTATTTAGGGGCTCAGATAGTCCACATTCTGTTTCATATGAAAGCAGGAAATAAACAAGAAAATCAAATCCTAGGAGTTAGCTCCTTTACCTGCAATTCGGAGGGTTCACATTTGCTTTTGGCTGGGGAGCTGTTTAAATGCTTAGAGACGAGACATCAGGGGATGAGTCATGAGGCTTCTCTAGATCAGCTGAAGAATATGCTTGCTAGCTGGACCAACCAGATAATCAGGAGGCACTTCACCTACTTGGGGCCACAGCCCTTGGTGCAAGTGAAGTCCCAGGAGGGAAACAATCAGCCCAGTGAAGGCTGCCTTGCTGACCAACAAACACAGCAAAATTCAGCTCAATGGCCAAGCCTTGACCACCACTGCTGGAGGGCAGTCCTCCTCACAAAGGACTGCAGGGTTTATCAATTCAACACAAGAGGCCCAGCCAGCTGAATCTGAATTTCAGACAAACAGGAAATAACTTTTTTAGTGTACATATGTCCCATATGTTGCCTGGGATATAAACACGCTGAAAAACCATCCTTCACGAGAAGCGCTGTTTGAGATACTTAGATGAGAAAGCTATCCATTGTTCATCTGGAATGCTAATTTAACTGGGCGTGTGTGTTTTGTCTGACCACCCTATCCTCAGGGTCTCAAACCTTGGGCTTCAAATGTTCACCTTCTTGCCCAGGATACCTGGCACCCTGAGCTTCCTTGGCCTTTCTGAAGGGGGGTGGCCTGCTCAAGGCCGTGAGAAGAGACCATGGGGTTCCCTATGAAGACTAGTTGGAATACCTGCATTTGAAAAGCCCTACTTGAGGAAGTAGCTGTACAGGAAGGCAAAGAACCCACATCACAGCGCACAACCCACGGGCCATAGAAGGTTCCCCTGGCACTCTGTGCATCTCAGCATCCCCGTGGTGCTGTGCCACCCAAGCAAACCCAGGGGACCTTTGATGGTCTGGGGCAGTGAAGGGGCATGAGAGGGCCAGGAGCTCTTTTCTCCAGGGCAGAGCCAAGGAGGGAAGCAACTGGAATTGTGGATACAGAGTTTAAATAGTTCACCCACCACCCCAACTGCTACATGCTGAAGAATGGATGCATCCCTGCCCTCCGGGTGAACAGAAGCCCAGGACAGGGCCCCAGGCAGTGGAGTGCATCCCTCACCAGCAGGAAAGAGTTCACCACAAAAGAAAAATCCCCTCTGAGGGAATTTATTAAATAATGTCCCAGCTGAGCCTTTCCTAAGGGGCTCCAGGCCTTACACAGCTGGCTGCTCACTAATCCCCATAAAATTTCAATGCGGCTAGAAGGTGAAGGAATTATAGATGTAAAATCGTTATCAGGAGGATTCAGGTGGATTTCTGCTCGTCCACTTCTCTATCTCCTGCTCCTCATCGACACGCTATCAGGAATAATGCCTTGTGCGTAGAGAGTGCTCTACAGTTTAGAGAGGGCTTTCTGTGCATTATCTTTGAGGCGGGGCATAGCGGTGACCTACCTGAGCTGTGATCCCCTGGGCCTCGTGGCTCCTTGCTGCCCCTCCACTGGACTGAGCACCCTGGACCTCAGCCCTCTCTCCTTCCCTCTGTCACTCACCCACAGGCATTCTTGGGCACACAGGCACACCTGTAGAGGCAGATGTGTCTCACCCATAAACTCAGTGTCATCCTGCACTTCTGCCACATTGGCTCATGGGTCTCCAGCTCACCAAACACCCCCAGACTATGGGCTCAGCATCTTTGGGGGGCCCTCCCCTAGCAACACTGCAGGTCCCCAGAAGGCCAAGCCAGGCAGCTCTCGGGACATCACACTGCATGTGGAGGAACTGCTGCCCAGACACCCCTGTGTGAGGGAATTCTGGCTGGCTGAAAGAAGTGTTCAGAGAACCAACCAGCATTTGCCTGAGGCCCCTTGCCAGAGAGTGGCAGACCCAGGAAGGCAGACTCCAAACTCATGTTTGTATTATCCATAGAGTTTTCCTGGGTCAGGACTTCAGACAGAGGTTTGAGGGGTGATTCTTGGGCTCCACATGGCATTGAGCAGGGTCCCTCAGCAGTGCTCAGTGGGTGGCTAGACTGGGCTGAGGGCCCCAGGATGACCTGGCTCACCTTCCTGGGACCTTGGTAGGGCCGCTGGCAGGCTGGGCTCAGCTGGGCACCTCCCCTGCCCTGGAGGGTCATGCTTTTCTAGCAGGATAACTGACTGTTACCTGGCGGCTCAGGGGCCAAGTGACCAAGGAGGAAGCAACACATGCACCTAACGGCAAGGCCCGGAAGGGGCAAAGTGCTGCTTGTACCACACTGTACTGGTCTAGTCCCAGGCCAGCCCAGACTCAAGGAGGGTAAATGGGCCCCACCTCTCCATGCGATACACATCAAGGAATTTGCTGTTATCTATTCCTCCGCAGGAGATAAGTAAGCCCCCAGATGTTATGTCAGGGAGGACTTGGAGAGGTTACCCCACTGGAGCAACAACTTTCCCCTCACATCTTATGCTGGTAAGGCTGGTGGGAGACACATACTTGCAGGAAGGGGACACACCAGAGCTCTGTGACAAGACCCATGTTCTCGGGGCTCAAAGGCCTAGGCATCTGGTGGGTGTAAACAATGACTATGATAGAAAAAAAAAAGGAGGTAGGGCCTGAGAAGGAGCACATCAGAAAAGTATTTTTACAATACCTGCAGAATTCCTGTAGCTCTCCTTCACTCATCAGCCAGCCACCAAAGGCTAAGGAGGCAGAGCAAATGGGGCCCAGTGAAATCCACCATTCAGGCAACGCAGGTTCATTAGCACTCATTCCATGCAGACAACATGGAGCCTCAGGAAATAAGAAATCCACATTTCAATACCTCTTGGCTTACTCAGTAATGAGACTGTTATCGGAAGTGGACCTGAGATACAAGATAACACCTTAGCTAGTTCTTCCATTCCTTTTTAACCAACAAATGTACAGCACCCACTCGACAAAAATAGCATCGACGGAGGTTGGGGAATGGATGCGAAACAGGTGCTGTCCCTGGTGGTAGGCAAGGCACCGAAACTCTGAAACTGTTCCTTTTCATGTAAAATGGACTTGGTCTACATGATTTCTAAATCCCTTTCAACATTTTTTACTGCCAATGACCTTTAAAAACCAAATTCATGCAAAAACAGTCATTTTCTCCCTTACATACCTAACTCATGCATTTCTGCACAAAACATTTATCCTCAAGGGACATCTCTCTGAGCGTTTGAACCCTCTCCAATTTTTCAAGGCCAAAACAATGGAGAATTCTATCTAATCCTCCCCAGAGGCTAGAGTCTTATCCTGCTCCTCCTCCTGTCTCACGGAGATTTGAAACAAAGAGCAGACTTTTCATTCTCAGTGAGCATCTGGGGTGAGATGATTGAGTTTCAGTGTGATTTGCTGCCCTGAATCCCTCTATTCTGCTTCTGGGCCTGAGCAGTTAGCTGCTCTAGCTCTTTGGCACATGCTTGTTCTCTTGTTTCAGGACCTGGTGTGTGGATGGCAGCGTACCAGGTCAGGATGCCCCCTGTGCCTTGGGGATGTCTGATCACAGAATAACAACTCTTCCACCTTCTCCGCAGTCCAGTTACCATCCAGAGCCCTTGTCCTCGCTGCTTCTCCTGGCATTCCACTGCCTGAGTTACTCAGGGGAGCAGAGGGCGACCTGCACGACATGCGTGATTGCTCATCGAGCCCCGCTGCCCTCTCTCGTAAGCCTCTGAAACCCTGGATCCCAGCCCCTTCAGCCCATTGCCGTACCCTTCCACAGATCCCAACTATGGTTTCCACATTTGGGTTTCTGACCTGGCTGCCTGTCATCAGCACAACCTGCTGCTCTAGAGGTTTCCTAAATAGGCACAAGGACCCTACAGAGAGATTAAGGCACCTATCCCAAGTCCACATAGCTCTTTAAGGAAAGGTCAGGGCCAGGACACCCACTGAGTACACTGTCATGGTAGTGGAGTCAGGAAGATGCTCCACAAGCCTGAAGGGTGGGCACTGAGATGTGCAAGCCTGTGGGGCACACATCCCTCTCCATCTCAAGCCACAGTAATCTACATGCAGAGCACTCACGTGGTACATAACACAGAATGGTAAAGTGGTGAGGGGCCCCCTGACCTCACAGGCCATGGAGGGCTGCCCACTCCATCCTGACCAGTTTGGAGAGTTGCATGCCAATTCTACTACTTCCTTGATTAGTTCTCTCCCTGCCCAATTCAAGCAAGCCCTGGGAGCATGATCAGATTGGTGCCAGCCCTCCCTGGTACTGCCACCCCCCTCCTTTAATAAGGGCCTAAAGCTCTGGTCCTCCAGAGTCCATATTCTATCAGCCAGGCCATGCTATTCATTCTGATGGCTCTGTCTTCTTTCTCTATCAACTGTGGGCTCCTAGAGAGGTCAGAAATAGCTTTTTACCTGTATCCTAAGCACTTACCCCAGAGCCTGGTAGCCACTGGATGGTACTCAGTGAATGTATGTGGAATCAATGAAAGGATGGAGAGATAGGTAAATGGAAGGGAAGATAGATGGAGAGAGAGATAAATGAATGCTAGCTCCTAACAGGATTTCCAAGCACTCAGGCCTCTTACTTCCTTAAACCTGTGGGCCAAGCCAGACCAGACACTTTGACAAGTCCCATGAGCCAACCCCCCGAAGGGACCATTTTCTCTTCTTGGAGGTACAGCAAAGTGGCGGCATGACACACACAGGCCTCCACGTGGGCCAGTCATCTGACCCCCGCCACAAGCACATATGCTTTGGAATGGTCTATGACTCATGCATCATGCAGGGATGTCTGTGGTGTCAAGAGACACTGAAGAGACACCTCAAGGCCCGTGGACACCAGATCTCTGGCCTTGCATCAGGAGCCATGTGGACGGATGTGAGATCAGCTGTGCTGGGGAGCGGGAGGGTCCTGAGGGGGCAGCTACACCCAAACACAACACCTGCTGGATTTCAACCTCCTTCTTGGACTTCCCAAGGATGGGCTCCCTAGGATGTACTTTAAGAATAAAAGACCCCCTCATTAAAGGTAATTTACTTTTCTCAATTACTTTTACTAGTGCATGTAATTATTGTGAATACTGGCTTGGAATAAGAGAATTTCCCTTTCTCCCTGTGCAATGCTAGCTTTCCCTTCTGTGGAGGTAGGCAGCAAATCCCAATCCGTAAGGGGTAAGAAGGCACCCCTCTCAGGGGAAAAGGGCAGCAGAAAAGACTCGTGGGTAAGAGAAACCGCAGACCCCTGACGAGGGTGACTGTAGGTTCCTCTGAGGTCTCCCAAGGACAGAAAGACGCAGAAGGCAGAGGACGGGAGCAGGTGTTGGCACAACTCTCGCCCACTCTCTGTGAACAGGGAACCCTAGGTCTCAGGCTATTGGCAAAAAAACCCCAGTGGGGCCAAAAGAACAGGCTCAGCATGTGGCCGTGGAGGAAGCAAGTCCAGAGCTGGCCCAGGAAGGCTGAGAGCAGCAGCAGGAAGGGGCCGCACCCGCAGGGAGACCCCTCCAGCCTGACGGCACGTGAGCGCTCAGCTTCCTTCTCAGCCTTCACTAGGCGGAGACTCTGCCTGTCTTCCTTCAGTCCCACTGGACAGCCTCCCTGTCCATCGTCCTCCTTCCTTCTGGCCATAAGTCCCAGTCAGGTCCTAAAAGGAGAGTCCATCCTGTAGGCTCCCCTCCAAGACCAGATTTCAAAAGGCATCCAGGAGATGAGATGTTGCACTAACAAGCTCACTATAGGGCTGAGCCCCCATGTGCCTGCATCTTCACAAGCCCGCTCTAGCAACCTTAGCTTGGAGCCACCTGAGCGTGCATGCAGGGCCTCCCTGAGTGAAACCACGTAGCCAGACGGGCTCAGGGTCACTGTGGCTCTGGCTTGGGGATGAGCCTCGTCTAGGCACTAAAGCTATCTCTTCGCTGTCTACCTCCCCAGTGTCCTGCATGGGGTTTCCACCACCAGTCCTCCCCCAGGCACACAGTACTTCCTGTCACAGCCTTCTGGACCTGGCCACAGGTGCAGTTAGGAGCCCGCAACCCTCCACACAATGCCCAGACTGAGCCTCTGGGCTGCACTGGCTCTTCCCCGTGGGATCCTTCTAGGCAGACCTGGCTGTACTTCCCAGCCTCCCTGCCCCTTGCCCTCCCTAAACTAGAGGTGCATATTTTATCTCCAGTGGACCATGAAGGTCTGAAGGAGGCAGGTTGATTTATCAGAGACATAACCATACAGTTGAAATTGTGTCAATATATCTTTGCATAGTGGATTCTGAAGGATGCCCCCTATTTCTCTGGTAAATCATATACATTTAAAGTCCCCAAATGCCTAAATATATATTTATCCAGTAAATCAGCTCCACTTTGAATTGGCTCATTTCTTTCCTGCAGAAATACAGGATACAGTTGCTAACCTTGTTTTTCTTTCCTTTTCCAAGTAAGAAAAAAAAGGAAGAAGAGGAGCCGAGAAATGAAATTCTGAATAATGAATGTGTAAATATTGACGGAGGTTTGACACTAATGGTGTGAGGGACAGCGTGCAGCACAATAGCCCCTCCTCACAGCATCTACAAAGGGAGGCACTTTGCTAGAACCTTTCAGGTCCCTTCCAGCAATTAAATTCTCTGAACCTGTGACACATTACTGAGCACCCAGTGGCCAAGGCAGAGCACACTGGAATTGGATGGAACCTTCCAGAGCAACAGGAAAGGGCTGGTGATTTATTAGTCTTCATTTCCTGATTCCCTCTCTCAACCTATTGGCAAACAATTTATCCAGAAACAGCCGTTTCTCATTTTTTTAAGGATACCATTCTGTCTTGAGCCGTCGCCCATCTTCTTAGGAGGATATTAAAACCCACTGTGAATAAGCATTTGCACGTGTGTGAAATCCCTAGTGCTGAGCCTGATGCAAAGCAAGTTCTCCATCAAATGGTGGTTCCTTTTCTAGAGCCTCCAAAACCTTACAAACATTGTGTTATTCACAAGTACAGGCTTCTACAAGCGGAAACAATCTCCCCACTTTATAGTCAGGAAGGTTGAGGCCTAGTGAATCAGCGTATCAGAGAGAGCAGGGGTCTTGTGTTTGCTGCAGGGTTGGGCTGCCAGTTGGTTCTGGGGACTTGAAGAGCTGTGACGGTGGAAGGTCCCAAGGGGAGCCGATCTTTCCCAGGAAACACAAGCTGTCCTGTCCTAAAGATGAGCTTTGGCCTTCAGTTCTCTGGGTCTGTTCTTCTGCCTTTAAGTCAAACCTGGAGTGAATGATTCCAGACTTTATCCTGATGCCACTTGCAGGAGAGGAATCCCTTGCAGCACTCTATCCCAATGCCACCTGGATTCTGCACTAAAGCCCAGTGACTCTTATTACCTTCTTGATGATTGCTCAGGTTCCTCTTCCCTGCCCCCTTGTGCTAGGCACAGTCTTCAAATTTAAGCACATGGACTTCTGCCCCCAGTGTGATCTACATTCAAATCTGTGACTCATACACATGTTTTTCTTTGCTATCTCCTGGAGCCCCATTAAAGAAATGACAATAAATAATAGAAAATTTATAAACTCCCATGGGTAAGGAGCATCAGGAAGGAGACTCAGCACACAAAGGTTCATATACATTTTTGGAGGGACGGGTGGAATGGACTTGGAGGAAGGGCCACATTGTCCATGAGTCTAAAGGGCCTATGTGGTTCGCTTGGTCACTGGAAGTCCTCAGAGGCATGGTTCTCAGAGGGTGGCGGCGGGGCATGCCCACAGAGGTGCCTCCCCACCAAACAAATGAATGCATAAATAAAATATCAGGTTATTGGGGAAATCTTCTGTCAAGACATTGTGGGGGGCCTCTGAAAAAAGATCTCTGTATACTGACCTCATTGAATTGGCCGTCTTGCCAACTGACTACCTGACAGTGGAACCCACCCATCACCAAGCCCCAGCCACTCACATGGAACATCTGATTGTCTCTCAGTGCTGCACACTAAAATATGAACAGATGGCCTGGATATTCAATATGTTTTTTAAGCCTGCAGCATGAGAGAGCAAAACCTACAAAGAGAAAGGGATTGAGAATAAAAAGAAGCAAAGCAGAGAACTGAATAAAATGCCTAAAATTAAAATGAATTTTAGAGATGCAAAGATACTACTTTCATGAAAAAAGAACAAGATGCTATGAAAAGAAACAGGTTTTAGAAAATCAAAACAAAAGCCAAAAAATAAATTAGTTAAATGGTTATATGATGAAGTTGGAGAAATCATCTACAAAGAACAAAAAAAAAATTAAAGATGGAAATAGGTACAAGATTATTTTAAAAAAAGATCTGTTCAGAATGTTTCATATCTGACTAACAAGAGTTTAAGGAAGGGATAACTGATAAAAATGAATAAAAAGAAATAACAAAAAAGCACTACAATAAATTTTCGTAGAATAAAGGACATCAAAAATCCAGACTGAAGTATCCATGGAGTGCCAGGCAACGGGTGTTAAAAAGAAAAACACATGAAATTTCAGATCCTCAGGGATAAGACAGAAGATCATAGAAGCTTCCAGTAAAGGAAATCAAACCAAAGCAAACCAAACATAAAATAAGGTAAGAATGTTATTGGGTATCCCAAAAGTAACACTGACAAGTGAAAGAAGCCAAATCAGTGTTTTCAAGTGATTTTTAATCTAGAATTCATACCCGGCCAATCACATACAAGAATAGAATAACCTTTTCAGACATGGCAGGAACACAAAACAATTACTTCCCAAGCACACTTTTTCTTAAGGAAATCTCTGAAGGATGTGCTCAAGCTAAACAAGAGACCAAACTAGAAAGGATGAAGACCTAAGACTCAGGAAACAGAGGAAGTGATGCCTGAAAGTAGCAGAGAAAAACCTAAGATGCTAACTGTGCAGCAGGACCAGAGAGCAGGGCTTACGCAGGAGAGCAGAGGATGTCAGGAGGGAGCTGGGAGATCATCTGAACCTTCTGAGCACTTGGAAAATCATCTTGGTTATAACTGGACAGATTTGATTGGGTTTGTGGAAAAAACATAGTATGCAGAAAATTAAGTAAATGAAAAAAAATGAAGTCATGTCTCAAATTTAATAAAAAAGTATACAAGAAAGAAATATAATTTTAGTTGGCTAAGCACTGAAAAATAGTTGCATAGATATAATAATGTAAACATGATATGGATTTAACAAAAATTTATAACTATAGATTAACAAAATAAATATATTTTTATATTACAACATATAGATATCCCAAAGTCATATACATAGGACCAAAACATTACAGATGTATAAGAACTGGAACAATAGAAAGTAACAAACTTAAGAGGAAGAACGTAGAGAGCTGCAAAATAAAAGAGCCAGGTCCTCGGCAACCACAAGGGGACTCAAAAACAATATCTAAATTACTAAAAAAAAGTAGCATTATAAGCATGTAGTTCAAAAAAATGGAAGTAAATAAAGGAAGCAGATCAAAGTTTTAGGGAACAGGGTGGGTAGAGGAGGTGGTACTGTATGTACATTTTGTTACTAACTCAAATTTTTCATTCATTGCTTTGATCAAAATTAAAATTAATTTTAAAAATGAAAAGCTGCCACAAGTGGGCTGACGACAATATGGAAAAAGAAGGATTCCCCTGGTGTGGGATGGAAAGAGGCCAAATGAAAAAGGAGCCCCCAAACACATTCTGCTCACTGGAAACTGACGTACTTCTTAAATTCAGATGACATCCATCCTTGTTTCTCAACCATGCAGTTGAAAGGTTTCAAAGAAGGTGGCTTTAGCAGATTAGTTGGAATTTTCCCTCTCTGGGATTAAAATAGAAGTAAAAGTCTTATTTTCACAACTAGAGCCACACTAGAGCCCTGTTTTCATTCCACCACACAGTTTGTGACATGAAAATAAACAATACTGGAAAGGAGGTGTTTCTGTGTTTTTCCCGAGTCTCTAGAGATGAAGTTGGGCAAAGGGTATGTAGCCAAACTGTTTTCACACCATGCCTCGACTGAGGCTCACACTTCTTTGCATTTAGAGGGGTTTTTCGTCACTCCCTAGTTTCAGAATTGACGAGGTGTAGACTGCAAGCTGATAGCTCAGCTCAGATCATTAGCGCATGTGGCCTGAACAAAGAGTCATCTGGGTCTGGAAGAGCTGACCACATATTCAAGGTTGCAGAGGGGCTGTTTTTCAGTGTGGCCCAGAATAAAGTACTTCATTGGGCATCCCAAATTACAGCCAGCACCAGTGATAATTCACCCGAAACATCAACATATGTGAAAAACAAGTCCCCTAAGAAACAAGAATTATTTTTTAAAGACTTTGAGTATAAAAATGCACAGCATGAGAAAACTCACAACAAAGGAAAATGGTGTAAATCAGTAGCTGGCCAGCAAGACCTGACAGTTTTTCCCAGATTTCCAGTAAAAACTAGACAAGCATAAACTCAAAAGTCGCTACATTAACTACAACTTGATACAGTGCTAAAACCTTAAGGGATTCCCATCGATTATGCAGTCACCAGAGCATTAGTGGAGCACAAACTGAGGCATACATGTTTTTCTGCTTGAACAAGAGCCCAGCTAAGGTAGAAAAGATGTTCTATTACCATACCTGAGTTCAAAACACAGGTCCGTGCCACCTTCTGCTCTGGAGAGTCTCCACAGGGGTCGATTCTGCCACCAGGCAACATTTCACAGTGCCTGGGGACATTTGGGCTGTCACAACTTCAAGGGAGAGGATGCTCCTGGCATCTAGTGGGGAGAGGCCAGGCACGCTGCCAAACACCCTACAGAAAATCCCCTCTGAATACTGCAGCACAGGATGGCTCCCCAGAGAATCACCTGGACCCAAATGTCAATAGTGCAAAGGATGAGAAAATCTGCTGTATGGTATGGGAGATGTACGTGAAGGCCATGGGAATCCTATTTCCCCATCATATTGAATCTGTCTAACAAGCTCACACACACAGACACACTTGATACACATTAATACATTAGGTTTGAAGGCCCTAATATTGTTATCTAAGAGGACTTTTAAAAATCTACAAGTTTCAGGCAGAAGGAAAAGCAAAATAAAATAAAAACAAGCTAACCGATGACGGTCTAGGCCTCAAACCACCTCTGCAACAGCCCAGAGGCCTCGGCAGAAGACTCTGGGCAGCACCCGTGGCGTTTTACAGAAAATGGTTGTGGCCCGAAATTGTATTCTCAACCCATTCATTGTCTCAATGTGGGGCCACAGACATTTCCAGATATGTATTAACTCTAGACTTAGACCATGTATCATTTAGAAGAGAAAATGTTACTTGAAAGCATATTCCACCCGACTGATGGATGAATCAAAATGAAGAATTTAAGAATGGTAAGCCCAGAGTGAGTGATAAAATCCTTTTAAATGTAAAGTTCTCTATATGATTATTGTGAATAATGAGAAGGAGACAGAACAAATAATATAAGTAATAAGAAAGGGATGCAACCACAGTGTTTTCTTCTAGTTCAAAAACATCTCTGTATAGCACTGTGCTAATGAATTGAAAAATATCAACAAATTGAATAGTTTTCCTGGAAAATGCAAATTATCAGAATGTGACACAGGAAAAAATGAAAACCTTCAGACATCAGTTATGAGGATGGGGAAAAAAAAACTATCAAAGTTTATATCTGAGAAAGATTTCAAGACTAAATACTTTTACAGGAGGGTTCTTTCAAACTTTATGAAACAAATAACTTCATGCTATATTAATATTATATATTATTGCTACATATATTATTTAATATTATATATTAAAAATGTGTAATTCATTTTGCAAAGTTAGTAAATCCTTATACCAAAATGTGCTGATATAACAAAAACAAAAACATTTACATATGAAAATTTATATTAGCTTCTGAAAGAAGCACTATAAGCCAAATACAACATTCACCACACCCAACTAAGATTGATTCTGAAAACTGAAAACATAGTTTTAAACATTTCTATTAATATTAATAAAAACCTTATGTCTACTGAGCAACAAGGAAAGCAATATACTTATCCCAAAACATACTTATATGTAAACAAAATATATTCTTCTTTACTATTCTTTCAGGTAAACATGCATTATTTGTCTTCCTAGTTTTCTACTTTAAACCTACGCTCTTCTTAATAATGAAACAACTAGGAAGAAAGCGAGCTTGTTCCCTCTCACTAATGCTTTACACTTTCCTGGAAGATCGGGCCAAGGCAATTAAGAAATGAAACAGAAATTAGAAATGTAACTATTAGAAAGGAGGAAAGAAATAATCATTGTTTTGGACAGTATGATTAGAAACACAGAAATTGCAAAAGAAGCAGCTGGAAAATATCTTATAATTAGAAAGAGGGTTCAGGAAAATAGACCATTACAAAGGAAACAAACAAACAAACAGAAAGAGCCTCCTTGAATACCAGAAATAACCAGTTTTAAAAACCTGCTGACACAGCAATAAAAAATATCAAAAGCAATCAAAGACATAAGAATAGTCCTAAAGCATGACAGCAAAATGAAGAAGAGTTAAAATATCAAAAAATATATAAAATAAGATTTGATGAAAATGGGGAGATGCGCTCCTGGATGGAAGACTGACTATAATCAATTCCCCAAATAGCAGAGAAGTTTAAAACATACCCAAGGAAATTAACAGCAGCTGTTTGGTGGTAGAGACAAGGCACTGCTGAAGAGAAGAGAAAGAACTTTGACCAAAAAATTCTCAGATGATCTGGTAAAATGAATGGGCAAAGGAGTTAAGAAAGTGTTGAGAAAAAGAACAAAGAGAGGGAACTTGTCTAATAACCAGACTGTACCCTATTTTATAACTGTTAGAAGTAGAAGTTGGTGCAATCATTGATAAGCAGAAGAGTCTTGAAATAGACCCAAGCACATTTAAGAACTTAATAAATTACAAAAGCAGCAGTACAAGTAAATGGGGTAGAAATGCACTGGGACAATTGGCTATTGGGAGAAAAAAAATAAATTAGACTCTCACCCTATTACTATTTACTCAAATACATACCAGGTGGATTGAAGAGTTGATATAAAAACTAAAGCCATTTAAAACAGGGCTATGCCATATATTGCTTTGAGATTTAATTATTCTAATGTTTTAATGAAGCAGTTAAAAAAAAAAGAACAGCAGAAAATGTAGCTGTAAATTTAACTGAAGGACATTCTAAGCATAAAAGCCCTGGAGAGAGAGGGGGTAGATCACAAAAGGAAAGCTCCAAGCATTCAGTACATGAATATTTTAAACTTCCACTATTAGAAATCATAAGCAAAATGTAATGGCAAATTGGGGTACTGAAACATGCTACAACCTTGAAAATATTCTGCTAAGTGGAAGAAGCCAGTCACAAAAGACCACATCTTGTACAATCCCATTTATATGAAATGTCCAGAACAAGCAAATGCACAGAGACAGGAAGTAGATGAGTGGTTGCCAGGGGCCGGGGGAGAGGGCAGTTAAAGTGAGACAGGGAGTGGCTACGGATGGGTACACGGTTTCTTTTTAAGATGTTGAAACTCTTCTAAAATTGATTGTGGTGATGGCTACACAACTATGAATATTCTAAAAACCCCTGGATTGTACACTTTGATGATGTGAATTGTATGGTATGTGAATTACATCTCAATAAAGCTGTTATAAAAAATTTAATGGTAAATTTCCAACTGGGAGAAATACTTGTTAACATATTTGATAAAATATTAATAATCTTGATATATAAGGAATACTTAAAAATAATAAGTAAAGCACTGACACCCGACTGGAAAACTGGGCAAAATCAATGAACAGTTAATAAATGACGAAGAAACTAACACAGTGTTTATCCCATCATATCAGCAGTGATTTAAGAAACAGCAATGCTGAATGAAAAAAAAAAAAGATGCCGGAACAATATTCTCATCTACTGTGGCAAAGCCTTCATCTGGAGAATGTGCTAGAAAGCGGCTTGAAAGTATTCAAGATCCTTTACCAAATGCATACCCCCTTTATTTCACATCTAAGAATCTGTCCTCAAGAAATAAGCTCAAAGTGCCCAAGGTTTTATGTATGAGGATGTTCACAGCATCATTATTTGTGGATATTTGTAATATCCACAAATTAGAATGAACATCAGTGCTCCAAAAGGGAGAAATGGTTAAATAAATCATCCATCAGCCACAAGACTGAATATTATGCAGCCATTAAAAATGATGTTTTCAAATAAATTTAATGACAGGGAAAATGATCATAATGTAATGTTCAATGGATAAAGAATAAAAAATTGCTTACAATTATTATCCTATGCACATACAAAGCTGAAATGAAATACACCAAAGGGCTGGTAGAAATGATCTCTAAATGGTGGCATTCTGGGTGGTTTTCATTTTCTCTATTACCCTTATCTTCCATGTTTTCCACAATAGGCATATTTCATTCAGCAATTTGAAAACAAAAATGATATTTTTCTAGAATATTCATCTACAGACAAGTCTTTGGCCAGAAGAGATGAATAGCTGAAATACAATTCCTTCAAAAGCTGGTATCTGCTTTGCACACGTGTCCCCCTTCCTTTGCCCTAGAGTTCGGGGTAGAGGCAGTTCTAAAGGCCCACCTGCCTTCCTGGAGGCAGCTCCACCCCGCGTCACCAGCCTGTTTGTCTTAACTTCGCAAGAGCTGCTATGACAAAACACCACAGACTGAGGGGCTAATAAACAACAGAAATTTATTTCTTACAGCTCTGGAAAACAAAAGTCTGAGACCATGGTCTTCCAGGTAGCAGACTGATCATTGTGTCCTCATGCGGCCAAAGGGACAAGGGAGCTCTCTTTCATAAGGACACTAAATCACATCTCAGAGGGCTCATCCTCATGACCTAATCATCTTCCAAAGGCCCCATCTCCTAATACCATCACCTCAGGGGTTAGGATTTCAACACAGAGTTTTGGAAGGCCACCAGCATTCAGAACATTGCAGTGACTAAGGGCTCCCCCTTTGCATGCTTCAGCTCACCTAAGCCTCTTATCTCTGTGGGGATGAGTCTCTCAAAGAATAATAAAGCCAACAACATTCATAAGTCTGAAGGTCTTTTTGTCCAAAGCAGTATTTTTCCAAAAATCTTTAGAAAAGAATGTCTCAGGATTTTAAAAAATCTGAGAGATAGATATATATAATATATATTTCACTGTAGATAACTGTGATATATACATACATTATAATAAAATGGAATATTATTAAACCTTAAAAAAGAAGGAAATCCTGCTGTTTGTAACAAGATGGATGAACCTAGAGGATATTATGCTAATGAAATAAGCCAAACACAGAAAGACAAATATGGCATGATCTCACTTATATGTAGGATGTGTACTCATAGTAACAGAGTAGAATGGTAGTTACCACAGGCTAGGGCATGGGGGAAATGAGGAGATAAAAGTAAAATGTTCATTACCAGAGTTAGGGGAATGGGATCGTGAGAGTTATTGTTTAAGGGAATAGAGTTTCAGCATGGAGGGCTGAGGCATGGGGAGTCTCGCAGGGCTGCATGAGGGGCTCTGCTGCGCGGCCTGGGAGGGTTTAGCCCTGGCAGGAAGGCCAGGGCCCTCTGAACACAGGGGCACTCAGGCAGACTTACCCAAGGCCACCTCAGGCCCCTGGCCCCCTCTGCCCCAGCCTCTCCAAGGCACAGCCTCAGCCTGGAACTTCTATCCCTCAGTCCCCATCCGCTGGCAAGACTCACTCCTGTCCAGCACTGAGGAAAGGAGACCACCCCACAAAGCCCATGCACCATGCATGCTCCCTCTCACACAGTGTCACTCAAGGAGTGTTAGCAAATTGGTCTGTCAAGGAAATAATCCCTGCATTTATTCAGTAGCTATCAGGCTAGCAGGATGAGATGCTTTTCATGTTCTGTGCAGCTTGTGGACAGGCAGGTCAAAGGCTAAGGCAGATGAGGAGTAACCATGACACAGAGGAGGCGGTCCTTGCTCAGCCCCTCACCACCTTGCTGGCCACTCATCAGCATGGTCTCAGAGGAGCTATACCTCCACGGGTCTAAGGTGGGTAGAGTGTGGGGGGCTAGCAGTGACTGCTGCTTGCTTGGAAGTGCAAGCACCCCTCATGATGGGGCCTGACGAATCCTGCCCATCTGTCCAGGCCCAGTTTAAGTGCCACATTCTACCTTACTGCTCCTCCTCCCCGTCCCAGTCCATCCCGGGGCTCCCATCCCACCCCACCTCACAGCCCAGGCATAGAGAAAGTGCCTGTCAGAGATGGTGGGGAGACAACCTTACTGTGTCTGCATGTCTAATGGGCTTCCTGGGCCCAGTCACTAATTCAGTCACTTATTCATTCAACAAACACACATTGAGGAACTACAGTAGGCCAAGCCCCAAGGTGGACACTTGGGAAGGCTAGAGTGAAAGACAGTCCTTGACTCCATTGTATGCAGCCTCTAGCAGATGAGAAAGACAAAGGAAAAGTCCAGGGCTGAGGCTGCTGAGCATGGAGAGGGCCAGTCGACTCTGCAGAGAGGGGAGAATGGAAGGCCGCACGGTGGCTCTCCCAGCCATGGCAGAGAGGGGTTCCCTGGCTTACCCCCTCCCCAGCCCAGCCGAGGTGCTGTGGAGAGCCACAGCGAACTGACAACCATCTGTGCAGGTGCCTGGGACACCTGAGCATTTAGCCACAGCTGCACGAAACCCATGTTTGGCTTCCCCTGCCAGCTCCCCCTCATAGGCTCCTGAATTTAAGATTCATCAGAGGGCTCTGGCTGCCTGGGAAATAATGATTTATTCTCTCTCTCACTCACTCTCACTCACACACACACACACACACACACACACACACACAGTTTGCAATCCTTTGTTCTCAGTTTCTTACACATTTAATTACCTCAGGATAAATCTGATTTTCTCTCTTGCAAAATATCTCTTTTGTTTTCTTTTAATTTCCCTTTCTTTCATGTTACATTTGACAAAGTTGGGAGAGACAACCAAGACAGATGAGCACGAAGGGTGGGAAAGCAGAGAAGCCGGCAAGGCCCGCGAGGGCGGGCATCCGGATGACGCAGGCCTCAGCTCCTCCACCAGAGCTATAAATTAGGAGAAGTGCCTGTACTTATATTTAATTCAATAACAATACTTACTCACATAAAAATAACTTATTTTCATTCTGGGAGGGTCAGACCTAAATTTAAACAATCTTCCCCAGCCTGCCTGAGGATGAAGTCTGCCAATTCTGCCCCCTCCTCCCCGCCAAGCTTGAGGCTTTCACCCGTTGCCTGGAGAGGAGAGAGGGGAGTTACTCCTTAACGAAAGCCCAGGCCAGCTGGGAGGATGTCTGGCAATCTCTGGAGTAAGAAAATACTCCTGGCCAGAGTCCTGAGAAATGAGCATAACAGACATTCTTAAGGGAAAGACAGCAAATGGATGGGATGGAGGCCATGCTTACCTAGTGAAATTCCTATTCTGATCTAGAAAGAGGGAAAAGAAGCTATTAATTTCCCCATCAGGTGGGTAGAGGCTGAGGCCTGCAAGTGGGGACGCTGCCAGGATTCAGGATTCAGCGCAGGGTTCTGAGTGGGGTGGGCAGCGCTCCCCCGCCTGGCCTGCCAGGCCCTGGGCTTGATTCTGCCCGTCACTCACATGCTAGGCGGCCATGGGAGAGACAACAGGCCCTTCTCATCCTCAGTGCCCTTCCATGCTGACTTCTGCAACCCACTCTCCATACACGCTGGCCAGGGAGTGGTTATTAGTGTGATTGCTTCACTGCAGTGAGATCCTTTGGCTGGCCCCCCAACCCCGCCCCTCCAGCCTCATATCACCTCACCACCTCCAAACCCACCCGTGGTTTCTCTCGTACTCAGAGGGGAATTGACTTCAGCACAAGCTTGTTTCTCTGCAAAGCCTGTTTTATTGGCAAACAGTGAACAAGGAGAAAGTCTGAAACCATCAAACCCACTGACCCCAGTCCTCAGATGAAAGACACACACACCATCATGTCATGTGCTGTTCTTTGTGTATCTGTGCTCTACTGGAAAACAGAATGCCAGCTGGAAGTACTTCAAGGTGAGCAGAACCTCCCTTCCTTGGTGTAATTTCAAGCCATGACATAAACATAGATGTGGCACCTGACCACTTCAGAGTGAAGGCCCTTTAATCTCCAAAATCATTCCCACTGTTACCCATTTTGGATGGGGCATGATGGTGGTGAACAGGAGTGGGGCGGCCTCTGCTCACCAGGAAGGAAAGTCCAGGGCAACATATACGCCCCACACCACCTGACCTGTGCCCACCTCTCAGACTTCGCCTGCTCTGCTCTCCCCCTCACACTATGGCTACAGCTACTCTGTGATGGGCCTCGACCTGTCGAGATCTTCCCACCACAGGGCCTTTGTACTCGCCGGGTCTTCCCCCAGGACTGCTCTTCACACAAACAACCATGAATACATGGTTGGCCCTCAACTCAGCAATCACATCCTCAGAGAAGCCTCCTTGGACTAACCATCTAAAGCGGCCCCAGTTCTCCCATCTTCCTTCCCAGACCTTGTCTTGGGCAGAAATCCCTGTCGATCTGTTGCTTAGTCCCCTTCCCTCCAACAGAGAAGGAGCAAGCTGTGGGGAAGAGAGAGTTGAGACCAAAAGGCCCTGTCCTCCTCTTCTCTTTTTCAGGGGTTGTAGGCAAAAGTCAGATCCCTTAAACAAACAAACAAGGAACAAGTATGTGTCTCTTGCTACAGATGTCTTTCAAGACTGGGGCTCTATCTGGGGCAGAGCCTGAGAGTCCACTCCCCACCCCCAGCTCTGCGCTCAGCCCCTCCAGCCATGGAAACACCTGCCAAGCACACCACTTTTTCCTCATGGTGTATTTCTGACCTAACCTTTTTTTGTCCTAACGTGTTCTTAGTTCCCCTGAAGAGTTAACCCAGAAATAAAGACCTTCAACAGTACTTCTTAACCCTGGCAGTTCATGGGAATCACCTGGGAAGATTTCAAAAACACTACTGCTAACATCCCATGTGGGCCATTTCAGGCAGAATGGCAGGGGAGGGACAGGGGCTGGCATCAGTGTTCGTTTCAAAGCTGCCTGGGCTGTTCTCAAGTCCCAGCAGGTTAATCAGAACCCCTGGAGCATCGCCTTACGGGAGTGCACTACCTTTCTACCAGGAGAAGATCCCTGCCTGCTCTCAGGGGCATGCCAACCGCAAGTGGGTCAGTGGTGAGCAGCCAGGGAGTCTGAGGCCCCAACTTTTGGGACAGAGAAGCAGACACCAGAGAGCCTCAAGAATAGCACAGAAACTGGAGGATGCGAACCGACGCCCTGCAAACAGGAGGATGCAGTCAGGCTCTGGGCCAAAATAAAACAGCTATGAAAAGAGGAGTCAGGGCTGGAATCCAGGTGCTTCCTGGGGGTTCCCAATATCCCCGAAAATATACACAAATGGCAGCCCAGTCCCCATTCACCCCTAAAGACAGACGGTCAATCTGTGATTGACTATGACCAACAATTCTCTCCCTCTTGAGGTCTATTAAATAAGAAGACAGGAAAATAAAACCAGAAATCAAAAACTAGAAGAAATAGCTATAAACAACCATAAAAAAAAATGGGTGATTTGTGCCTCCATGAAAGCTGGGCTGTAAGTGAGTTGCCACTGTGAATGCTGGGACCTTACTTGACACTGTAAGGGAACCTGTTTTGTGAATGAATGGCACATGCTGCCACCAGGCGAGGCAGGCCGCCTTCCAAAGGGGAGCCATCTGGAATGACGATCTAGAAGCCAGACAGGCATGTCTCCGCCAGTGCGTAGTTCCACGAGGGCACACGTTTCCTAGCATTTAGAACAGTACCTGTCACCAGCGCACACCCAATAGCCATTTACTGAATTATGAATGAACACTCCTCCATCTAGTCCACAGGTATGGTCTTCCTGCTCAAAAGAGCCTTCCTCTAAGAAACACCAGACTAACTCAGCACCACTCATGTTAGTGAGGATTCCTGGCTGCAAGAACAGAAATTGATTGGTTAAATAAAAGAATCAGAAAAGGAAGGTAGCCTTCTGGAAAGCTATGGCACAGTGGTCAGAATCCTTGGAAAGCCTGGGCAGGAGACAGGGCAGGATGGGTCACAGAGCCCGGGTTGTATCTCAGGGGTAGCCTTAGACCTGGCTAGACATTGCAATGGCCCTCTTCCCTCCCCACCCTCCAGACACCAGATACAGATGCATCTGCTGGCACTTTTTGCTGTGGCAAATATCCCAATTCTCCTGAATCTTTGAGTCACACCCTCAAAAGTCAAAAGTCAAAGCTTTAGTCAGAAGCATTCTGCTGACCTGAGGTCAGATGCCCATGCCCCAGATCCCAGAGGTGGGAAGAAGGATCGCCCAGACTCTTTGGCTTTTCTGACACTCTCCAAGTGGACATGCTCCACCCCTCCAACATACACACACACACACACACACACACACACACACACACACACACACACACACACACACACTTCCAGCAGGAAGGAGTGTTCAGGGTCTGGGGAGTGCCCCACCCCCTACCACCAGACATATGTTCACTACAGAATTGAGTTCCATCTTCAACTTCCAGAATGACATCATTTCCTCAGACTTTGAGAAAGCAGATGAATTTAAGCAGGAACCAGCTCTCCTGCTTTATGTTTAATTGAGTCAGTTTTACAATCTGAAAGTCAATTTACAATAAGCTAGATCCACTGCCAAGAGGAAACCACTGCAGATAAAACTTTCGCCTCTGATTACTAAGAGAGGCTAAGGACATTGTCTTGGAGGAGGTTTTTGGAAAGAGGATAAGCACCCTTAAAGAACTGAGTTTTTTCCCAGCTGTGGGCTGGGTGTGAGGGGAGGGGTGGATACAATCTTGGCTAGAGGCAGGGGTCTGGAAAAAATTGCTTTTCTTTCTTGTTGGAACTTAGCCCCAGGATTCTCAGCCCCCTGGCTGACACTTCCTCCTTCTCCCTCCCTGCTCTCAAAAGAAGGGTGTCTCTCCAAATCTGTTGCCAGCCCTCCCAGATGTGTCCTCTGACATAGGGATTCTGTGGCATGCTGTGGGGTCACCGCAGGTCAGGCTGCTACCTCCAGTGCCTACAATCTGCTTGACCCCATCCTCCCCAGCAGGCAGGCACTGATTCCATAGCTTTCCTGATGAGAAAGGCAAACAATGATGGGGGCATCCCATGGTGGGAGAGGACACATGAGTTTCTACCTTCCTTAATCCCTGATGACTATACTAGAGTCTGAGACATGGGATTAATATTGTCTATTCCATGTTTTTTGGCATAAACAATGTGCAGTCAATGACCCCCATCTCTGTGCACTCAACTTTCCTTTCTCCCAACTGGAGACAACCCCTCTCCAACTTTTGCAGCTTGGCGCAGTCATAAATGGGTACAGGTTTGGAGACTAAAGGGCCTTCACACTGAAGTGGTCAGGGACTACATCTATTTTGATGTTATGACTTGACATTATACTGAGGAAGGGAGGTTTTGCTCACCTTGAAGTACTTCCAGCCAACATTCTGTTTTCCACTAAAGCAGAGATAATCAAATAACAGCACATGACATGATGGTATGCATGTGTTTCATCTGAAGAGTGTGGTCAGTGGGTTTGATGGTTTCAGACTTTCTTCTGATTCACTATTTGTCAGTAAAACAGTCTTTCCAGTCAAGAAAAAGATGGTGGCATGAGAAGTGAGATAGAAACCTCCTGCCAAAACCACATGTAAAACAAAAATACAGCAAACACAACTTATCTTGAAAGAGCAACCCAAAAGAAGACTGAAACAGACAGCTTACATCTGGGGAAATGATTAGACCTCACAGGCAGTAGGAAGAGCAACAGAGCAGGGAGGGAGGAGAAGCCCAGGACTGCTAAACACCCAGCCCTGGAGATCTGCTCCAGGAGCATGAACCCACATTACATGATGCTCTAGAGAGCAGAGAGGATGGAAAGCAAAGACAGGCAGAATACTTGAACAAAGTGAAATGCCAGCCACTTGTGGAGAACAGGTACCCACAACTGGTCACTTTGGCATGAAAGAAAGGGGCACTATGAAAGACTTCCCAACAGCAAGAGGGGTGCTAAAGGGACAAGTATTATACAGAACTTGTTGCTCAGGAGAAAAGACAGAATCATCCCAGTACACTCATCCCAGGGAACTTTCAGGAGCTTCAGGAGCTCCATCCCCCTGGCTGGCACTGCAGCATCAAGGCCCCCCACCACAATACACAGCCCACCACTCCTTCCTCCCAGCAGACACTGGTCCATTCACCTGCTGCCCCTGCCATCACACCAGACCAGCCGGAGGGTGGCTCTGCCTACAGCAGCAAGAGGGGATAGCACAGAAGCTCCTCCCTGCATGCTCATTCCACTGGCCCTGGCAGTGAAGGCAAACACTGCAGCTGGGAAACAGGAAAGATCTCTTTCCTCCTGGCAGGTGCTGGCTCTCTGCACCTAAGACTCCCTACTATTGCTCCAGGTGCTGGGCGGCTCCAGAGAATTGAGCTTCTGGGCATTAGAGTGTGCTGCCTACACAGTTATTATTCCATAGTAATCATAAGAAATATGAAACAGTAAAAGAATCTTGTACACAACAAAATGCCTCAAACACCAGAAAGAGGGCTAAGTGAAACTGAAATCATCAATCTTCTTGATAAACATTTCAAAATAAAAATCATAGTCACAGAGCAACAGGAAAAATCAAGATCTCAGGGACAACTTCAAGAAAGACGAACATTTAAAAAATACAGTGTCCGAAATGAAACATACAATGGAGGAATTTAAAAGCAGATTAGATGAGGTAGAGGAGATGGTAGTAAATGAAATAGAAATTAGAGAACAGGAATACAAAGAAGCGGAGGCAGAAAGAGAAAAAAAAGGATATCTAGAAATGAAAGAATATTAAGATAATTGTGAAATAAATCCAAACAGAACAATATTCGCATTGCAGGAGTACCAAAAGAAGAAGAGAGAGAAAAAGGGATAGAAAGTCTCTGAGTAAATAATCACTGAGAACTTCCCCGATCTTGGGAAAGAAATAGTCTCCAAGACCATGGAAGTGCACAGATCTCCTAACACAAGGGACCCTAGGAAGGAAACACCAAGACATATAATAATTAAAATGGCAAAGATCAAGGACAAGGAGAGAGTATTAAAAGCAGCTGGAGAGAGAAAAAAGATCACCCACAAAGGAAAACCCATGAGGCTATCCTGTAGAGCCTAGCAGTGAGGATCAAACAAGTCCACATAGGGAAAACACATAACACAGTATCTGTGCAGAAACTTCTCAGCAGAAGCCTTACAGGCCAGAGGGAGTGACAGGATATATTTAATGCAATGAAACAGAAGGGCCTCCAACCAAGAATATACTACCAGGCAAAATTATTATTTAAATTTGAAGGAGGGATTAAACAATTTTCAGATAAGCAAAGGTTGAGGGAATTTACCTCCTACAAACAGTCTCTACAGTGTATTTTCAAGGGACTACTGTAGATGGAAGTGCTCCTAAGGCTAAATAGCTGTAACCAGAGAAAATAAAACAACAGTAAAGAAATAGACCAATTACTTACTAAGCAGATACAAAATTAAATCAACTACCCACAAAGTCAGTTAAAGGATACACAAAGAGTAAAGAATATGACACTTACTATATAAAGAGTGGAAGAGGAAGAAAAAGAAGGGAGAAAAAAAACCTTTAGATTGTGTTTGAAATAGCCTAATAAGCAAGTTAAGTTAGACTACTAAATAGTAAAGAAGCTGTCATTGAACCTTTGGGAACCATGAGTCTAAAGCCTGCAAAGGCAGTAAGTGCATACTTATCAATAATCACCCTAAATGTAAATGGACTGAATGCACCAATCAAAAGACAGAGAGTCACTGAATGGATAAAAACACAAGACCCATCTATATGCTGCCTACAAGAGCCTCACTTCAAACCCAGAGACATACACAGACTAAAAGTGAAGGAATGGAAAAAGATATGTCATGCAAATAATAGGGACAAAAAGCAGGAGTTGCAGTACTTGTAGCAGACAAAATAGATTTCAAAACAAAGAAAGTAACAAGAGACAAAGAAAGACATTACAAAATGATAAATGGGTTAGTCCAAAAAGAGGATATAACCATTATAAATATCTATGCACCCAACATAATATTTGTTTCATATATTTAGGTGCTCCTAACAGAATTAAAGGGGGAACTAGAATGCAATGCATTCATTCTAGGAGACTTCAACACACCACTCACTCCAAAACACAGATCAATCAGACAGAAAATAAGTAAGGACATAGAGGCACTGAACAACACATTAGAATGGATGGACCTAACAGACATCTGCAGAACTCTACACCCAAAAGCAGCAGAATACATATTCTTCTCAAGTGCACATGGAACATCTTCCAGAATAGATCAAATACTAGGCCACAAAAAGAGCCTCAGTAAATTCAGAAGGATTGAAATTGTACCAACCAACTTCTCAGACCACAAAGGTATTAAACTAACTTATGCAAAAGAAAACAAAAAAGCCCACAAACACATGGAGGCTTAACAACATATTCCTAAATAATCAGTGGATCAATGACCAAATAAAAACAGAAATCAAGCAATATATGGAGAAAAATAAAAATAACAACTCAATACCCCATATTCTGTGGGACAGAACAAAGGCCATTCTAAGAGGGAAGAAAAAAGCAATACAGGCTTACCTCAAGAAAGAAGAACAATCTGAAATGAACAGTTTAAACTCACAATTAATGAAACTAGAAAAAGAAGAATGAATGAGGCCCAAAGTCAGTAGAAGGAGGGACACAATAAAGATCAGAGCAGAAATAAATACAACTGAGAAGAATAAAACAGTAGAAATAATCAATGAAACCAGGAGCTGGATCTTTGAGAAAATGAACAAAATAGATAAACCCCTAGCCAGACTTACCAAGAAAAAAAGTCAACACACATACACACTATCAGAAAGAAGGAAAAATCACTATGGACACCACAGAAATATAAAGAATTATTAGAGAGTACTATGAAAAATTATATGCTGACAAATTGGATAACCTAGAAGAAATGGCCAACCTTCTAGAAAGATACATCCTTCCGAGACTGACCTAGGAAGAAAAAGAAAATCTGAACAGAACAACTACCAGCAATGAAATTCAGCTGGTAATCAAAAAAACTACCTAGAACAAAATACCTGGACCAGATGGCTTCACCACCGAATTTTATCAAACATTTAGAGGACACCTAATACCCATCCTCCTTAAAGTTTTCCAAAAAGTAGAAGAGGAGGGAACACTTACAAACACATTTTATGAGGCCAGCATTACTCTAATACCAAAACCAGGCAAAGATACCACAAAAAAAGAAATATTACACATCAGTATCCCTGATGAACACAGATGCAAAAATACTCAAAAAAATATTAGCAAACTGAATTCAAAAATACATCAAAACGATCATCCATCATGATCAAGTGTGATTTATTCCAAGGATGCAAGGATGGTATAATATTAAAAAATCCATCAACATCATACAATGCATCAACAATAAGGACAAAAATCACATGATCATCTCAACAGATGCTAAAAGAGCATTTTATAAAATTCAACATCCATCCATGATAAAAACTCTCAACAAAATGGGTACTGAGGGCAAGTACAACAACATAATAAAGGCCATATATGACAAACCCACAGCCAACATCATACTTAACAGCCAAAAGCTGAAAGCTTTCCCTCTAAGATCAGGAACAAGACAAGAATGCCCCCTCTCCCCACTTTTATTCAACATAGTACTGGAGATTCTAGCCACCGCAATCAGAAAGAAATAAAAGGTACCCAGATGGGTAAGGAAGAAGTTAAACTGTCACTATTTGCAGAGGACATGATTTGTACATAGAAAACCCTAAATAATGCACCCCAAAACTACTAGAACTAATAATTGAATTTTCCAAGTGGCAGAATACAATGGAAATCTGTTATACATGGAACCTGTTAATACATGGAAATCTGTTGCATTCCTATATACTAACAATGAACTAGCAGAAAGAAAAATCAGGAAAACAATTCCATTCACGACTGCATCAAAAAGAATAAAATACCTAGGAATAAACCTAAGCAAGAAGGTAAAAGACCTATACCCTGAAAACTACAAGACTCTCAGGAGAGAAATTAAAGAAGACACTAATAAATGGAAATACATCCCATGCTCATGGGTAGGAAGAATTAATATTGTCAAAATGACCATCCTGCCTAAAGCAATCTACAGATTCAATGCAATCCCTATCAGAATATCAACAGCATTCTTCAAAGAACTAGAACAAATAGTTCTAAAATTCATATGGAACCACAAAAACTCCTAATAGGCAAAGCAATCCTGAGAAAGCTGGAGGGATCATGCTCCCCAACTTCAAGCTCTACTACAAAGCCATAGTAATCAAAACAATTTGGTACTGGCACAAGAACAGGCCCATGTCAATGGAACAGACAAGAGAGCTCCAATATAAACCCACAAATATATGGCCAATTAGTATACAATAAAGGAGCCATGGATATACAATGAGGAAATGACAGCCTCTTCAACTGGTGCTGTTAAAAGTGAAGAGCTGTATGTAAGAGAATGAAACTGGATTATTGTCTAACTCCATACACAAAAGTAAACTTGAAATGGATCAAAGACCTGAATGTATGTCATGAAACCATAAAACTCTTAAAAGAAAACATAGGCAAAAGTCACCTGAATATAAACATGAGCAACTTTTTTCTGAACACATCTTCTCGGGCAAGGGAAACAAAAGCAAAAATGAACAAATGGGACTACATCAAACTAAAAAGCTTCTGTACATCAAAGGACACAAAAAGGCATCCTACAGTATGGGAGGATACATCCATAAATGATATATCCAATAAGAGGTTAACATCCAAAATATATAGAGAGCTCACACACCTTAACACCCACAAAGAAAATAACCTGATTAAAAAATGAGCAGAGGATATGAACAGTCACTTCTCTAAAGAAATTCAGATGGCCAACAGGCACATGAAAAGATGCTCCACAATGCTAATTATCAGGGAAATGCAATTAAGACCACAATGAGGTATCACCTCATACCAGTTAGAACGGCCAACATCCAAAAGACAAGCAACAACAAATGCTGGTGAGGATGCAGAGAAAGGGGAACCCTCCTACACTGTTGGTGGGAATGTAAATTAGTTTAACCATTGTGGAAAACAATATGGAAGTTTCTCAAAAAATTAAAAATAGAAATACCATTTGATCCAGGAATTCCACTCCTAGGAATTTACCAGAAGAAAACAAGATCCCAGATTCAAAAAGACATATGCACCCCTATGTTTATCGCAGCACTATTTACAATACCCAAGAAATGAAAGCAACCTAAATGTCCATCAGTAGATGAATGGATAAAGAGGATGTGGTACATATACACAATGGAATATTATTCAGTCATAAGAAGAAAACAAATCCTACCATTTGCAACAACATGGATGGAGCTAGAGAGTATTATATTCAGTGAAATAAGCCAGGCAGAGAAAGACAAATACCAAATGATTTCACTCATTTATGGAGTATAACAACAAAGCCAAACTGAAGGCACAAAACAGCAGCAGACTCACAGAACCCAAGAAGGGACTGGCCTTTACCAAAGAGAAGGGGGTGGGGAGGTGGTTTGGGAGGGAGGGAGAAGGGGATTTGGGGGCTTTATGATTAAGACACACAATGTAGGGGAGTCACGGGGAAGGCAGTATAGCACAGAGAAGACAAGTAGTGACTGTATAGCATCTTACTACGCTAATGGACAGTGCGACTGCAATGGGGTGTGGGAGGGTGTTGATAATATGGGTGAATGTAGTAACCGCAATGTTGCTCATGTGAAACCTTCATAAGATCGTATATCAATGATACCTTAATTTAAAAATTCCCTAAAATTATTCAAGACAAGTAAAGCTCAGTGGAATAGAGAATCCAGCAAATGAGCCAGATATAAGTGCTTACCTGAGTTATAACCAAGGTGCATTAAAGTAATAAGGAAAATAGACAGTCTTTTCAACAAATAGGGCTGGGTCAAAATTTGTTATCAGTATAGAAAAAAGTATCTTGATTCCTACCATATATTGTACACAAAAAAGAAAACAACTCCAAAACTATCATAGAGAAATATGAATGGTAAAACTATAAAGTGTTTTCCTTTTTGGAAAAAAAAAACAGCCTTTGCAGAGAAACAAGCTGAGAAGCTTGGGCTGAAGTTTATTCCCCACTCTGGGGGGATTGCCTAGGGGAGCCTCAGGACTGAGCTGCTCCACCTGCAGGAACAGGGACACCTGTTGATCATGTGACCCCACCATTAACCATGGTAACTGGGGAAAATGGAAAAGAAATAAGCAAATTAAATGCAGAACAAGTTGAACCACACAACCTGGCCTTGGCCAAGTGAGAAAAGTAGAGGATATCAAAGTTGTTCTGAGGACTTCTTTTGTCTTCCTATATACCTTTAGCTAAATGCTCAAAGGAAAAAGGATTTTTCTTGTAGAAAGAGAAGAAAGTTCAACCTTTATTAAAATAAAATAGAAAATACAGTAGAATTTGGAAGAATATTGATAGCTGACATGAACCTCTAATGATGAAGGGCAGGGACCTGGGATAAGCATCATAGTTGACATTTCCTGCCTATGATTAAAAATGGTGAGATATAAACATATAGTAAGAACAGGAAAGATTCCATCTTCAAGCTAAGATTCCATTTTAAAAACCAGGAAGTTAGGAAGTAAGATTACTCACACATTCTTTAGCAAACAGACAATAACTCAACCCACTTTGGGGGCAGGACGGGCAGTCTCGGTTGATATGTTCCCAGAGGGAAGCTGCTATCCTGGGAGAGGAACTGACCAATTTCTTGTGTGAAGTTAATTTTGCAGAATTACCTGGAGGACTGATAATAGAAGAGACTTAATGTCTCTTACTGGAGATAAGCATTTTGAGACCACAAGTTTATACCCCGTGGCCCTTTGAAAAATGCTTAAAAAACAGAAACCTCAGTCTTTTAGCGCACTCATGTCTGAAAATGCCCACACTTTTCTCTCTTTAAGTGCATACCGTTAAATAAAGCTTTCTCACTGCTCAACTTACTGTGTTTTGTTTTTTTCCTATTTCATTCTACTTCCAAGTCTCCATTTTACCTCTGATACGTAGCCACGGTGACCCAGATGGAACTACAGCTGCAGTAGCCTGCCTGAAAATCTTTCTTTGGGAAGTTTTCAGAACATAATCTCACTCCATCCTGTGCTCCACAGCTCCCCAAATCCCGGGGTGGTAGGGGCTAGTCCCCACACCATGCAAATCCAAGCAGACACGGGACACCAAGTGACCCTGGCTTTAAGAGATGGCAAGGGAATCTGCCCTATATCAAGAAAACGCTCAGAGAACTTTCTCTCTTTCCCTCTGCACTGTCCTGTTCTCAGCCACCAGTGAGGCCGCTGTCATTCATTTCTACGCTTGCTGCCATTCATTTCTACACTTGCTCTAATGAATTCCTTCTTTTCCTACACTCTTCTGCCCTGCTCGAGAATTCTTTCTCATTCAGAGTCGAGAACCCTCTCCTGTCTAGGTTGATGTTTCACCTGTGCATAGGGAGCGACCTCCCAGATGCAGCTGCCCAGCAACACTAAGACTTTAGGCAAAATGGGGATTTCTCTAAAGGCAAATGTTGCCTCCTGAAAAGCCCTCCAGTGATATGAGAGCTGCTAGGTGCAGGAGAAGGTGTGGGCACCTGTGGACCAGTCCAAAGGGTGTTCTTCTTTCCCTCTCTGTCTCTATCTCTGCCTCCTCCTGCCCCCATCGTCAGCACTCCTGGGCTGAGGGGTTCTGGCTGACAAAAACTTCCAGAAGGGAGTATAGAGGAAGCAGGGAAACAGCCTCAGTGGGTCACAACCCACAGCACCTGTGGGAAAGGGCTCAACCCCGTGCATTCACCAACATATGGAGAGACACCAAAAGTAGAACACAGACCACTAAAAAGCATACAGAAGAAAGGCTCCTTGAATTAAAGGCTTGAAATAGCCATTTGAAAAACTCAGAATTCATCCCAAGATCAAATCAAGACACATCCTGGTGAATCACCAAACATCAAGGATAAAGGAATCCTCTGGACCTCCAGGTGGAGATAGGCAAATCACCTAAGGAAGGTAAAACAAGCTGACCCTACTGACCACAGCAATGTTCAATGCCAGAAGATACTGAAGCAATACCCACAATTCTGACCAAGGAATTCACGTGACCTATGTATTTTAAACCTAGGCAGTTGCTCCATACCACAAATGGGTACGGAGATCCAAGCATTCTCAAAATGCCACAATTCCGGGAACATAGTACCAATGAGCTCTGGGGGTGGGGTGGGAGGAGGATGGGATCCAGTTAACAAAGATGTTTAACAAAAAAATTTGGAACCCGGATATCAGGGCATGGTTCTTAGAGCAGCAGCATTGACATTCCAGCCTGTTGGAAATACACAGCCTCCGG